>NC_083578.1:10121459-10478959 GCF_027579695.1 Neoarius graeffei | reverse complement strand
TCTAGTTCAGAAAATTTTACTTTCTTTCTCTCTGTCTGTCTCTCTCGTTCTCTTTCTGTCTGTCTGTCTCTCTCTCTCAGCCTCTCCATTACCCATGCCATCATACCCCAGCTCAGGATCTGGAAGCTCCAGCAGCGGATCCTCAACCTCCAACCTCACCCCTACACAGGTACCCCCCCTCCACCACACACACACACACACCACATCACAATTCCACATCGCAGCAACAAAGCAAACTTTCATTTTTCTTTTTTTTTTCTTTTTTAATAGTCGGACGCTGGAACCCAAAGGCCACACCCAGTACACAAAGCCACACCTCCTTCCAGCTCCCAAATGAAGGACTCCTCTTCTTCAGAGACGGAGGACTTTGTCTTGGTGCTGGCGCAGCTCCCCAGTAAGCACATGACACCCCAGTCCCACAACAGCACTACACACATCCAAAAAAATTAATTAAAGAATTGCCAGGGATTTCCGAAGAAGAAAGACTTAGACGCCTCATGAGAGGTTTTTTTTTTTTTTTGTACTGTAAATGTGTGCGTCAGTAGCTGAAAGGCGTTTCTTGTTTTGATCCTTTTAGATGAGATGGCAGATCAGGACAATCAGGAAATGGGGATACAGAGTGGGTAAGTGGAGAGGGTTTATGTGTCTCTCTGTCTTTTACACTTTTAAAAAGTTAAATATAAATTGTGATTTCTGGCTAATTGCTATAGTATAAGAGAAATAAAATACTGCAGAGCATGAAGTTATAGGGATATTATCGACTTCTGGGACGATCCACATCAACCACCTTGTCAATGATTATTTTCCTTGAACAGAACGCCACACCCAAGTGGTTTCTTTCACCCAAGGTTTTTAGAGGTTCCGTCCTCGACTGATGATGTTCTCATGGACCATAATGATGATGGAGTCGCTTTTACTGTTGTTTCTTAGTGGGTTCTACTTTTCTGAAATGAACCAAAGTGTGTTTGAGACTGGAGTTCCGTTTCTCTCCAGCTGTGTGATGAAGTTTGTGTGACTTTTGTATCACAGGTGTTCTCTTTTGAGTCCAAGTACCTTTGTCGGTGGAACATCTCCACTGTCTCCATCTCACCGTATATCTCCAAGCCCTACCAGGTAACTGTGTGTGTGCGTATGCGTGCTTAATAACAATTGGAACAACTATGAATCATGTGGTGTCCATCATTATTAACGCATACTACATTTAGCACATTCTCTCTCTCTCTCTCTCTCTCTGTAGACCTGTAGAATGCGGTGGCAGTAGTTACAGCCAGTCTGTGCCTGTTCCTGTGCCTACACAAATCCACAACTACCAAAGGATGGAGCAGAACCTGCAGGGAGCATCGAGGTCAATAGACTAATAATACTATCTCACACACACACCTTGATTAAAGCTCTTGCACTGTGAGCTGGTCACAAGACTCTGTACTTATTTACAGGACTGCCGTCCCCACAAGTCATTGCTGCACAGGTGGGTTCCCCAGAGGCTCTCTTAGTCCATCTCATCGCAGACTGTCTACAGGGGGGTCCAGACCTCACCAACCATCTCCCAAAGGTAGACACAGACAGAAATCATTCATACCTAAAATGACTAGGAAAAATAAAAAAAAGCGTACCCATCCTGTTTGCCAGGACCGTTCATTTTATTTTCAACACCAATAGAGCTCTGAGTATTCACTGATACTGATTTAATACTAATCCGGACTATTCTCCATTTTAAAAATAATAAAACTGAATACCAGGAACACGTACAAAAATTATTAATGCAGTGTACAACCCCGGTTCCAAAAAAGTTGGGACAAAGTACAAATTGTAAATAAAAACGGAATGCAATAATTTACAAATCTCAAAAACTGATATTGTATTCACAATAGAACATAGACAACATATCAAATGTCGAAAGTGAGACATTTTGAAATTTCATGCCAAATATTGGCTCATTTGAAATTTCATGACAGCAACACATCTCAAAAAAGTTGGGACAGGGGCAATAAGAGGCTGGAAAAGTTAAAGCTACAAAAAAGGAACAGCTGGAGGACCAAACTGCAACTCATTAGGTCAATTGGCAATAGGTCATTAACATGACTGGGTATAAAAAGAGCATCTTGGAGTGGCAGCGGCTCTCAGAAGTAAAGATGGGAAGAGGATCACCAATCCCCCTAATTCTGCACCGACAAATAGTGGAGCAATATCAGAAAGGAGTTCGACAGTGTAAAATTGCAAAGAGTTTGAACATATCATCATCTACAGTGCATAATATCATCAAAAGATTCAGAGAATCTGGAAGAATCTCTGTGCGTAAGGGTCAAGGCCGGAAAACCATACTGGGTGCCCGTGATCTTCGGGCCCTTAGACGCCACTGCATCACATACAGGCATGCTTCTGTATTGGAAATCACAAAATGGGCTCAGGAATATTTCCAGAGAACATTATCTGTGAACACAATTCACCGTGCCATCCGCCGTTGCCAGCTAAAACTCTATAGTTCAAAGAAGAAGCCGTATCTAAACACGATCCAGAAGCGCAGACGTCTTCTCTGGGCCAAGGCTCATTTAAAATGGACTGTGGCAAAGTGGAAAACTGTTCTGTGGTCAGACGAATCAAAATTTGAAGTTCTTTATGGAAATCAGGGACACCATGTCATTCGGACTAAAGAGGAGAAGGACGACCCGAGTTGTTATCAGCGCTCAGTTCAGAAGCCTGCATCTCTGATGGTATGGGGTTGCATTAGTGCGTGTGGCATGGGCAGCTTACACATCTGGAAAGACACCATCAGTGCTGAAAGGTATATCCAGGTTCTAGAGCAACATATGCTCCCATCCAGACGACGTCTCTTTCAGGGAAGACCATGCATTTTCCAACATGACAATGCCAAACCACATACTGCATCAATTACAGCATCATGGCTGCGTAGAAGAAGGGTCCGGGTACTGAACTGGCCAGCCTGCAGTCCAGATCTTTCACCCATAGAAAACATTTGGCGCATCATAAAACGGAAGATACGACAAAAAAGACCTAAGACAGTTGAGCAACTAGAATCCTACATTAGACAAGAATGGGTTAACATTCCTATCCCTAAACTTGAGCAACTTGTCTCCTCAGTCCCCAGACGTTTACAGACTGTTGTAAAGAGAAAAGGGGATGTCTCACAGTGGGAAACATGGCCTTATCCCAACTTTTTTTGAGATGTGTTGTTGTCATGAAATTTAAAATCACCTAATTTTTCTCTTTAAATGATACATTTTCTCAGTTTAAACATTTGATATGTCATCTATGTTCTATTCTGAATAAAATATGGAATTTTGAAACTTCCACATCATTGCATTCCGTTTTTATTTACAATTTGTACTTTGTCCCAACTTTTTTGGAATCGGGGTTGTATGTAAATATGTTATAATTATATAATTCTTGATTCTCATGAAGATGCACAAGGTGAAAATGTGAAATTAATTGCATTTAAAGTAAACCTTAAAGGAACCTTAAGTTTAGTAGTGTATAAGTTGCTTTTAAGACCAGTGCTTAAATTTAGCTGTAAATTTTAATTACCTTTCCTGAAGTTTTTAAATTCATTAAATATCCTAGTTACTTTAAAACCCTTTATTGGTATTCTTAAAAGTAGTAATGACTTTAAATACGTTAAAATGTTAAAGTTAGTAACTTTAAGTGACATCTTAAACGTTCTTTTTTTACAGCATTTCATTATTTTTAAGAAGTCCTGGAAAGTCACTTAAAGTTATGCTGTAAAATGCTTAAAATTATAAATAAATAAATACACTGAAATTTAGCATTTTGTAAACTTCGAGAATACTTTAAGAATATCTTAAAGCTGTTAATTCGTCTAATGGTGTTTACAGGGAGGGAAGAAATATTCATCAGGACAAGCAAAGTGCTTTGAGATTGTAGGAAGGAAGAAGGAGGAGAAAAAAATAGATATCTGAAAAATATTAAAATGGGGCAGCCATCGTCTAAAAGTTAGAGAAGCAGCCTTGTACCCAAAGGGTCACTGGTTAGGTTCCCTGGACCAGCAGGAAGGCACTGGGTATGGGTGTACTCCTTGTACGTGTATGTCACTCTGGATAAGAGCATCCTTTTTCTTCTTCATTTTATTAAGTGCTTAATTATAGCATAGCTAACCCTAGCACTGGCACTTTTTACCACCAGTCTTTCTGGGCTTGGGACCAGCATGAAGTATGCACTGGCTTGTAGAAACCCAGCGGCTGGGTATTGTTACCTCATCTGCATATCTTTGAACTGTCGGGGAAACCCAGCGCACACCCAAGCAGACACGGGGAGAGCATGCAAACTCCACACAGAAAGGCCACTGTTGGGTTCGAACCCAGAGCCTTCTTGCTGTGAGTCGACAGTAGTAACCACTACTAAATTAGTAACCAGTATACTAAACAGAAATTAGGGATTCAATGTCAAAAGTGTCATTTGGAGGGACAATTTGATGTTTAAAACACAATTAAATTAAGTTAAAGCTAAAAAAATAATCGCTTTGGCATCATCTCGTCTCGTCTTCTTCCGCTTTATCCGGGACCGGGTCGCGGAGGCAGCAGTCTAAGCATGGAAGCCCAAACTTCCCTTTCCCCAGACACCTCGGCCAGCTCCTCGGGAAGAACACCGAGGCGTTCCCAGGCCAGCCGAGAGACATAGTCCCTCCAGCGTGTCCTGGGTCTTCCCCGGGGCCTCCTCCCGGGGGGACATGCCTGGAACACCTCCCCAGGGAGGCATCCAGGAGGCATCCGAAAAAGATGCCCGAGCCACCTCAGCTGATTTCTCTTGATGTGGAGGAGCAGCGGCTCTACTCCGAGCTCCTCCCGAGTGACTGTGCTTCTCACCCTATCTCTAAGGGAGCGCCCAGTCACCCTGCGAAGGAAACTCATTTCAGCCGCTTGTATCCGCGATCTTGTTCTTTCGGTCATTACCCAAAGCTCATGACCATAGGTGAGAGTCGGAACGTAGATCGACCGGTAAATTGAGAGCTTCGCCTTTTGGCTCAGCTCCTTCTTCACCACGACGGATCGGTAAAGCGACCGCATCACTGCGGAGGCTGCACCGATCCGCCTGTCGATCTCACGCTCTATCCTTCCCTCACTCGTGAACAAGATCCCGAGATACTTAAACTCCTCCACTTGAGGCAGGACTTCTCCACCAACCTGGAGAGAATAAGCCACCCTTTTCTGGTCGAGAACCATGGCCTCGGACTTGGAGGTGCTGATTCTCATCCCAGCCGCTTCACACTCGACTGCAAACCGCCCCAGTGCATGCTGAAGGTCCTGGTTTGAAGAAGCCAACAGGACAACATCATCCGCAAAAAGCAGAGATGAAATCCTGTGGTTCCCAAACAGGATTCCTTCCGGCCCCTGGCTGCGCCTAGAATATGCCTCGCTTTGGCATATCCTTTGAAAATATTACTTCTTGAATTCTTCTGATGCAGCAAATGTTGCATTACTTAAAACCAGGTCCTTCAAATCTACTCCAGCAGGTGAATCATGTGCTTCTGACCAGGAAAATCTCTCAAATCATTAGTTTTCTTTTGTCACAGACATGTAAAAGTTTTTTCCTTTACTTGACATGTTTCGACGGTGTAACTTCCGTCTTCATCAGAGGGTCACCCGGATGTTGGTGTGTGACGTGCTTTTATAATCAGCTGATGTTACGGAGGTGTGACCTCCCTGTCAACATTGACAGGTCGGTCACACCTCCCGCTGTCAGTGTTGCCCCCTCAGGACAGCGCTCCAGGTGTGGGAGAGCATGTATGCCCCCTCATCCCTGTTTATTGTTCTTGGGCTACGCTTTCTGATGTCTATTGACTCCTTAATCCAACGGAGGTATCTGTTGTTCTCTTGTTGTATGATTTGAGCATTGTCCCAGTCCATTATATGATTTTCCCTTCTACAGTGGTCTGTTACTGCTGATTTGAGGTTCTCATAAATAAAGGAATGCGAAAAAGAAACAGAACAGAGACAAACGAGCAAAAAAAAAAGATAAAGCCACGCAAGAGAACCTCAAATCAGTAGTAACAGACCACTGTAGAAGGGAAAATCATATAATGGACTGGGACAATGCTCAAATCATACAGCAAGAGAACAACAGATACCGCCGTTGGATTAAGGAGTCAATAGAAATCAGAAAGCGTAGCCCAAGAACAATAAACAGGGATGAGGGGGCATACATGCTCTCCCACACCTGGAGCGCCGTCCTGAGGGGGCAACACTGACAGCGGGAGGTGTGACCGACCTGTCAATGTTGACAGGGAGGCCACACCTCCGTAACATCAGCTGATTATAAAAGCACGTCACACACCAACATCCGGGTGACTCTCTGATGAAGATGGAGGTTACACTGTCGAAACATGTCAGGTAAAGGAAAAAACTTTTACATGTCTGTAACAAAAGAAAACTAATGATTTGATTTAATAAGAAGACATAATGAACGTGATACACATAGGCGCCAACTTCATGTCAACATTGGGGGGGTCAGAATTATGTTCTTGCACCGTGACGTCATGACGTCGGCAGTGTATGTAGTTGAATATCAAAGACTCAGTTGTAAGTCATTTTCATTCATTACTATTCACCATTGCAAGTGGGAAGCGCCCATTTTAACGATAACTTATTATGATGCATTAAAAAATCTCACGACTTTAAACATTGTATGAAACACAATTTATTCAATAAACAAATTTAGCTTCATGCAATTTTCTTTGAGATGAATTCGGCAGACAACTGTACATGAATGTAGTTTCTGTTAAGAGTTAATGGATATGACAAAGTTAATTTTAATCTTACAAACTTTAACAACACATCTCTTTCATGGCGACGGAAATTAACAAGTAGGCAGTGAGAAAATCATATTCATGAACATGAGAAAATCATATTCACCCTAATAGCCCATCAGCCCTAAAACTTCGCAAAAACATCACTCCTTCTGTCACAAGCGCTGAACTCATTGGTAATTTTTTTCAAATCAATGTGGTCTGTATGTTCCTTGTGTGTGTAAAGAACAGCCAAGTAATTCAGTCTCGGAGCAGTCATGGTGCTCCGCAGGTAGGTCTTAAGTCTGCGCAAAGCACTAAAGGACGTGTAAATTTTGCGTAGTGCAACCTGTCAGTCACTCACTGCCAACCATTGGAATATTGCAAGTGGAAAAGGGGGCGGGTCATGTCCGATCATAACATTTTAGGTGACGTTTCTATAGATTACTTATTTTGCATTCAAAGCTAGGCTATTATTTGTTTAGGTGGTTTCAATCATCAGTTAACATGAGTTCATCTGTACTGTTTACTACTTTTTTCATTATTGGGGTGTTTTTGCCCCCCCAACTTTATCTTTGGGGGGTCAAAAAGGTCCGTGCCCCCCGCAGATGGCGCCAGTGGTGATACATCTATTAAAGGAAAATCTCTCACCCGTGCAGGAATCTTGTTTCTCCAAGACTGAAAGTGGGAAAACCCGAGACGTAGTGTGTTACTGAGAGAAAGCAAAAGCTAAAAATGAACAAAAAGCTAATTATGGAAAGTTATTGTGTGATGTGAAAAATTAAGTTTGTGCTTTTCCTCAGTGGGAACAATACCTGAGACCCCTGACCAATCAGAGCTGCCGTGGAGCAGGACGGGACTGCAGGGTGAGCGAGGCTGCGTTCTTTATCAGTACACACTCACATGAGCATAAATATTATATTATATTATTGGGCCTGATTGTCATGCCGTATGTCTCTCTGCCTCTTCCTCTGTCTCACACCGGCTCAGATACGCACGTCCGTCTGCCGAATCAGGTCTTCCCTCTTTTCTCCGATGTTGGTACCATGGAAACGACTTTGCCAACTAGAAACAGGAGCCAACAACACAGTCCGGATGCAATCATACACAGGGTGAGTTCACTCTCCCATACACCACACAAACACAGTCTGAGTGAAAGGGGCGTGGTTTCTGTGTCCATCAGTCAGAGGCTCAGAGGTGTGGCTCGCCTCAATCAGCTTGTTGTATTGTTTTAGACAAACACGTACTGTATCTCTCCCTGTAGGCGCTGTCTTTGGTCACGTTTTAAGAAGAAATTCTTCATAAGATATATATATATATATATATATATATATATATATATATATATATATATATATATATATTAGTGCTGTCAAAAATGTTGCGTTAGTAACGCGTTAACTTGACTCAATTTTAACGGCGATAATTTTTTTATCGCGAGATTAACGCTCTGTGACATGATGTAGGTTTTTCATAAGCTTTTGAAACTGCCAGGAACTTGGAACAGAGACTTTGCTTAGAAACCCAGCAGCTAGACTGTAATGCCGCGCCTCGCACAGCCAGAGTCCTCTGCCCTCCTCCCCCAAAGAACCAGCGCGGGCAGGGCGCGCTAGTAGAGATGGGATTTATGGCTCTTTGATGGGATCCGCATCTTTGTGATCCGTTCTTTGAAAAGAGCCGTTCAAAAGACTGGCTCATTTGGCTCTTTTTAAATATTTATTCAGTTTTAAGAAGACAGCGTCTAAAGAAGCCAGATCCCTCTGAACTGTAAACTCAATGCTATCCCAGAAATCCCTCCTGTAATATGCAAATTTGGCCGCCTCTGATTGGACAGCGCGACGCATCAACAAGCAGAAAGTGTAAAAGTACAAAATGTGTTAAGTGAGCTGAAACAGTAAAGATCAGATTCAATGCAATATTTATCAACGAACAACTTAAAGTTAATATAATAGTGTACTTTATATTATAATCAAGCATGTCAAGCCTACTGTCACTGTGTAACCTATCTCTCTTTAGTTGTAGACTAACTCAAATAGTAGATCATTTCACTCATGGTTCTCTTGCTAGCCTCGTGCCGGTGCTCGGCTTAGGTTTCACTTTGCAGTGGCTGTGTCAAGATGTGTTATGCTTTGCAATAAAAAAAAAAAAGCAACATTGGTACAAAGCAAGCCCATTCACTTTTTTATGCTGATAAGAGAATTACAATGTTTTTTTATGTGACAAAAATGTGCGATTAAATTGCGATTAATCGCGAGTTAACTATGACTGTCGCGACATTAATCGCGATTAAATATTTTAATCGCTTGACAGCACTAATATATATATATATATATATATATATATATATATATATATATATATATATATATATAAACTTAACAAAAATAAAAACTTTACACTCGTTTCAAAGTCAATAATTTGAACATTTTGGAAAATAGGTTTGAAATAACGATTGTATTCAATTATCTTGTCATTAAAGATGCTATAGCATACAGATCATGTTTGTCATGGAATCGGTTCCACCGGAAATGCGACGACAATGTCCATGATCAAAAACTGTGAGTCACAACTTAATGCAGAGCAGAGCGCAGGCGATTTCGAATGGTTTGGGCAGTCACTCGACCTCCAAACAATTCATTCCCAGTGGATGTGGCAGTGACAAACCGATTACGCAAATGACGTAAGACAATCCATCGGTCTTCTGCGTGTGACGTCACACGTGGTCGACCAGGACGGGGGCGGTCGGCTGTGGTGCCAGTTTGATGGAGACATGTCTGGAGATTATGGATGGTCTGTCGACTGCATCCCATAACCCTCGCAACGTCAGTGACGGATGTTCCCGTATTCAGCATGCCAATGGCACGTTCACGCTGAATGTTTGACAGTCGTGGCATTGCAAAGTAACGAATAATTAACCATAAAACCTTGTTTTTCTGAGATGACACTCTACTCTGCTACCGTGAGATCAATTGCACGTGTATCAATAGGTCACGTCACTTGTGCCACGTGGAAACGTGATTTTAGCGTGCAGTGCTCTCGCACGTGCTACGTAGGCCCGACCAGTAGAATGAATGTGTGACGTAATGCCCTTGACAATGCATTTAACCATAATCACAACAAGAACTCTTTCAAGAAAAGTTTCTAAACACTATTTGAAAAATAATGAGTGTCAAGTTTTTATTTTTGCTGAGTATATATATATATATAAAAGCTGCTATCAAAATAATAATGTTTTAAAAATCTGTACTTCTGTAACAACACATTTTATTGCAAGCAGTCACTCCATATATCTGATCCCAACATGTGTTTCTTGTTTCTCAGTGGGAGCTGGACAGACGATTCAGCCTTCCCAGCACTCTGAATCACACCAGAACCATGCCTGACCTCCAGGAACCCCGTGTGACCCCCACCAACCTGACGGAGAGGAGGAGAGGCTCTGTGAAAAGGTGCTTCAGAACCTGTCTGTGTTTTATGTTTGATTCAGGCTTGTTTTGAAGGCTTGCTGAAAGTGGTACCTTGCTTAAAACGATGTTGGCATAGACTGGTTGTCCCATAGGTGTGACGTTTGTTTTTTTTTTTGGTAGGTCCAGTAGCGTGGGCCGGTTGTCTGATATGCTGCTGAAGGCTGTGTTTGGATCTCAGCTGGACAGGGGCAGCTGTGATGGGCTGAATACAGAGAGACCCATGGACACTACAGGTAGATAGTCTTCTGAAAGACATTTCATCCACGTACATTAACCATAAAGCACCAAGTTTATCCTCACGGTTATTATCGCAAAAACATGGACACTAATATGCAAATGGACTGACTGATGCAAAAACATAATTAGCTTAGTTCCTCTTTGTTCATTGGTCTTCTAGTAGCCCCTGGTGGAATGGTTAGCGTAGAGAAAGGCTCATGCAGCCCTGGTCATATCTTCTTCACTGTCGGCACCCCTCCCGACAGACACACTCTTCTTTCAACGACTAGACGCAGACGCATCTCAGGTGAGCGGATGTTAAAAATCTTAACTAGCTCTGTAGATCAAGGCCAGCATTTCAAATGTGATCCAGACACTCCAGGTTTATTGGCATCCTGTAAGAGAATGACCAAATGTGATTGTATAAATTAAACAAAATTCAAGATATGTATTCTCATAAAACCCCATCGCTGCCGTGGAACATTGTTGATGCCTTGGGACTGTTTTGAGGCTGAGAAGAACTTTGGGGTTCTTAGCTGAAAGCTGGTTGCCTCTGCCAGGAGGTTAATATTTGGCAATAGAAAGATCTTTTAACAAGAGAATGGCACTAAACCAAAATGCAAATTATCGTTGAAGGCTTTGAAAGGTTTTGTACAACCTTAATGCAAGCGTGTGGTGTGAGCAGAAAAGAGCACCCACATTAGGGTGCATCAGTTGCCGTCACTTTCATAAAATCTGATGCGTTTTTGTTCGGGTGTTCCTTTTCACCAATAAAGACATCCTGTAAAAAATTTTTGACCATATTCAAAAGTCTAATGGTGGCACCATGAGCTTCATTTTTTTTTTTTGCCAAAAAACGCTTATTTTATGTTTTCGCGTAAGGTTTGAATCACAATGTTGGACTCCATTTATTGATTTCTTGTGAGCCAGAGATCATGTTAAGAACCTTTGCAAGGGATTGAGAAGCATTAATGTGATTCATAATACATTTGTATTGTTTAAAAGTAGTTGAACAATGATTCAATGAACAGCTAAAACTCAAACTGTGCTTGATAATATATTTAGAATATGGACTAAAAATGTGTATCTAAGATATTTGGTGTACTCTATAAGGTGCCATAATGTTTCATGAAAAGTGATCGAAATTGTCATAAAAGTCATAAAATAGCAGCTTTTTCCATAGCTCCTGGTGCCACCATTAAACTCTTGAATTTTGTCAAAATATTTCACCCAGTGTGTTTTCTTACCAAAAGGAACATAAAAACAAAAATGCATCATGATCGGAGGAACTTTTCATTTTTAGGGGGCAACTGATGCACCCTAACCCACATACACAACCCTAAAACTGGAGAAAGAAAGCGTGTCCAAGATCCTCTACAAGTTCTTAAATATTGCGAGAAGACGCTCAGTACTGTTATTTTTCCCAAATATTAATTGTATGGGTGCCAATAATCAGGAAAGCAGTGATTTGCAAAAAGAAAATGTTTTACAAATACTGCAATAAGAGGAATATTATACACCGTGTATAATATTGGTTGGCGTTGAGTGGTATATCAGATATATTCCATTCAGCTAGCATGATATTGAATGAGTCGAAGACGAGTAGCTGAATGGAATATATCTGATATATCACAAAAAAATCAGCCAATATTAATATTGTCATACATACACATTCCTTTCTGGTGTTCAACGCGTCTTTCTCTTTCAAAATTCTCTCCGAATTTTCCATATTTAACAAAGCAAACCTGCTGGCCATGCTCGTTGACAAATTGTCACAGTCGCTCACTAGTGCGGAAGGTTTACGTCTCTGACATCATGTCTTGACAACCATGCAATATCGTAAACCATATTCACCGCTCATTCTCCACTGGGTGAAGTGATGTAATACATATAGGATAAGCAATATGCTCACAATATTGCATGCTATCAAACCAAATGAATGAAACCTGCCAGAAGAGAATAGAACAGGTTTTTATTCCATCGAAAAAGTGTCCTGTATATATAATAATATTATATATTATCTCCTTAGAGTTTTCTTCAAACTGTTTTCTTTGTCAAATTATATTCAATATTTATATATTTTTTCTTGTTAGGATTTATTAAATAAATGACGGTTTGTTTACAGGGTCCTCATGCAGTCCTGGCAGTCCTGGCTGGACATGCAGTTGCTACCCCAAGTCCTACAATTCACCAGAAAGGCACTGCTGTGGTTTCACGGACATCGTTGGTTCCAATCTGAACACCGACGCGGCTCTTGTGCCTCCTGAGCTCCCGACGGAGACGCTGATGGAGGTACTGTTTTACAATGTCACAGAGGTGTGATGGTGGTAGTTCTTGCTGCTAAGCAAATCAATCCCCTTAGTAAACTTAATTCAAATTACTGTCCATGAGCTATCTATTGCCGCTTTTCCACTACCAACGCGGCTGAGTTGGGCTGAGCCGTGCCGTGCTGAGTCGGGCTGAGCGGGGCTGTTGGAGTTGCATTTCGACTACAACCGCGCTGAACCGTGCTGGCTGGCAGTGGGTGGACACATTGGGTGGAGTTAGCGAAAGTGGGTGGACGTCACGTGATGTCGTTAGGCGGCGCAAATAGTGACATCAGTGACCTTTTAAGCGGTAGTCTCACGACCCGGATAGTAAACAATAAACATGGAGGACATGGAGTCGTTAGTGTTGCTGGTCTTGGTGCTGTGGCTTGTTGTCACCGACAACGCCAACAGATACTGGCAAGAGCGTATAGATGAGGCGAGGCGCATAAGGCTTCAGAAATTCTCGTAATTCGTAATTCTTCTTCTTCCGGGTTTACGGTGTTTACAGATCCCAGCGTGCTCGCGGGGCGTGTGTGGGCATTTGAGGACACTCCTCCTCACCAATCAGTGCACAGGGGAGTGTCTCCTCATGCCCCTAGCCCCACTCGGCTCGGTTTGGCTCGCTTCAGCCCTACTCCAAAACCGTGCGAGTTTTGGGTGCTAAGCAGGGCTGAAGGGAGCTGAGTCGTGCTGCTCTGAGGTAGTCGAAACGCGAGCCGTGTCGGGCTGAAGTGAGCTGAAAAAGGGTAGTGGAAAAGGGCCATATGTCAAGGTGAAAAAAGAACCTCATAGAACCCATTTTATTATATTTCAGTTGATATTATTTATAGAACATAAGAAAATGGCTATGTTTCACAGACCACACTTTGAGAACTAGGTATCTAGGTGTTATAGGTAGTGTTTTGTTTATCACAGGCTTTAACCAGTGTTGTAGTCGGGTCACTAAACCTAGAGTCCGAGTCCAGTCTCGAGTCCCCAGTGTTCAAGTCCAAGTCATTAAAGAAAATTTCAAGTCGAGTCCGAGAACAAGACTCCAATCGCACCATTTGACGGTGGCTGTTGCTGCCTTTATGTGAAAGCGTCTCCGCTACTGTGTCGGACTAACATTCCTGCTCGACTGCCCCGTTTTAGTTAATAGGCTACAGATAAAAAGCTTGTTCATCGCTCAGTAAGCCCCGCCCACTATCAACAACGCAAATACCATGAGAGAGGGTTAACACTAGCTAGTTCATCGCTCAGCAAGCAATCCCCGCCCACTATCAACAGAGCAATGAACATAGCGTGTCACTTCCTTCTCTGGGTGGAGTCTCACCAAATGACGATTAAAGTTCGAGGTTGTCCCCGTCGTCTCCTCGATAGTTCTTCTACATTTGGAACACACAGCAGTGCATTTATCCCCCCCACACTGCACGAGAAGGCTGTATAAGCAAAGCGGACAATCCTAGCGGCGTTCTCTCCAGGCATTTTAGCGCCACGAACGTTAGTTTGTTCCTCAACATGACGTATGAACAGGTGAATGTGCATTCTCTTGCACAGAATTAGTATAAAAATTAATGTAGACATAAATCTTATGCCAAATTATTATGGCATGTTACAAAAAAATGAAGAAAAAATCCGAGTCCTCATCTCCAATTTACGAGTCCCAGTCCAAGTCCGAGTCATCAGTGATCAAGTCCAAGTCAAGTCACGTCATGAGTCCTTAAAATTAGGGCATGAGTCGGACTCGAGTCTGGGTTCTGGACTCAAGTACTACAAGCCTGGTTGTAATGACTTTTTTTTGCTCGGGCAATGTGGAACTGGGAGACAGGCGCGGCAGTTCAAGGTGTGATTTATTATTTCTTTCTTACTTTACACATACACACAGCACACACTGGAGAACACAGCTCTTTCTCTCTCTCTCTCTCTCTCTCTCTCTCTCTCTCTCTCAGTCCTGGCCATCATACAGAGACACACATTAATACACAGCCAGTAATTATAGACACAGGTCTAACAGGTGTTACCTGCTGGTTCAAAGTGACTCCTCACCCGACGCTCGTCCACCCCCTCGCTGCCACACTGGCTTATTTAGTAGCTTGTTTCATTTTTAAAAACTTCATGTGATAGTAGCTTGCTTACTACTAAAGCCTAGGTCACAACCAGACGTACAATTTTTTGGCTGTGCGATTTTTGGCGTTTCCCAAATCGCTGCGTTTTTTTTGTTCATGGAGAAAGACGCGCGTTGGCCGTAAGTTTGTCTTGCAACCTGAAAAAAACGTAAGTGCCCCGTAGAGTTTGTTTGACATGACAAAGAACTTCTGCGGCCAGTCTACGGCTTGAAAATCAGCATGTCACACGCACGCCCTCCGTGCGTTTCTTGCGTTTTTTGCACGTAGACCGGCCGTAGGAGCACGTACGGCCGGTTGTGACCGAGGCTTAAGCTATTACAGTGATAGCCATTCTGTGATTCACAGGAAGTGACCTCATCTATCTGTTGTCCGTTCGTAGCAGGATCACACGGACATGCTCACCCAGCTGCGCTTCACTCTGGCTTTCACACACTGTGTGATGGATATGGCTGCAGCAAAGGATGCTGGGGTTGAGAGGAGCGAGACGTCCGATGCATCCTTCCTGGAGCAGAGTGAGGTGGCAGACCAGATAAGCCAGCTGAGCCGTGAGTGGAGGTGACACACCAACACGTCTCGCGCACACACGCGTGCGCACACACACACACGCGCACACATTCTGATGCAGTTTTCTTTCTCTATAAAGGAAAGATATAAAACATTTGTATGTGTGTGTTCAGTTGTGCAGAGCAGTTGGTCCTGTATATGAAGTGTGCTGAGCTCTTATCCACCGCCTTACACACAGCGAAGGAGGCAATTAAACAAGGCAAACTCTATCCATCTGCATCTGTTAAACAGGGTAAGAACACAAACACTCTCAGTTATAAACAGCTCATTAGCTCCTCAACATACTCGCCAGCATTTTTGTGCTTTGCCTAAGTTTCCCCAAAAGCATCATCTTAACTGGTAGAGAGAGAGAGAGAGTTTCATGTGATGCTCACGCTACCATTTTTAAAGGTCCCATGGCATGAAATTTTCACTTTCTGAGGTTTTTTAACGTTAAAATGAGTTCCTCTGACCTTCTTAAGTCACCCCAGTGGCTAGAAATTTCATAATGTGTAAACCAAACTATGCCCAACATTTGAGAATGGCGCGTCAAAACGGCGCGTTGATAAACTCTTCCCTTGCCTACGTCAGCAAGGGAGATGATCCCCACGCCCCCCCTCTGGATTCCCACCCACTGTATGGATTGCCCGCCCAGCTCAAAAGTTGCCACCAAACATGGATGTGACAACACAGAAAAGAGTCTGTTTTTACTGCCGACGGGAGAGCCCCTGAAGACGCAGTGGCTTAATTTTATTTACTCCAATAATACGCCGTCGAGTCTACCTAAGACGGTGTATGTTTGTCGGAAGCATTTTCCTGATGAATGTTTCCACAACTTGGGACAGTACAGGGCAGGTTTTGCACATCAACCGTCACTGAAGCCTGGGTCCGTACCAAGCATCCCTGCTGCATCAGCCACAAACACCGAACAAGTAAGTGTATAACTGTTAAGTCGTTTTGCCGTGTTTTAAAATCAGTGCGTTAGCCTTGCAATGGCTACATTAGCTGTGCAGCTAACCGCTTCCTGCAGTTAGCCAGGTACTCTGCGCTACAAAACCAAAAAGCATGCAGCATGCTCTGTTATAATAGCCAATCAAAACAGTTTTTACAAAGACACCCACATTCTTTTTTTAAGTCACTCGTTCATTTTATTTGTTTGTTTGTTCAGTAAAAACCCAAACATTTGTTGAATTTATTTTATTTCCTCGCGTCGCACCTTAATGACGTCAGCGCGCGGTATTTTTCCCTTCGCGGTTTGTTCCTTCTCTCTCGCCATAGTAAGACACCCACATCCGCTTGTTCTGACCCACTGGAGGTGGCGTCACAGTGCTGTTAGCCAATCAGAGGTAACACGTTTACATGTCATGAATATTAATGATAAGACCCGCCCCCACCCTCTACCCTTCCCCGCCTCCTGCTTCTCATTAGCAAAACGACGCACTGGGAAAAGCGCTGAAATGGGGCTTTCTCCCAGGAGGCTATATCTACGTGCCGAGGGTTCATTTCGAGAAAGGCTGCGGATGTAACATCCGGAAACCTCCACGAGCCCGTTTAAAGCATCAACAAACCACCATGCCATGGGACCTTTAACAATTTTGCACTGCAGTGAGTTTGGGAATTCCAGATAATTCCTTATTATGTTGTAGAAATTTACAGTGACTGTGGCTGAGCTTTCTTAACATGATCTTAGGCTTTTAGTGCAAGTGTAACTATTAGTTGTGTCTAATGCTGCAAATCCACTGCACTCGGGGAAACATTTCATCGCTCTCCATTGAGTTTGTATTGCGTGAAGGTGCCTCCTCGTCATTCTTGTCTGCTCACAAAAAACTGAAACATGCCTAAAAGCTGTTGTGTAACTTAATGTACGACAAACAAGGTAAAGAACCCAGAACTAAGATTTTATAAGCTGCCGAATAAAAAAAAATACAGCTTTAATGAGACAAAAATGGAGACAGAACGTAATAAATCATAAACACTAGGCCCACTGGAGATCAAAACAACAGATTTCATTTCACATCACTTTCTGTTGTTTGATCAATATGTGTTGTAGCTTTCAACTCAGCAGCTGAATTGTTGCCAGGTCCATACTTTAACATGAAAACAGTTTTTATATGTTTTTAATGCTGATGCATTGGCAAAACGAGAGTGTATACTTAAGCTCTTTGTTCTGAATCTTAGACTCTTGTATCTGGACTAACGCTTGTTTTCCTGTTTTGCTCTGGTTGTGTTATTGATATTTATATTGCCTTAACCACGGCTGTGTGTGCCATGTTGCCTGTCAGCCAGTGATGGCCAGGTGAAGCTTCATGAGACACTGAAGCTTTCCAGCCATTTGTGTTCAGAAGTGGTTCATTTCTCAAGGCTTCACTTGCTCTCTAGACACCTATTGGTTAAATGAACAATCATCCATGCAGTACATAGACTGGTGCACAGCAGTTCATTCAACCAATGCGATATAAAGATAAATTTGTAAATATATAGGAATAAATATATGTTATTTACCAGCTGGGAGGTTCGTATCGTGAATACTGTGACCGAGGTCTTGAAAGTACTGACCGAGGTCACGGCATTTCGCCATACGAATGAATCCTCATTCACGGCTGTAATGCAAATTGCTTCCTCCTCGGTATACAAGTGCACTTCCATGGCAGGAAAAAAACTACATTTTGCCGCCTATGTAGTCCCCTTCTATTCTTTAAGTTCGTTTCTTAAGACACGTATTTTTTAGTATGTTACCTCGTTTGTTGACAGTTTCGGCAAACACTTCCGCCTTCTTCAAAAACAGTCACCGGATGCCGAGTGGTGACGTGCCTTATCAGCTGATGTTACTCTATGGAGGCGTGAACGTCCCGCCCAATTTGACAGGTAGTCCACGCCTCCTGCTGTCAGGTCGCTACCCCAGGACGGCGCTCCAGGTGTGTGACAGCGCGTACGCTCCCTCATCCCGGTTCATCGTCCTCTGCGCCCGCTTTCGTATCTCCACTGCCTCCAAAATCCAACACTGGTATCTATTCTCTTCAACAAACGAGGTAACATACTAAAAAATACGTGTCTTAAGAAACGAACTTAAAGAATAGTTATAATAATCAGACATAATGAATTTTCACTACATATGTAGTCCCCTATTTATACAAAATTGAGTCATTCAGGATTCAGCCATGTTTTTGCTCGGCGTTAGCAACAGTTACAGGTTTTTAGCTTTCTTCTGAAATGTTTTCTTTTATTTCTTCTTCCTCAGGGTAGTAAAACTCGCTTTCACTGTGAACACTGTCGTTATCGCTATCCATGCTGTAAAATTAATGCTATTCTCCTGAGAAATGCTGGCAAAAATGTATAAGATTTTTGATAATCTTATAAATAAATCTTATTAAAAAAAAGATAAATGTTGACAAAAAATGCTACCATGTTTGTTGTTGCTGTGAACGAGCGAGTCGCCAGAGGTCCATAACCGGGGTCCGTAACTGGGGTCCGTATCGTAGGATACGGACCCGCTCGCCAGCCAATCAGAGCGCAGGATTTGATGGAAACCCGGCCACGAAAAAAACAAATATCAAATGTTTATTTATAATTCAAATATTCTGAATATAACTTAGAAATCCAATGAGCATAAACAATCTATTTTAGTACATAGAATGAGTATATTTCAATGTTTTGTCTTATATTAAGGAATTAATCAACGTAATAGATCATAATAATGGTATTACTACAACTATAGTTGTGCTTAGTGAGTACAAGGAAGCAATGCGCTTGTGAAACTGGAGAGAAGTGCTTGTGGGACTGATGTGGTTTTGGGACTTATGCACTTGTGGGACTGGACTGAAAAATCTTCTTGATTTTCATTAAGAAATAGAATTTGTTCCACTGTGTTGGGGCAAAGGTGATTTTATTTTATTTTTTAAACAATTTCACCCACTTTTGAAAAGGCACGTTCACAGGGACTGAAAGTGGCTGGGGTCCACAAGGAGATATAAATGTGGGTATGATAATGATATTTTATTAATATCAATTGCAAACCATAAGTTTGAAAAATAGATATTTACAAAATGTACAAATAATAATCTTGTTACTCTATAAAAATATAATAATCAAAAAATCAAGACCTATAAAACATTATCCCATATCTTAACACAGCTAGGTACAAAGCTACTTTGAAATCGCTTGGTCCTGCACTTGAACATCTGATAGTTGCGTGGGTTCCGGAGATGGTATGAATGTTTTTTTTGTATCCGATAGCAGATCCCTCAGTTTGTTAGATTCTTGAAGGGTGACTTCTTTATAGAGTCTCTGGCATTGAGCCAGTTTTCGTTGGCTGAGGGTGGATAACTTAGTATGGTAGAGAGCATCATTGTAAGACAAGCTTGGTAGAGCGATCTTTAGTGCTCGACGTTGAATGGATTCTAGTTCTTCAGCAAGGAACTGTGGCAGAGCGAAGTGCCAAACCTGGCAGGCGTACTCAAGAACAGGACGAATGAATGCACAGTAGACGGTTACCAGATCTTTTGTTGGGGCGCCAGAGCGTTTCAGGATACACAAAGCATACAACCGTTTGCTGGCTTTAGTGCATATGTCATTGATATGGGAATTCCAGGTAAGGTTGGAAGAGATAGTTACACCAAGAAGCTTGAAGTGATCAACAACTTCAATCTCAGTTTCAGCCAAGGAAAGGCTCTCCAGTACCAAAGGAGACTTAATGAAAGATATTCGAAGTTCCTTGGTTTTCTTGACATTCAGACGCATGTTATTGTGATCAGTCCATTTCGCGATATTATCAACAGCGGCCTGGAGTGAGGAATTAGACGACCTTGAGACGACTTCGTAAACAGTGCAGTCATCGACATACTTGTACATTGGGAGATGGGCTCCAAGATCATTGATCATGATCAAGAAAAAGATTGGTCCCAGTTTGGTGCCTTGCGGTACTGATCCATTTATCCCATGCCAAGATGATTTCACTTGACCGAGCTTGACCCGCATCTTGCGTTCTTTGACGAAGTCTGCGCACCAATTGAGCAAAATCGGCGGGACTCCAAGCACTTTCAATTTCATGATGAGAATATTGTGGTCAATTCGATCAAAGGCCTTAGAGAAATCAATCATACAAGCTCTGATAATGACACCACTAGGGCTATCGAGTGCCTGTAGCCAGTTGTGAATCAAATAAATCAGAGCCTGTGTTGTAGAGCAGTTTTTAGTGTTCCCAAATTGGAGGCTATCAATGTAAGGCCCGATGTACCGTAGCAGCCAAGATGAAACAAAGCTTTCTAATACCTTGCTCAAGACAGATGTTAACGAGATAGGTCTTAAATCTGAGTCAACCGCCTTGGGCTTAGCTATTTTTGGTACAGGGATTACATCTGCGCATTTCCAAAGAGAGGGTACAGTTCCCTGTGCGACATTAGAGTTAAAGATAGAACAGATTGGTCTAGCCAGTTCAGGTGCGCACGACTTCAGTATCCAATTAGGGATGTCGTCAGGACCACTAGCTTTATGGACGCTAAGTCTTTCTAATTCAGATTCCATTTCCTGGCTTGTGATGGTAAATGAGTCTGGAACATGGTCTATCGGAATTCTTTCAAACTGGAGAGGTTGCAGGCTGTTGGCGACATCAGAAAACGAGGAGGCAATTAGCTCAGCGAGCTCAATCCCTTCCTTGAACTGACCTTCATGCGAAATACTTGACAGTGTTTCAGATTTCGATAGACCAGCCACGGCTTTCACATTCTTCCACCATTTGTCAGCGCCAACTTGGTTCTTGGTATCGGGGATGTTGCTGTCGTAGTATTTACTGCGAGCTGACTTGCAGAGTTTTCTGTAGAAGTTGTACTTGAGGGTGTGTCCAGATGACCAAGCCCGCTGTCTCTTGGAGATGATGTCTTTTAACACCAGAAGTCCCAGCATTTTTCTGTCTACCTAGAAGACCCACATGGGGGCCATTTGGCCCGACCGCTTTTCCCCAATACACTAATCACTCATTTTGTTATGGTAATGAGGCTGTTAGTGGCAGTTTGTGGGGTGAGGAGGTCACATTTCACACACTTCACACTTCAGTGGTGAAGTCATGTTGGCTACTTCTGTGTGAATGTGAGAATGAGGAATAAAAACACATTCTATTCTAAAATGTGAACATGTGAATGTCCCATGTGACCATAACGACTCATGTGACTGCAACCAGACAGTTGTTTGATGGATAAATACCTCAGTGCACATGGACTATCGCTTCAGTTCCCTCAAGAATTTTGTGGTGAAAGAAGCTCCTCTCCAAGGAACGAAGATGCAGAGATTCAACAGGCATTGTAAGATTTCATTTCTAAGGCTACATCCACACGACAACGGCAACGAGATGTTATTTAAAAATATATCGCGTCCAAATGGGCAACAATCAGTAAAATATCAGGTCCATATGGCAACGCAACGCTTGCTGAAAACGATGCAATACACATGCCACACCTCTAGGGGCGCTGTAAGACGGTCCCTTTGGAGACACCAGAACAATAGAAGAAGTAAGGACGCATGCGCAAAAACTATTATGCGCGAGACTTCATATTAGCCACAAAGTCAGGAAAATCTGTTTGTAAAATTACATTATAATGACCAAATACAATGAAAAGTATTTTTCCAGTCTCACCTGTGAAAGGTAATCCCATGTGATCTCGTTTGGACAGCAAACCTGTTGGTGCAGTTAAACGCAGCTAATCTTTATTCTCCACTTTGACCTATCCAAAATGGCGGCGAGGATGACGTATGATTCTACGCGGAAGGCGGCGTCTTTAATGGTCCGGAATAAATTGAATGATACACGTTGATGGATTAATTTGTTGTTTCTCACCTGTGAAAGGTAATCCCATATGATCTCGTTTGGACGGTAAACCTGTTGGTACAGTTAAACGCAGCACATGAATCTTTATTCTCCGCTTTGACCTATCCAATATGGCGACGAGGATGACGTATGATTCTACGCGGAAGGCGGCGTATTTAATGGTCCGGAATAAATTGAATGCTACACGTTGATGGATTAATTTGCTCTTCTACGCCCTTTTTGAGGAATGTATTGTAGGACTTAAACCCACATCTGAAGAGGTGAGATCGCTCCTTTTTTTCCCTATTTTTGCTGGCGGGATTGACTCTGCCCTAAGGGCAGAGTCTCTCTCTCGCTCACTTTGCACCATTACACAATAAATATTCACAGTGAAAATATTTTGTAAGCGCGTTTCATGAACCAAGTTATAGGATTTGTTGACAACTTGCATCGAGTTCGTTACACTTCTACCCGGCGTGAAGCACTCACAGTCATGTGGTTGTGATGTCATCGTAAACAAATCCGTTCTACTCATCCAGACGACTTCACAACGGCAACGTTGCCAGATCTTTCCACTCTGGAACCCGTTCTCAAAAAGATTGCGTTTTGGGCACCCAAAACGCCGGTGCCGTGTGGACGCCAGGCCTAAATGATAAGCAGTTGTATCGGAGTCACCTGAATCCGTTGCCATGTGGACAGGGCCTAAGCTGTAAGGTAACTAACAGCCACATTTCCATAACAAAATGAATGTCTACAGGGAGGACTTGGGGCCAATTGGCCCTCTTGTGGGTTTTCTAGGTAAAAAGGCCAAATGGCCCCTGTCTGGGACTTCTATTAATATCCTTTGTGATCCATGGTTTGTCTTTAGGATGGGACTTGGCTTTATGCAGTGGTAGATGAGCGTCCATGGTAGATGACAAAGTGTGCGAGAAGAGGTCAAACTGGTCAGTTACAGATACCGTTTGATATAAGGGGGTCCAGTTTATGGAAGACAAGGCCTCAAAAACACCCGTCTGTTCGCGGGTTTACTTTTTCTCCTAATAGAGTAAACAGGTTGTTGATGGGCAGCACGAGATATTGTAGACTCTTAACAGGATGCAAGAGTGGTCATTATGCATCCTTCTCTTTGGCCCAGTACTGAAAAGCATCCCCTGAACTTGAAATAATGGGCTCTTTTTAATATCGCTTGGGAATAAAAACGTACTGTAAATATTGAAGATGTAACGGGATTGACAGTTACAAATAATAACCCATCGGAACACTAAATATGACACATTTTACCAGATTAGTTAATCTCGTCTCGTCTCGTCTTCTTCCGCTTTATCCGGGACCGGGTCGCGGAGGCAGCAGTCTAAGCAGGGAAGCCCAAACTTCCCTTTCCCCAGACACCTCGGCCAGCTCCTCGGGAAGAACACCGAGGCGTTCCCAGGCCAGCCGAGAGACATAGTCCCTCCAGCGTGTCCTGGGTCTTCCCCGGGGCCTCCTCCCGGGGGGACATGCCTGGAACACCTCCCCAGGGAGGCGTCCAGGAGGCATCCGAAAAAGATGCCCGAGCCACCTCAGCTGATTCCTCTCGATGTGGAGCAGCAGCGGCTCTACTCCGAGCTCCTCCCGAGTGACTGTGCTTCTCACCCTATCTCTAAGGGAGCGCCCAGCCACCCTGCGAAGGAAACTCATTTCGGCCGCTTGTATCCGCAATCTTGTCCTTTCGGTCATTACCCAAAGCTCATGACCATAGGTGAGAGTCGGAACGTAGATCGACCGGTAAATTGAGAGCTTCGCCTTTTGGCTCAGCTCCTTCTTCACCACAACGGACCGGTAAAGCGACCGCATCACTGCGGAGGCTGCACCGATCCGCCTGTCGATCTCACGCTCCATCCTTCCCTCACTCGTGAACAAGATCCCGAGATACTTAAACTCCTCCACTTGAGGCAGAACTTCTCCACCAACCTGGAGAGGGCAAGCCACCCTTTTCCGGTCGAGAACCATGGCCTCGGACTTGGAGGTGCTGATTCTCATCCCAGCCGCTTCACACTCGACTGCAAACCGCCCCAGTGCATGCTGAAGGTCCTGGTTTGAAGAAGCCAACAGGACAACATCATCCGCAAAAAGCAGAGATGAAATCCTGTGGTTCCCAAACAGGATTCCTTCTGGCCCCTGGCTGCGCCTAGAAATTCTGTCCATAAAAATTATGAACAGAACCGGTGACAAAGGGCAGCCCTGCCGGAGTCCAACATGCACTGGGAACAGGTCTGACTTACTGCCGGCAATGCGAACCAGACTCCTGCTCCGTTCGTACAGGGACCGGACAGCCCTTAGCAAAGAGCCCCGAACCCCATACTCCCGAAGCACCCCCCACAGAATACTACGGGGGACACGGTCGAATGCCTTCTCCAGATCCACAAAGCACATGTGGACTGGTTGGGCAAACTCCCATGAACCCTCGAGCACCCTATGAAGGGTATAGAGCTGGTCCAGTGTTCCGCGACCAGGACGAAAACCGCATTGTTCCTCCTGGATCCGAGGTTCGACTATTGGTCGAATTCTCCTCTCCAGTACCCTGGAGTAAACCTTCCCTGGGAGGCTGAGAAGTGTGATTCCCCTATAATTGGGGCACACTCTCCGGTCCCCTTTCTTAAAAAGAGGGACCACCACCCCAGTCTGCCACTCCAGAGGCACTGTCCCTGACCGCCACGCGATGTTGCAGAGGCGTGTCAACCAAGACAGCCCCACAACATCCAGAGACTTGAGATACTCAGGGCGGATCTCATCCACCCCCGGTGCCTTGCCACCGAGGAGCTTGCAAACCACCTCAGTGACTTCGGCTTGGGTAATGGACGAGTCCACCTCTGAGTCATCAGCCTCAGTCTCCTCAGTGGAAGACATGACGGTGGGATTGAGGAGATCCTCAAAGTATTCCTTCCACCGCCCGACAATGTCCCCAGTCGAGGTCAACAGCTCCCCACCCGCACTGTAAACAGTGTTGGCAGAGTACTGCTTCCCCCTCCTGAGGCGCCGGACGGTTTGCCAGAATTTCTTCGAGGCCGACCGATAGTCCTTCTCCATGGCCTCCCCGAACTCCTCCCAGTTCCGAGTTTTTGCCTCCGCAACTGCCCGAGCTGCAGCACGCCTGGCCTGCCGATACCCGTCAGCTGCCTCGGGAGTCCTGGAGGTTAACATGGCCCGATAGGACTCCTTCTTCAGCTTGACGGCATCCCTTACTTCTGGTGTCCACCACCGGGTTCGGGGATTGCCGCCACGACAGGCACCGGAGACCTTGCGGCCACAGCTCTGAACAGCTGTGTCCACAATGGAGGTAGAGAACATGGTCCACTCAGACTCAATGTCCCCCACCTCCCTCGGAAGCTGGGAAAAGCTCTCCCGGAGGTGGGAGTTAAAGACCTCCCCAACAGAGTGCTCGGCCAGACGTTCCCAGCAGACCCTCACCATACGTTTGGGCCTGCCAGGTCTGTCCAGCTTCCTCCTCCGCCAGCGGATCCAACTCACCACCAGGTGGTGATCAGTTGACAGCTCAGCCCCTCTCTTCACCCGAGTGTCCAAGACATAGGGCCGGAGATCAGATGAAACGACTACAAAGTCTATCATTGACCTCCGACCTAAGGTGTCCTGGTGCCACGTGCACTTATGGACACCCCTATGCTCGAACATGGTGTTCGTTATGGACAAACCGTGACTAACACAGAAGTCCAATAACAAAACACCACTCGGGTTCAGATCGGGGAGGCCGTTCCTCCCAACCACGCCCCTCCAGGTGTCACTGTCATCTCCCACGTGAGCATTGAAGTCCCCCAGTAACACAATGGAGTCCCCAGTCTGAGCACTCCTCAGTACCTCTCCCAGGGACTCCAAGAAGGCCGGATACTCTATACTGCTATTTGGGCCATAGGCACAAACAACAGCAAGAGCCCTCTCCCCAATCCGAAGGCGCAGCGAGGCGACCCTCTCGTTCACTGGGGTAAACTCCAACACATGGCGGCTGAGCTGGGGAGCTATAAGCAAGCCCACACCAGCCCGCCGCCGCTCACCACGGGCGACTCCAGAGAAGTGGAGAGTCCAGCCCCTCTCGAGGAGCTGGGTTCCAGAGCCCAAGCTGTGCGTGGAGGTGAGCCCGACTATCTCTAGCCGGTACCTCTCAACCTCCCGCACAAGCTCAGGCTCTTTCCCCCCCAGCGAAGTGACATTCCATGTCCCAACAGCCAGCCGCTGTGTCCGGGGATCAGGTCGTCGAGGCCCCTGCCTTCGACTGCCACCCAATCCACATTGCACCAGTCCCCTACTGCTACCTCTGTGGGTGGTGAACCCACAGGAGGTCGGGCCCACGTCAGCTCTTCGGGCTGAGCCCGGCCGGGCCCCATGGGCAAAGGCCCGGCCACCAAGCGCTCGCATACGAGCCCCAACCCCGGGCCTGGCTCCAGGGTGGGGCCCCGGCTGCGTCATCCCGGGCGACGTCACGGTCCTCGGATTTTTCTCCATAGGGGTTTTGGTGAACTGCTCTTAGTCTGGCCTGTCACCTAGGACCTGTCTGCCTTGGGAAACCCTGACAGGGGCATAATGCCCCCGACAACATAGCTCCAAGGATCATTCAAGCACACAAACCCCTCCACCACAATAAGGTGGCAGTTCAAGGAGGGGAGATTAGTTAATACAGTTGTAAAATGTTACCATACAGGTGAATATCTTCTTTTTGCTGTTGGCTTCATCTTAAGGCTCTCACACAAATATCATGACCTGACTCTACTTGAACAGTACAAACTCTACAAGATATTCAAATGCATAAATGAGTAACAATACCTGTGGAAAAAGACCCATAAACAGATTGTGCGACAATAGTTATGTTTCATACAAAGGAATGAGACCAAAGTGCTGTTTAAATCCAACTTTATTGTATTTAGTTGATCTTACATTCAGTTTTATTGCTGTAGAATAATTTTAAAAAAATGTCGTTAATATCACCTTAAAAGGTGCCAGCTGACACATTGACATGATTCGGGTGAGATTGGTCATGGATGCCATCGTCTTTATGAAAGGACAGGTTTAGTAAACAGCTGGCCCTTGTGGTAGGATGTTTCCTTTTCCTGGCAGATCCTCTTTGGGACTCTACAATTTGGACACAAGAAAGAAGAGTGTGAAAAGATTGTGCATGGAAGATTCGAAGTTTGTAAAGCTTTAATGCTTTGAAGAGAAATTTAACATGCTGATAGGACATCAAAGAGTACTTTCTAAGAGAGACACAATAATAATCCGATACTGTTGGAAAATCATGCAGAATTTACTGGACCTGTCTAACATGAAGATTCCCTTACCTGGGTTTTCATTAGGGGGAGGTGACAGGGCAGGGCTAGCATTTTCCTGGTGTCGAATCAGCTGAAGGTCTTGGGCAGGAACCTCAGATGGAATATTTCACTCAAAAGGAGGCACGAAGGCTTCCTCATCATCAGAATCTGATTCGAACACAAGTTGTACTTCTGCTACATCATCAATCCTCAGATCTTTTTCAATACCTGAGGTCTTACGTGCGAGAATGAAAACAGTCATGATGGTCTCATCCTCCTTCAAAATTTTAGGTTTGGAAGCCTGGTACTGGTGAAATCTTCTTGGGGAGTCTACAGTTTGGACACCAGAAAGAAGAGATTGGGAAGGGAAGTATGGAAATTTGCCAAGCTCAAATAATTTGAATAGAAATTTAACATGCGAGTAGGACATCACAAAGTACTTTCTATAAGTCACACATTAATCATCTGACACTGTTAGAAAATCATACAGAATTTAACTGTCTACTATGAAGTTTCCCTTACCTGGCTCCTCACTAGGGGGAGCTGAAGGGACAGGGCTGGCATGTTCATGGTGTCCAATCAGCTGAATGTTTTGGGCAACAACTTCATTTGGAGTATGTTCCTCAAAAGAAAGAGCTAAGACTTCCTCATGGTCAGAATCTGATTCAAACACAAGTTGTTCTTCTGCTACTTCATCAAGTCTGAGGTCTTCTTCAATAGGTGAGGTCTGAGGTGGTAGAATGAAAGGAGTCATGATGCTCTCATCTTCATCCTCAAAGTCAGGTTCAAAAGCGTGGTATTGGACAGATCCTCTTGGGGAGCCTATAATTTGGACACAATAAAGAAAGGTGTGAAAAGATTGTGAATGAAAGCTTCTAAATTTGCAAAGCTGAAATACTTTGAATAGAAATTGAACATGCTGGTAGGACATCAAAAAGTACCCTTCTGTAAGTCACACATTAATAATCTTATACTTAGAAAATCATACAGAATTTAGCTGTCTAATATGAAGTTTCCCTTACCTGGCTTGTCACTAGGGGGAGCTGAAGGGACAGAGCTAGCATATTCATGGTGTCCAATCAGCTGAATGTCTTGGGCAACAACCACATTTGGAATATGTTCCTCAGAAGAAGGACTTAAGACTTCCTCATAGTCAGAATCTGATTCAAACACAAGTTGTTCTTCTGCTACTTCATCAAGACTGAGGTCTTCTTCAATAGGTGAGGTCTGAAGTGGTGGAATGAAAGGAATCATGATGCTCTCATCTTCATCCTCAACATCAGGTTCAAAAGCCTGGTATTGGACAGATCCTTTTGGGGAGCCTATAATTAAAGAAAGGTGTGAAAAGATTGTGAATGAAAGCTTCTAAATTTGCCATGTTTAAATAATTTGAATAGAAATTGAACATGCTGGTAGGACATCACAAAGTACTTTCTGTAAGTCACACATTAATAATCTTACACTGTTAGAAATTCATATATGGCCCTTTTCCACTACCCTTTTTCAGCTCACTTCAGCCCGACACGGCTCGCGTTTCGACTACCTCAGAGCAGCACAGCTCAGCTTGCTTCAGCCCTACTCAGCACCCAAAACTCGCACGGTTTTGGAGTAGGGCTGAAGCGAGCCAAACCGAGCCGAGTGGGGCTAGGGGCGTGAGGAGACACTCCCCTGTGCACTGATTGGTGAGGAGGAGTGTCCTCACATGCCCACACACGCCCCGCGAGCACGCTGGGATCTGTAAACACCGTAAACCCGGAAGAAGAATAATTACGAATTACGAGAATTTCTGAAGCCTTATGCGTCTCGCCTCATCCATACGCTCTTGCCAGTATCTGTTGGCGTTGTCGGTGACAACAAGCCACAGCACCAAGACCAGCAACACTAACGACTCCATGTCCTCCATGTTTATTGTTTACTATCCGGGGCGTGAGACTACCGCTTAAAAGGTCACTGATGTCACTGTTTGCGCCACCTAACGACATCATGTGACGTCCACCCACTTTTGCTAACTCCACCCAATGTGTTCACCCACTTCCAGCCAGCACGGTTCAGCGTGGTTGTAGTCGAAATGCAACTCCAACAGCCCCACTCAGCTCGACTCAGCCCAACTCAGCACGGCACGGCTCAGCCCAACTCAGCACGGCACGGCTCAGCCCAACTCAGCACGGCACGGCTCAGCCCAACTCAGCCGCATTGGTAGTGGAAAAGCGGCAATAGAATTTAGCTGTCTAATATGAAGTTTCCCTTACCTGGCTTGTCACTAGGGGGAGCTGAAGGGACAGAGCTAGCATATTCATGGTGTCCAATCAGCTGAATGCCTTGGGCAACAACCACATTTGGAATATGTTCCTCAGAAGAAGGACTTAAGACTTGCTCATAGTCAGAATCTGATTCAAACACAAGTTGTTGTTCTGCTACTTCATCAAGACTGAGGTCTTCTTCAATAGGTGAGGTCTGAAGTGGTGGAATGAAAGGAATCATGATGCTCTCATCTTCATCCTCAACATCAGGTTCAAAAGCCTGATATTGGACAGATCCTCTTGGGGAGCCTATAATTTGGACACAATAAAGAAAGTTGTGAAAAGATTGTGAATGAAAGGTTCTAAATTTGCAAAGCTGCAATACTTTGAATAGAAATTGAACATGCTGGTAGGTCATCAAAAAGTACTTTCTGTAAGTCACACATTAATAATCTTACACTGTTAGGAAATCATACAGAATTTAGCTGTCTAATATGAAGTTTCCCTTACCTGGCTTGTCACTAGGGGGAGCTGAAGGGACAGAGCTAGCATATTCATGGTGTCCAATCAGCTGAATGTCTTGGGCAACAACCTCATTTGGAATATGTTCCTCAGAAGGAGGAGCTAAGACTTCCTTATGGTCAGAATCTGATTCAAACACAAATTGTTCTTCTGCTACTTCATCAAGTCTGAGGTCTTCTTCAATAGGTGAGGTCTGAGGTGGTGGAATGAAAGTAGCCATGATGCTCTCATCTTCATCTTCAACGTCAGGTTCAAAAGCCTGGTATTGGACAGATCCTCTTGGGGAGCCTATAATTTGGTCACAATAAAGAAAGGTGTGAAAAGATTGTGAATGAAAGGTTCTAAATTTGCAAAGTTGAAATACTTTGAATAGAAATTGAACATGCTGGTAGGACATCAAAAAGTACCCTTCTATAAGTCACACATTAATAATCTTATACTTAGAAAATCATACAGAATTTAGCTGTCTAATATGAAGTTTCCCTTACCTGGCTTGTCACTAGGGGGAGCTGAAGGGACAGAGCTAGCATATTCATGGTGTCCAATCAGCTGAATGTCTTGGGCAACAACCACATTTGGAATAGGTTCCTCAGAAGAAGGACTTAAGACTTCCTCGTAGTCAGAATCTGATTCAAACACAAGTTGTTGTTCTGCTACTTCATCAAGACTGAGGTCTTCTTCAATAGGTGAGGTCTGAAGTGGTGGAATGAAAGAAGCCATGATGCTCTCATCTTCATCCTCAACATCAGGTTCAAAAGCCTGGTATTGGACAGATCCTCTTGGGGAGCCTATAATTTGGGCACAATAAAGAAAGGTGTGAAAAGATTGTGAATGAAAGCTTCTAAATTTGCGATGCTTAAATAATTTGAATAGAAATTGAACATGCTGGTAGGACATCACAAAGTACTTTCTGTAAGTCACACATTAATAATCTTACACTGTTAGAAATTCATATATGGCCCTTTTCCACTACCCTTTTTCAGCTCACTTCAGCCCGACACGGCTCGCGTTTCGACTACCTCAGAGCAGCACAACTCAGCTCGCTTCAGCCCTACTCCAAAACCCGCACGGTTTTGGAGTAGGGCTGAAGCAAGCCAAACCGAGCTGAGTGGGGCTGGGGGCGTGAGCAGACACTCCCCTGTGCACTGATTGGTGAGGAGTAGTGTCCTCACATGCCCACACACGCCCCGCGAGCATGCTGGGATCTGTAAACACCGTAAACCCGGAAGAAGAATAATTATGAATTACGAGAATTTCTGAAGCCTTATGCGCCTCGCCTCATCTATACGCTCTTGCCAGTATCTGTTGGCGTTGTCGGTGACAACAAGCCACAGCACCAAGACCAGCAACACTAACGACTCCATGTCCTCCATGTTTATTGTTTACTATCCGGGTCGTGAGACTACCGCTTAAAAGGTCACTGATGTCACTGTTTGGGCCGCCTAATGACATCATGTGACGTCCACCCACTTTCGGTAACTCCACCCAATGTGTCCACCCACTTCCAGCCAGCACGGTTCAGCGCGGTTGTAGTCGAAATGCAACTCCAACAGCCCCACTCAGCTCGACTCAGCCCAACTCAGCACGGTACGGCTCAGCCCAACTCAGCCGCATTGGTAGTGGAAAAGCGGCAATAGAATTTAGCTGTCTAATATGAAGTTTCCCTTACCTGGCTTGTCACTAGGGGGAGCTGAAGGGACAGAGCTAGCATATTCATGGTGTCCAATCAGCTGAATGTCTTGGGCAACAACCACATTTGGAATATGTTCCTCAGAAGAAGGACTTAAGACTTGCTCATAGTCAGAATCTGATTCAAACACAAGTTGTTGTTCTGCTACTTCATCAAGTCTGAGGTCTTCTTCAATAGGTGAGGTCTGAAGTGGTGGAATGAAAGAAGCCATGATGCTCTCATCTTCATCCTCAACATCAGGTTCAAAAGCCTGGTATTGGACAGATCCTCTTGGGGAGCCTATAATTTGGGCACAATAAAGAAAGGTGTGAAAAGATTGTGAATGAAAGGTTCTAAATTTGCAAAGCTGCAATACTTTGAATAGAAATTGAATATGCTAGTAGGACATCAAAAAATACTTTCTGTAAGTCACACATTAATAATCTTACACTGTTAGGAAATCATACAGAATTTAGCTGTCTAATATGAAGTTTCCCTCACCTGGCTTGTCACTAGGGGGAGCTGAAGGGACAGAGCTAGCATATTCATGGTGTCCAATCAGCTGAATGTCTTGGGCAACAACCTCATTTGGAATATGTTCGTCAGATGGAGTAGCTAAGACTTGCTCATAGTCAGAATCTGATTCAAACACAAATAATTGTTCTGCTAGTTCATCAAGACTGAGGTCTTCTTCAATAGGTGAGGTCTGAAGTGGTGGAATGAAAGAAGCCATGATGCTCTCATCTTCATCCTCAACATCAGGTTCAAAAGCCTGGTATTGGACAGATCCTCTTGGGGAGCCTATAATTTGGGCACAATAAAGAAAGGTGTGAAAAGATTGTGAATGAAAGCTTCTAAATTTGCGATGCTTAAATAATTTGAATAGAAATTGAACATGCTGGTAGGACATCACAAAGTACTTTCTGTAAGTCACACATTAATAATCTTACACTGTTAGAAATTCATATATGGCCCTTTTCCACTACCCTTTTCAGCTCACTTCAGCTCACTTCAGCCCGACACGGCTCGCGTTTCGATTACCTCAGAGCAGCACGACTCAGCTCGCTTCAGCCCTACTCAGCACCCAAAACTCGCACGGTTTTGGAGTGGGGCTGAAGCGAGCCAAACCGAGCCGAGTGGGGCTAGGGGCATGAGGAGACACTCCCCTGTGCACTGATTGGTGAGGAGGAGTGTCCTCACATGCCCACACACGCCCCGCGAGCATGCTGGGATCTGTAAACACCGTAAACCCGGATGAAGAAGAATTACGAATTACGAGAATTTCTGAAGCCTTATGTGCCTCGCCTCATCTATACGCTCTTGCCAGTATCTGTTGGCATTGTCGGTGACAACAAGCCACAGCACCAAGACCAGCAACACTAACGACTCCATGTCCTCCATGTTTATTGTTTACTATCCGGGTCGTGAGACTACCGCTTAAAAGGTCACTGATGTCACTGTTTGGGCCGCCTAATGACATCATGTGACGTCCACCCACTTTCGGTAACTCCACCCAATGTGTCCACCCACTTCCAGCCAGCACGGTTCAGCGTGGTTGTAGTCGAAATGCAACTCCAACAGCCCCACTCAGCTCGACTCAGCCCAACTCAGCACGGCACGGCTCAGCCCAACTCAGCACGGCACGGCTCAGCCCAACTCAGCCGCATTGGTAGTGGAAAAGCGGCAATTGAATTTAGCTGTCTAATATGAAGTTTCCCTTACCTGGCTTGTCACTAGGGGGAGCTGAAGGGACAGAGCTAGCATATTCATGGTGTCCAATCAGCTGAATGTCTTGGGCAACAACCACATTTGGAATATGTTCCTCAGAAGAAGGACTTAAGACTTGCTCATAGTCAGAATCTGATTCAAACACAAGTTGTTGTTCTGCTACTTCATCAAGACTGAGGTCTTCTTCAATAGGTGAGATCTGAAGTGGTGGAATGAAAGGAATTATGATGCTCTCATCTTCATCCTCAACATCAGGTTCAAAAGCCTGGTATTGGACAGATCCTCTTGGGGAGCCTATAATTTGGGCACAATAAAGAAAGGTGTGAAAAGATTGTGAATGAAAGCTTCTAAATTTGCGATGCTTAAATAATTTGAATAGAAATTGAACATGCTGGTAGGACATCACAAAGTACTTTCTGTAAGTCACACATTAATAATTTTACACTGTTAGAAATTCATATATGGCCCTTTTCCACTACCCTTTTTCAGCTCACTTCAGCCCGACACGGCTCGCGTTTTGACTACCTCAGAGCAGCACGACTCAGCTCGCTTCAGCCCTACTCAGCACCCAAAACTCGCACGGTTTTGGAGTAGGGCTGAAGCGAGCCAAACCGAGCCGAGTGGGGCTAGGGGCGTGAGGAGACACTCCCTGTGCACTGATTGGTGAGGAGGAGTGTCCTCACATGCCCACACACGCCCCACGAGCACGCTGGGATCTGTAAACACCGTAAACCCGGAAGAAGAAGAATTACGAATTACGAGAATTTCTGAAGCCTTATGCGCCTCGCCTCATCTATACGCTCTTGCCAGTATCTGTTGGCGTTGTCGGTGACAACAAGCCACAGCACCAAGACCAGCAACACTAACGACTCCATGTCCTCCATGTTTATTGTTTACTATCCGGGGCGTGAGACTACTGCTTAAAAGGTCACTGATGTCACTGTTTGCGCCGCCTAACGACATCATGTGACGTCCACCCACTTTTGCTAACTCCACCCAATGTGTCCACCCACTTCCAGCCAGCACGGTTCAGCGTGGCTGTGGTCGAAATGCAACTCCAACAGCCCCACTCAGCTCGACTCAGCCCAACTCAGCACGGCACGGCTCAGCCCAAATCAGCCGCGTTGGTAGTGGAAATGCGGCAATAGAATTTAGCTGTCTAATATGAAGTTTCCCTTACCTGGCTTGTCACTAGGGGGAGCTGAAGGGACAGAGCTAGCATATTCATGGTGTCCAATCAGCTGAATGTCTTGGGCAAAAACCACATTTGGAATATGTGCCTCAGAAGAAGGACTTAAGACTTGCTCATAGTCAGAATCTGATTCAAACACAAGTTGTTGTTCTGCTACTTCATCAAGACTGAGGTCTTCTTCAATAGGTGAGATCTGAAGTGGTGGAATGAAAGGAATCATGATGCTGTCTTCATCCTCAACATCAGGTTCAAAAGCCTGGTATTGGACAGATCCTCTTGGGGAGCCTATAATTTGGACACAATAAAGAAAGGTGTGAAAAGATTGTGAATGAAAGGTTCTAAATTTGCAAAGCTGCAATACTTTGAATAGAAATTGAACATGCTGGTAGGTCATCAAAAAGTACTTTCTGTAAGTCACACATTAATAATCTTACACTGTTAGAAAATCATAGAGAATTTAGCTGTCTAATATGAAGTTTCCCTTACCTGGCTTGTCACTAGGGGGAGCTGAAGGGACAGAGCTAGCATATTCATGGTGTCCAATCAGCTGAATGTCTTGGGCAACAACCGCATTTGGAATATGTTCCTCAGAAGAAGGACCTAAGACTTCCTCATGGTCAGAATCTGATTCAAACACAAGTTGTTGTTCTGCTACTTCATCAAGTCTGAGGTCTTCAATAGCTGAGGTCTGAGGTGGTGGAATGAAAGAAGCCATGATGCTCTCATTTTCATCCTCAACATCAGGTTCAAAAGCCTGGTATTGGACAGATCCTCTTGGGGAGCCTATAATTTGGACACAATAAAGAAAGGTGTGAAAAGCTTGTGAATGAAAGGTTCTAAATTTGCGATGCTGAAATACTTTGAATAGGAATTGAACATGCTGGTAGGACATCACAAAGTACTTTCTGTAAGTCACACATTAATAATCTTACACTATTAGAAATTCATACAGAATATGAAGTTTCCCTTACCTGGCTTGTCACTAGGGGGAGCTGAAGGGACAGAGCTAGCATATTCATGGTGTCCAATCAGCTGAATGTCTTGGGCAACAACCTCATTTGGAATATGTTCCTCAGAAGAAAGAGCTAAGACTTCCTCATGGTCAGAATCTGATTCAAACACAAGTTGTTCTTCTGCTACTTCATCAAGTCTGAGGTCTTCAATAGATGAGGTCTGAGGTGGTGGAATGAAAGGAGCCATGATGCTCTCATCTTCATCATCAACATCAGGTTCGAAAGCCAGGTACTGGTCAGATCCTCTTGGGGAGCCTATAATTTGGACACAATAAAGGTGTGAAAAGATTGTGAATGTAAGGTTCTAAATTTGCAATGCTGAAATACTTTGAATAGAAATTGAACATGCTGGTAGGACATCAAAAAGTACTTTCTGTAAGTCACACATTAATAATCTTACACTGTTAGGAAATCATACAGAATTTAGCTGTCTAATATGAAGTTTCCCTTACCTGGCTTGTCACTAGGGGGAGCTGAAGGGACAGAGCTAGCATATTCATGGTGTCCAATCAGCTGAATGTCTTGGGCAACAACCTCATTTGGAATATGTTCCTCAGAAGGAGGAGCTAAGACTTCCTTATGGTCAGAATCTGATTCAAACACAAATTGTTCTTCTGCTACTTCATCAAGTCTGAGGTCTTCTTCAATAGGTGAGGTCTGAGGTGGTGGAATGAAAGGAATCATGATGCTCTCATCTTCATCTTCAACGTCAGGTTCAAAAGCCTGGTATTGGACAGATCCTCTTGGGGAGCCTATAATTTGGTCACAATAAAGAAAGGTGTGAAAAGATTGTGAATGAAAGGTTCTAAATTTGCAAAGTTGAAATACTTTGAATAGAAATTGAACATGCTGGTAGGACATCAAAAAGTACTTTCTGTAAGTCACACATTAATAATCTTACACTGTTAGAAATTCATATAGAATTTTAGCTGTCTAATATGAAGTTTCCCTTACCTGGCTTGTCACTAGGGGGAGCTGAAGGGACAGAGCTAGCATATTCATGGTGTCCAATCAGCGGAATGTCTTGGGCAACAACCTCATTTGGAATATGTTCCTCAGAAGGAGGAGCTAAGACTTCCTTATGGTCAGAATCTGATTCAAACACAAATTGTTCTTCTGCTACTTCATCAAGTCTGAGGTTTTCTTCAATAGGTGAGGTCTGAGGTGGTGGAATGAAAGGAGCCATGATGCTCTCATCTTCATCCTCAACATCAGGTTCGAAAGCCTGGTGCTGGTCAGATCCTCTTGGGGAGCCTATAATTTGGACTAAACAAAGAAGAATGTGAAAAGATTGTGAAAGAAAGGTTCTAAATTTGCGAAGCTTAAATAATTTGAATAGAAATTGAACATGCTGGTAGGACTTCAAAAAGTACTTTCTGTAAATCACACATATTAATAATCTTACACTGTTAGAAAATCATATAGAATTTAGCTGTCTAATATGAAGTTTCCCTTACCTGGCTTGTCACTAGGGGGAGCTGAAGGGACAGAGCTAGCATATTCATGGTGTCCAATCAGCTGAATGCCTTGGGCAACAACCGCATTTGGAATATGTTCCTCAGATGAAGGACTTAAGACTTGCTCATAGTCAGAATCTGATTCAAACACAAGTTGTTCTTCTGCTACTTCATCAAGACTGAGGTCTTCAATAGATGAGGTCTGAGGTGGTGGAAAGAAAGAAGCCATGATGCTCTCATCCTCATCCTCAACATCAGATTCGAAAGCCTGGTATTGGATAGATCCTCTTGGGGAGCCTATAATTTGGGCACAATAAAGAAAGGTGTGAAAAGATTGTGAATGGAAGGTTCTAAATTTGCGATGCTGGAATACTTTGAATAGAAATTGAACATGCTGGTAGGACATTAAAAAGTACTTTCTGTAAGTCACACATTAATATTCTTACACTGTTAGAATTTCGTATAGAATTTAGCTGTGTAATATGAAGTTTCCCTTACCTGGCTTGTCACTAGGGGGAGCTGAAGGGACAGAGCTAGCATATTCATGGTGTCCAATCAGCTGAATGTCTTGGGCAACAACCTCATTTGGAATATGTTCGTCAGAAGGAGTAGCTAAGACTTGCTCATAGTCAGAATCTGATTCAAACACAAATAATTGTTCTGCTACTTCATCAAGACTGAGGTCTTCTTCAATAGGTGAGGTCTGAGGTGGTAGAATGAAAGGAGCCATGATGCTCTCATCTTCATCAGCAACATCAAGTTCGAAAGCCAGGTACTGGTCAGATCCTCTTGGGGAGCCTATAATTTGGACACAATAAAGAAGAGTGTGAAAAGATTGTGAACGAAAGGTTCTAAATTTGCAATGCTGAAATAATTTGAATACAAATTTAACATGCTGGTAGGACATCAAAAAGTACTTTCTGTAAGTCACACATGAATAACCTTACACTGTTCGAAAATCTCATCTCATCTCATTATCTCTAGCCGCTTTATCCTGTTTTACAGGGTCGCAGGCAAGCTGGAGCCTATCCCAGCTGACTACGGGTGAAAGGCGGGGTACACCCTGGACAAGTCGCCAGGTCATCACAGGGCTGACACAGACACAGACTACCATTCACACTCACATTCACACCTACGCTCAATTTAGAGTTGTTAGAAAATCATACAGAATTTAGCTGTCTAATATGAAGTTTCCCTTACTTGGCTTGTCACTAGGGGGAGCTGAAGGGACAGAGCTAGCATATTCATGGTGTCCAATGAGCTGAATGTCTTGGGCAACAACCACATTTGGAATATGTTCCTGAGAAGAAGGACTTAAGACTTGCTCATAGTCAGAATCTGATTCAAACACAAATTGTTCTTCTGCTATTTCATCAAGTCTGAGGTCTTCTTCAGAAGCTGGGGTCTGAGGTGGTGGAATGAAAGGAGCCATGATGCTCTCATCTTCATCCTCAGTATCAGGTTCAAAAGCCTGGTATTCGACAGATCCTCTTGGGAAGTCTATAATTCGGGCACAATTAAGAAAGGTTTGAAAAGATTGTGAATGAAAGGTTATAAATTTGTGATGCTGAAATAATTTGAATACAAATTTAACATGCTGGTAGGACATCACAAAGTACTTTTTATAAGTCACAGATTAATAATCTTAGACTGTTAGAAAATCATACAGAATTTTCCTGTCTCATATGAAGATTCCTTTACCTGGCTCCTCACTAGGGGGAGCTGAATGGATAAGGCTAGCATGTTCCTCATGTTCAATCAGCTGAAGGTCTTGGGCAGGAACCTCAGTTGGAATATGTTCCTCAGAAGGAGTAGCCAAGACTTCCTCATAGTCAGAATCTGATTCAAACACAAATTGTTCTTCTGCTACTTCATCAAGTCTGAAGTCTTCGGCAATAGCTGAGGTCTGAGGTGGTGGAATTACAGCAGCCATGATGCATTCATCCTCAATTTCAGGTTCAGAAGCCTGGTATTGCTCAAATCCTCTTGGGGAGTCTATAATTTGGACACAAAAAAGACGAGTGTCAGAAAATCGGGAATGGAACATTCTCTATTTTCTAAGCTTCAATGCTTTGAATACAAACTTAACATGCGGGTAGGACATCACAAAGTACTCTCAATAAATCACACATGAATCACCTTAGACTGTTAGAAAATCATACGGAATTTAGCTACCGATCATGAAGATTCCCTTACCTGGCTTGTCACTAGGGGGAGCTGAAGGGACAGGGCTCACATGTTCCCCGTGTCCAATCAGCTGAATGTATTGGGCAACAACCACATTTGGAATATGTTCCTCAGAAGGGGTAGCCAAAGCTTCCTCATTGTCAGAATCTGATTCAAACACAAGTTGTTCTTCTGCTACTTTATCAAGTTGCTGTTGGTCTTGTTCAGTTGGTGAGGTCTGAGGTGGTGGAATGACAGCAGCCATGATGCTGTCATCCTCAGCTTTACGTTCAGAAGACTGGAACTGGTCTGCTCCTCTTGGGTAGTCTATAATTTGGGCACGAAAGAAGGGAATGGAAAGTCGTAAATTTGCTTAGCTTTAATACTTTGAATACAAATTGAACATGCTGGTAGGATTTCACAAAGTACTTTCTATAAGTCACAGATTAATAATCTTAGACTGTTGGAAAATCATACAGAATTTTCCTGTCTAATATGAAGTTTCTGTTACCTGGCTCCTCACTAGGGGGAGCTGAATGGACAGGACTAGCATGTTCCTCATGTTCAATCAGCTGAAGGTCTTGGGCAGTAACCTCAGTTGGAATATAATCCTCAGAAGGAGTAGCCAAGACTTGCTCATGGTCAGAATCTGATTCAAACACAAGTTGGTCTTCAGTTACTTCATCAAGTCTGAGGTCTTCTTCAACAGCTGAGGTCTGAGGTGGTGGAATGACACCAGCCTTGATGCTCTCAGCTTCAGGTTCAGAATCCTGATACTGGTTAACTCCTCTTGGGTAGTCTATAATTTGGACACAAGAAGGAAGAGTGTGAAAAGATTGAGAATGGAAGGATCTAAATTTGCTAAGCTGCAATACTTTGAATAGAAATTGAACATGCTGGTAGGATATCACAAAATACTTTCTATAAGTCACACATTAATAATCTTAGACTGTTAGAAAATCATAAAGAATTTTCCTGTCTAATATGAAGATTCCCTTACCTGGCTCCTCACTTGGGGGAGCTGAAGGGACAGGGCTAGAATATTCCTGGTGTTCAATCAGCTGAAGGTCTTCGGTAGTAACCTGAGTTGGAAAATGTTTCTCAGAAGGAGCCAAGATTTGCTCATAGTCAGAATCTGATTCAGCCATAACAAGTTGTTCTGCTACTTCATCAGTCCTGAGATCTTGTTCAATAGCTGAGGTCTGAGGTGGTGGAATGAAAACAGCCATGATGCTCTCAAACTCATCCTCAAATTCACGTTCAGAAGCCTGGTATTGGTCAAATCCTCTTGGGGAGTCTATAATTTGGACACAAGAAAGAAGAGTGTGAAATGATTCTGAATGTAAGGTTCTAAACTTGCTAAAGTTTAATTCTTTGAATAGAAATTGAACATGCTGGTCGGACATCATAAACTTCTTTCTATAAGTCACACATTAATCATCTTAGACTATTGGACAATCATACAGCATTTAGCTCTCTATCATAAAGATTACCTTACCTGGCTTCTCACTAGGGGCAGGTGATGGGACAGGGCGAGCAAGTTCCTCATGTTCAATCAGCTCAATGTCTTGAGCAGTAATTGCAGCTGGAATATGCTCCTCAGAAGGAGGAGCTAAGACTTCCTCATAGTCAAAATCTGTTTCAGCCATAAGTTGTTGTTCTGCTACTTCATCAAGTCTGAGATATTGTTCAATAGCTGAGGTCTGAGGCAGTGGAATGAAAGCAGCCATGATGCCCTCATCCTCATCTTCAGGTTCAGAAGCCTGGTATTCATCAAATCCTTTTGGGGACTCTGTAGATTGGACACAAGAATGAAGAGTGTGAATGGATTATGAAGGGAAGTTTGTACATTTGCAAAGCATTTAGATTTTAAATAGAAATTGAACCTGCTGTTAGGACACCACAAAGTACTTTCTGTAAATCACACATTCATCATCTTAGACTGTTACACCATCATCCAGAATTTAGCTCATCTCATCTCATTATCTCTAGCCGCTTTATCCTTCTACAGGGTCGCAGGCAAGCTGGAGCCTATCCCAGCTGACTACGGGCGAAAGGCGGGGTACACCCTGGACAAGTCGCCAGGTCATCACAGGGCTGACACATAGACACAGACAACCATTCACACTCACATTCACACCTACGCTCAATTTAGAGTCACCAGTTAACCTAACCTGCATGTCTTTGGACTGTGGGGGAAACCGGAGCACCCGGAGGAAACCCACGCGGACACGGGGAGAACATGCAAACTCCACACAGAAAGGCCCTCGCCGGCCCCGGGGCTCGAACCCAAGACCTTCTTGCTGTGAGGCGACAGCGCTAACCACTACACCACCGTGCCGCCCCCAGAATTTAGCTATCTGTCATAAAGATTCCCTTACTTGGCTCCTCACTAGGGGGCGCTGAAGGGACAGGGCTAGCATATTCCTGGTCTTCAATCAGCTGAAGGTCTTGGGTAGTAACCGGAGTTGGAATATGTTTCTCAGAAGGAGTGGCTAAGACTTCCTCATGGTCAGAATCTGATTCAAACACAAGTTGTTCTTCTGCTATTTCATCAAGTCTGAGGTCTTCTTCAGAAGCTGGGGTCTGAGGTGGTGGAATGAAAACAGCCATGATGCTCTCACCCTCATCCTCAGTTTCAGGTTCAGAAGCCTGGTATTGCTCAAATTCTCTTAGGGGCTCTATAATTTGGACACAAGAAAGAAGAGTGTGAAAAGATTGTGAATGAAAGGTGCTATATTTACAAAGATTTACATTTTGAATAGAAATTGAACAGGCTGGTCAGTCATAACAAACTGCTCTCGAAAAGTCGCAGATTAATCATCTTAGACTCTTCAAAAATCATACAGAATTTAGCTATCGCTCATGAATATTCCCTTACCTGTCTTCTCACTAGGGGGATATGAAGGGACAGGGCTAGCATGTTCCTCGTGTTCAATCAGCTCAATGTCTTGGGCAGGAACCGCAGTTGGAATATGTTCCTCAGAAGGAGCAGTCGAGACTCGCTCATGGTCAGAATCTGATTCAGCCACAACAAGTTGTTCTTCTACTTCATCAGTCCTGAGATCTTGTTCAATAGCTGAGGTCTGAGGTGCTGGAATGAAAACAGCCATGATGCTCTCACTTTCATCCTCAGTTTCAGGTTCAGAAGCTTGGTATTGCTCAAATTCTCTTAGGGGCTCTAAAATTTGTACACAAGATAGAAGAGTGTGAAAAGATTTGGAATAGAAGGTACTATGTTTGTGAAGCTCTAATACTTTGAATGGAAATTGGACATGCTGGTAGGATATCACAAAGTACTTTGTATTAGTCACACATTAATCCATTTTGACTGTGTGGAAATCGTACAGAATTTAGCTAATTGTCACAAAGATTCCCTTACCTGGCTTCTCACTAGGGGGAGGTGACAGGACAGGGCTAGCATATTCCTCGTGTCCAATCATCTCAAAGTCTTGGGAAGGGACCTCAGTTGGAATATGTTCCTCAGAAGGAGTAGCTAAGACTTGCTCATTGTCAAAATCTGATTCAACCACAAATTGTTCTTCTGCTCCTTTATGAAGTCTGAGATCTTGTTCAATAGCTGAGGTCTGAGGGGGTGGAGTTAAAGCAGCCATGATGCTCTCACCCTCATCCTCAACTTCAGGTTCAGAAGCTTGGTATTGGTCAAATCCTCTTGGGAAGTCTATAATTTGGACACAAGAAAGAAGAGTGTCAGAAAATTGGGAATTGAATGTTCTCCATTTTCTAAGCTTCAATACTTTGAATACAAATTTAACATGCGGGTAGGACATCACAAAGTACTTTCAGTAAGTCACGCATGAATCACCTTAGACTGTTAGAAAATCATACAGAATTTGGCTTCTATCATGAAGATTCTCTTACCTGGCTTCTCACTAGGGGGAGCTGAAGGGACAAGGCTAGCATGTTCCTCGTGTCCAATAAGCTGAAGGTCTTGGGCAGTAACATAAGCTGGAATATGTTCCTCAGTAGGAGCTGCCAATACTTGCTTATGGTCAGAAACTGATTCAGCCAGAAGAAGTTGTTCTGCTACTTCACCAGTCCTGAGATCTTGTTCAATAACTGAAGTCTGAGGTGCTGGAATGAAAACAGCCATGATGCTCTCACCCTCATCCTCAATTTCAAGTTCAAATGCCTGGTATTGCTCAAATCCTCTTGGGGAGTCTATAATTTGGACACAAGAAAGAAGAGTGTCAGAAAATTGGGAATGGAACGTTCTTTATTTTCTAAGCTTCGATACTTTGAATACAAACTTAACATGCAGGTAGGACATCACAAAGGGTGTATTCAGACCAGGATAGTTCGATAGTTCACTTGCTTTGGTCCGAACCAAATGTTTTTTTTTTAATTTTTCATTTTGGTGCGGTTCGCTTTCACACTGTACATTTTAGTAAGCGGACCAAAATCTGTCAATAAAGCCACGCACCCTGAGGTCGTTCAGCTATTGGTCAGAGACGACACGCGCACAAAGCGTTAAGTTCAAAAGTAGTCATGGAGGCTTTCCGTGCTGTTATTCTTTTTAATGTCATCAAAGCTATATGTTTTTTTCAGTTTTTACTGTTTTCACAATTGTGCGATTACTATGCTGTTGTACAAGTAATTTATCAACGACGACGACAAAGGGCAAGGCGGCTACGGAGGATAGCACTGATGAGCGCACATCATGTTGTGACAGTTCTGGCTCTTCACGCAAGACGGAGGAGGTATGTGTCGGGATATTCACCTTATCCATCGTAATAGATGAATTTCTTTTTTGCGTCGCTAGTACCGCCACTTTTTGAAAGAATGTCCCTGATTTTAATGTAGGTCTGACGGAGTTTCTTCACTTTTAGCCGACATTGTTCTGGGGAGTGCGTGAACCCCTTCTCCTTCATTTTCTCACTGAATACAGCAAACACGTCGGCATTTTTGTGTGTTCTCTCCAAAAGCTCAGATATGTGGACATCTGCCCATATATCCACAAGGGTACGCGTTTCTTCCTCGGCCCACGTTTACCCCCTACTCATTTTTTGTTCTCTGTAGTCTAGCCTACCACTGGTCTGAATGACTGAACGACTGTTGTAAGGTTCCCTTGACAACCGAAACAGTGTTTGCACTTTGCGGTGGAGTGTCAAGACTCTGTTTCCCATATTGCTCGACAAACAACGGAAGCTCCTGAGGTACAAAAAAGCAAAACTGTCGGATTAGGTCCGGTCTGCTTTCACACCTCCAAAAGGTCCGCACCAGGGTTCCTTTGGTCAGGACCGAGTCCAACCTTGCAGCTCGGTCTCGGTCCGCTTGTTTGGTCCGGACCAGAGTTCGGTGGTTTGTATTCAGACCAACCCAAAAGGTCCGGACCAAGGGAAATTTGGTTCGTTTGGTCCGGACCAAACAACGTAGGTGTGAATACACCCAAAGTACTCTCAATAAGTCACACATGAATCACCTTAGACTTTTAGAAAATCATACAGAATTTAGCTATCTATCATGAAGATTCCCTTACCTGGCTTCTCACTAGGGGGAGCTGAAGGGATAAGGCTAGCTTGTTCCTCGTGTCCAATAAGCTGAAGGTCTTGGCCAGTAATGTCAGCTGGAATATGTTCCTCAGAAGGAGTAGCCAAGACTTGCTCATGGTCAGAATCTGATTCAGCCACAACAAGTTGTTCTGCTACTTCATCAGTCTGGAAATCTTGTTCAATAGCTGAGGTCTGAAGTGCTGGAATGAAAACAGCCATAATGCTCTCAAACTTAATTTCAGGTACAGAAGCCTGGTATTGGTCAAATCCTCTTGGGTAGTCTATAATTTGGACACAAGAAAGAAGAGTGTCAGAAAATTGGGAATGGAACATTCTCTATTTTCTAAGCTTCAATACTTTGAATACAAACTTTACATGCGGGTAGGACATCACAAAGTACTCTCAATAAGTCACACATGAATCACCTTAGACTTTTAGAAAATCATACAGAATTTAGCTATCTATCATGACGATTCCCTTACCTGGCTTCTCACTAGGGGATGCTGAAAGGACAAGGCTAGCATGTTCCTCGTGTCCAATAAGCTCAAGGTCTTGGCCAGTAATGTCAGCTGGAATATGTTCCTCAGAAGGAGTAGCCATGACTTGCTCATGGTCAGAATCTGATTCAGCCAGAACAAGTTGTTCTGCTACTTCATCAGTCCTGAGATCTTGTTCAATAGCTGAGGTCTGAGGTGCTGGAATGAAAACAGCCATGATGCTCTCACCTTCATCCTCAGTTTCAGGTTCAGAAGCTTGGTATTGCTCAAATTCTCTTAGGGGCTCTAAAATTTGTACACAAGATAGAAGAGTGTGAAAAGATTTGGAATAGAAGGTACTATGTTTGTGAAGCTTTAATACTTTGAATGGAAATTGGACATGCTGGTAGGATATCACAAAGTACTTTGTATTAGTCACACATTAATCCATTTTGACTGTTTGGAAATCGTACAGAATTTAGCTAATTGTCACAAAGTTTCCGTTACCTGGCTTCTCGCTAGGGGGAGGTGACAGGACAGGGCTAGCATATTCCTCGTGTCCAATCAGCTTAAGGTCTTGGGAAGGGACCTCAGTTGGAATATGTTCCTCAGAAGGAGTAGCTAAGACTTGCTCATTGTCAAAATCTGATTCAACCACAAATTGTTCTTCTGCTCCTTTATGAAGTCTGAGATCTTGTTCAATAGCTGAGGTCTGAGGGGGTGGAGTTAAAGCAGCCATGATGCTCTCATCCTCATCCTCAACTTCAGGTTCAGAAGCTTGGTATTGGTCAAATCCTCTTGGGAAGTCTATAATTTGGACACAAGAAAGAAGTGTCAGAAAATTGGGAATTGAATTTTCTCCATTTTCTAAGCTTCAATACTTTGAATACAAATTTAACATGTGGGTAGGACATCACAAAGTACTTACAGTAAGTCACACATGAATCACCTTAGACTGTTAGAAAATCATACAGAATTTGGCTTCTATCATGAAGATTCTCTTACCTGGCTTCTCACTAGGGGGAGCTGAAGGGACAAGGCTAGCATGTTCCTCATGTCCAATAAGCTGAAGGTCTTGGGCAGTAACATAAGCTGGAATATGTTCCTCAGTAGGAGCTGCCAATACTTGCTTATGGTCAGAATCTGATTCAGCCACAACAAGTTGTTTTGCTACTTCACCAGTCCTGAGATCTTGTTCAATAGCTGAGGTCTGAAGTGCTGGAATGAAAACAGCCCTGATGCTGTCAAACTCAATTTCAGGTTCAGAAGCCTGGTATTGGTCAAATCCTCTTGGGTAGTCTATAATTTGGACACAAGAAAGAAGAGTGTCAGAAAATTGGGAATGGAACGTTCTCTATTTTCTAAGCTTCAATACTTTGAATACAAACTTAACATGCGGGTAGGACATTACAAAATACTCTCAATAAGTCACACATGAATCACCTTAGACTGTTAGAAAATCATACAGAATTTAGCTATCTATCATGAAGATTCCCTTACCTGGCTTCTTACTAGGGGGAGCTGAAAGGACAAGGCTCGCATGTTCCTCATGTCCAATAAGCTGAAGGTCTTGGCCAGTAATGTCAGCTGGAATATGTTCCTCAGAATTAGCAGCCGAGACTTGCTCATGGTCAGAATCTGATTCAGCCACAACAAGTTGTTCTGCTACTTCATCAGTCCTGAGATCTTGTTCAATAGCTGAGGTCTGAGGTGCTGGAATGAAAACAGCCATGATGCTCTCACCTTCATCCTCAGTTTCAGGTTCAGACGCGTGGTATTGCTCAAATACTCTTAGGGGCTCTAAAATTTGTACACAAGATAGAAGAGTGTGAAAAGATTTGGAATAGAAGGTACTACGTTTGTGAAGCTTTAATACTTTGAATGGAAATTGGACATGCTGGTAGGACATCACAAAGTACAACCCCGATTCCAAAAAAGTTGGGACAAAGTACAAATCGTAAATAAAAACGGAATGCAATGATGTGGAAGTTTCAAAATTCCATATTTTATTCAGAATAGAAAATAGATCACATATCAAATGTTTAAACTGAGAAAATGTATCATTTAAAGAGAAAAAATAGGTGATTTTAAATTTCATGACAACAACACATCTCAAAAAAGTTGGGACAAGGCCATGTTTCCCACTGTGAGACATCCCCTTTTCTCTTTACAACAGTCTGTAAACGTCTGGGGACTGAGGAGACAAGTTGCTCAAGTTTAGGGATAGGAATGTTAACCCATTCTTGTCTAATGTAGGATTTTAGTTGCTCAACTGTCTTAGGTCTTTTTTGTCGTATCTTCCGTTTTATGATGCGCCAAATGTTTTCTATGGGTGAAAGATCTGGACTGCAGGCTGGCCAGTTCAGTACCCGGACCCTTCTTCTATGCAGCCATGATGCTGTAATTGATGCAGTATGTGGTTTGGCATTGTCACGTTGGAAAATGCAAGGTCTTCCCTGAAAGAGACGTCGTCTGGATAGGAGCATATGTTGCTCTAGAACCTGGATATACCTTTCAGCATTGATGGTGTCTTTCCAGATGTGTAAGCTGCCCATGCCACACGCACTAATGCAACCCCATACCATCAGAGATGCAGGCTTCTGAACTGAGCGCTGATAACAACTCGGGTTGTCCCTCTCCTCTTTAGTCCGAATGACACGGTGTCCCTGATTTCCATAAAGAACTTCAAATTTTGATTCGTCTGACCACAGAACAGTTTTCCACTTTGCCGCTGTCCATTTTAAATGAGCCTTGGCCCAGAGAAGACGTCTGCGCTTCTGGATCATGTTTAGATACGGCTTCTTTGAACTATAGAGTTTTAGCTGGCAATGGCGGATGGCACGGTGAATTGTGTTCACAGATAATGTTCTCTGGAAATATTCCTGAGCCCATTTTGTGATTTCCAATACAGAAGCATGCCTGTATGTGACGCAGTGCCGTCTAAGGGCCCGAAGATCACGGGCACCCAGTATGGTTTTCCGGCCTTGACCCTTACGCACAGAGATTCTTTCAGATTCTCTGAATCTTTTGATATTATGCACTGTAGATGATGATATGTTCAAACTCTTTGCAATTTTACACTGTCGAACTCCTGTCTGATATTGCGCCACTATTTGTCGGTGCAGATTTAGGGGGATTGGTGATCCTCTTCCCATCTTTACTTCTGAGAGCCGCTGCCACTCCAAGATGCTCTTTTTTTTTATACCCAGTCATTTTAATGACCTATTGCCAATTGACTTGAGTTGCAATTTGGTCCTCCAGCTGTTCCTTTTTGTCCCTTTAACCTTTCTAGCCTCTTATTGCCCCTGTCCCAACTTTTTTGAGATGTGTTGCTGTCATGAAATTTCAAATGAGCCAATATTTGGCTTGAAATTTCAAAATGTCTCACTTCCAACATTTGATATGTTGTCTATGTTCCATTGTGAATACAATATCAGTTTTTGAGATTTGTAAATTATTGCATTCCGTTTTTATTTACAATTTGTACTTTGTCCCAACTTTTTTGGAATTGGGGTTGTACTTTGTATTAGTCTCACATTAATCAATTTAGACTGTGTGGAAATCGTACAGAATTTAGCTAATTGTCACAAAGATTCCCTTACCTGGCTTCTCGCTAGGGGGAGGTGACAGGACAGGGCTAGGATATTCCTCGTGTCCAATCAGCTTAAGGTCTTGGGAAAGGACCTCAGTTGGAATATGTTCCTCAGAAGGAGTAGCTAAGACTTGCTCATTGTCAAAATCTGATTCAACCACAAATTGTTCTTCTGCTCCTTTATGAAGTCTGAGATCTTGTTCAATAGCTGAGGTCTGAGGTGGTGGAATTAAAGCAGCCATGATGCTCTCACCCTCATCCTCAACTTCAGGTTCAGAAGCTTGGTATTGGTCAAATCCTCTTGGGAAGTCTATAATTTGGACACAAGAAAGAAGAGTGTCAGAAAATTGGGAATGGAACGTTCTCTATTTTCTAAGCTTCAATACTTTGAGTACAAACTTAACATGCAGGTAGGACATCACAAAGTACTCTCAATAAATCACACATGAATCAGGTTAGACTGTTAGAAAATCATACAGAATTTAGCTATCTGTCATGAAGATTCCCTTACCTGGCTTCTCACTAGGGGGAGCTGAAGGGACAAGGCTAGCATGTTCCTCGTGTCCAATAAGCTGAAGGTCTTGGCCAGTAAGGTCAGTTGGAATATGTTCCTCAGAAGGAGCAGCCGAGACTTGCTCATAGTCAGAATCTGATTCAGCCACAACAAGTTGTTCTGATACTTCATCAGTCCTGAGATCTTGTTCAGTAGCTGAGGTCTGAGGTGGTGGAATGAAAGCAGCCATGATGCTCTCATCCTCATCTTCAGGTTCAGAAGCCTGGTATTCATCAAATCCTTTTGGGGACTCTGTAGATTGGACACAAGAACGAAGAGTGTGAACGGATGATGAAGGGAAGTTTGTACATTTGCAAAGCATTTAGATTTTGAATAGAAATTGAACATGCTGTTAGGACACCACAAAGTACTTTCTATAAATCACACATTCATCATCTTAGACTGTTACACCATCATCTAGAATTTAGCTGTCTATCATGAAGATTCCCTTACCTGACTTCTCACTAGGGGCAGGTGACGGGACAGGGCTAGCATGTTCCTCATGTTCAGAAAGCTGAAGTTCTTGGTCAGTAATGTCAGCTGGAATATGTTCCTCAGAAGGAGCAGCTGAGACTTGCTCATGGTCAGAATCTGATTCAGCCACAACAAGTTGTTCTGCTACTTCATGAGTCCTGAGATATTGTTCAATAGCTGAGGTCTGAGGTGGTGGAATGAAAGCAGCCATGATGCTCTCATCCTCATCTTCAGGTTCAGAAGCATGGTATTCATCAAATCCTTTTGGGGACTCTGTAGATTGGACACAAGAACGAAGAGTGTGAATGGATTATGAAGGGAAGTTTGAACATTTGCGAAGCATTTAGATTTTGAATAGAAATTGAACATGCTGTTAGGACACCACAAAGTACTTTCTATAAATCACACATTCATCATCTTAGACTGTTACACCATCATCTAGAATTTAGCTGTCTATCATGAAGATTCCCTTACCTGGCTTCTCACTACGGGTAGGTGACGGGACAGGGCTAGCATGTTCCTCATGTTCAGTAAGCTGAAGGTCTTGGCCAGTAATGTCAGCTGGAATATGTTCCTCAGAAGGAGCAGCCGAGATTTGCTCATGGTCAGAATCTGATTCAGCCACAACAAGTTGTTCTGCTACTTCATCAGTCCGGAGATCTTGTTCAAAAGCTGAGGTCTGAGGTGGTGGAATGAGAGCAGCCATGATGCCCTCATCCTCAACTTCAGGTTCAGAAACATGGTATTCATCAAATCCTTTTGGGGACTCTGTAGATTGGACACAAGAATGAAGAGTGTGACTGGATTATGAAGGGAAGTTTGTACACTTGCAAAGCATTTAGATTTTGAATAGAAATTGAACCTGCTGTTAGGACACCACAAAGTACTTTCAATAAATCACACATTCATCATCTGAGACTGTTACATCATCATCCAGAATTTAGCTATCTATCATGAAGATTCCCTTACCTGGCTTCTCACTAGGGGGCGCTGAATGGACAGGGCTTGCATATTTCTCGTGCCCAATTACCTGAAGGTCTTGGGCATAAATGTCAGCTGGAATATGTTCCTCAGAAGGAGGAGCCAATACTTGCTCATGGTCAGAATCTGATTCAGCCACCGGAAGTTGTTCTGCTACTTCCTCAATTCTGAGATCTTGTTCAATAGCTGAGGTCTGAGGAGTTGGAATGAAAACAGCCCTGATGCTGTCATCCTCACCTTCAGGTTCAGAAGACAGGTATTGGTCAAATCCTCTTAGGGACTCTGTAATTTGGACACAAGAAAGAAGAGTGTCAGAAAATTGGGCATGGAAGGTTCTACACCTGCTAATCGTTTATACCAGAGATTCTCAACCTTTTCTGCTTTGAGTCCCACTTATTCGTACTTGTCCCGAGTCGGAGCCCATTAAAAAAGATCCCTGAGCATTTTGGCTCATCTATTCTATTAGAATCTAATAATCTATTATAACGTGTATTAATGGGAGGTAGCATCACTCCCTGTTACAGATGGGAGCCCAGGAATTAAATAAATGCAATAAAAACAAATTGTTTTTAATTGCAGGTATTGTATTTAAAACTGTACGGATGTGCCAGAAGCGAACATAAAACCATGCATGCAGGTCATTCTCAGTCAAAAGGGATTAATGATCCAAAAATGGAGTCTGGTCGTTTTACACAAGAACTTATTGCCATGTTTGTGTTCAGCAAACAAGCAAGTTATTAAAACCAAGAAGTACACGCAAAAGAAGTGGATATAGAAACCACTCAGTGGGATTAGACCCTTACACGCTAACAAGTACATTTTTCTTTCATGGGAAAAATCCTTCTAAGCTAAATTTGACATTTGTAGAATAAATTTGGATCCTACTGTAGCCGTAATTAAATACAAAGACAATAGTTATGCATACTATTAATTAACTTAATGTGAAGATAATTAACAGATTTAAGGTATTTTTAAAGATTGTGTTTATTTTTAGTCTTTTGTATTTGTAATTATTTGTATCTGTACATGCACGACCCCACCAGCTCTGCTGATCAACTTATCGTGTTTAAATAAACTCATTCATTACCTCTGCTAAGGAGGTTATGTTTTCGGTAGCGTTGGTTTGTTTGTTTGTTGGTTGGTTTGTCTGTTAGCAACATTACGGAAAAAGTAATGAACGGATTTCTCTGAAATTTTTTCAAGAGGTGTGACTGGGCACAAGTAACAATCCATTAAATTTTGGCGGTGATCCGGATCACCTTCTGGATCCCGGATTTTTTTTAAAGGATTCTTGGCGGAGGTCTGCGCTCTCCGAGTGCTTTTCTAGTTCATTATGAGTTGGAAAATTATCCATCTATTGCGTTCCCCGACGTCTCAAACTACCTGGTGCTGCAGACATCGTTCTGTATGGACAAACAGATTAAAACCTGGAAGAGCATGGAGGAGAACAACTTTTTATACGTGGTTGAGTTAAAGATCTGGGGATCAGGACACTCCAAAATAAATCCTGTATTGTTTTTACCCGAGTAAATAGGAGTTTCTGGGCTTTTTGTACGCGTCTTTAAGAAGGTTGCTAGGACGCTACAAGTTTTAGTATCGGTGTAAACAAACCACAGCCGCTCGATTCTCAATCCTCCCTGCTCTTCTCTTCCAGCAGGCATCACAGATCCATAGAATTTACCCACAAGCGTATTTATTTATTCAGCCTGCTGCTCTCTCTCTCTCTCTCTCTCTCTCTCTCTCTCTCTCTCTTTGTGTGTGCGCGCGCATGCGGGTTAAATATGATTAAATAAAGGCTTGTTCTTCTTAATTTACCCACAAATGTATTTATTCCACTTGAAATGTATTTGGCAAACCAGCTACCGGATTTGTGACACTACAATATCCTGAACTATTTAGTATTTGGCTTCAAACTGGAAAAAATTTTGCGGCCGACTAGATGGCACTTTGCGGCCCAATAATGGGCCACAGCCCAGTGGTTGAGAAACACTGATTTATACTTTGAATAGAAATTGAACATGCTGGTGGGACATCACACCTTTCTATATGTCACACGTTAATCATTTGAGACTGTTAGAAAATCATATAGAATGTACGGTAGCTGTCCATCATGAATATTTCCTTACCTGGCTTCTCATTAGGGGGAGCTGAAGGGAGAGAGCTAGCATGTTCCTCATGTTCAGTAAGCTGAAGTTCTTGGCCAGTAATGTCAGCTGGAATATGTTCCTCAGAAGTAGCAGCCGAGACTTGCTCATAGTCAGAATCTGATTCAGCCACAACAAGTTGTTCTTCTACTTCATCAGTCCTGAGTTCTTGTTCAATAGCTGAGGTCTGAGGTGGTGGAATTAAAGCAGCCATGATGCTCTCATCTTCAGGTTCAGAAGCCTGGTATTCATCAGATCCTTTTGGGGACTCTGTAGATTGGACACAAGAATGAAGAGTGTGAATGGATTATGAAGGGAAGTTTGTACATTTGCAAAGCATTTAGATTTTGAATAGAAATTGAACCTGCTGTTAGGACACCACAAAGTATTTTCTATAAATCACACATTCATCATCTGAGACTGTTACACCATCATCCAGAATTTAGCTATCTATCATGAAGATTCCCTTACCTGGCTTCTCACTAGGGGGCGCTGAAAGGACAGGGCTTGCATATTCCTTGTGCCCAATTAGCTGAAGGTCTTGGGCATAAACGTCAGCTGGAATATGTTCCTCAGAAGGAGGAGCCAATACTTGCTCATGGTCAGAATCTGATTCAGCCACAATTTGTTTTTCTGCTACTTCATCAGTTCTGAGTTCTTGTTCAATAGCTGAGGCCTGAGGAGTTGGAATGAAAACAGCCCTGATGCTCTCATCCTCACCTTCAGGTTCAGAAGACAGGTATTGGTCAAATCCTCTTAGGGACTCTGTAATTTGGACACAAGAAAGAAGAGTGTCAGAAAATTGGGCATGGAAGGTTCTACACCTGCTAATCGTTTATACCAGAGATTCTCAACCTTTTCTGCTTTGAGTCCCACTTATTCGTACTTGTCCCGAGTCGGAGCCCATTACAAAAGATCCCCGAGTATTTTGGCTCATCTATTCTATTAGAATCTAATAATCTATTGTAACGTGTATTAGTGGGAGGCAGCATCACTCCCTGTTACAGATGGGAGCCCAGGAATTAAATAAATGCAATAAAAACAAATTGTTTTTAATTGCAGGTATTGTATTTAAAACTGTACGGATGTGCCAGAAGCGAACATAAAACCATGCATGCAGGTCATTCTCAGTCAAAAGGGATTAATGATCCAAAAATGGAGTCTGGTCGTTTTACACAAGAACTTATTGCCATGTTTGTGTTCAGCAAACAAGCAAGTTATTAAAACCAAGAAGTACACGCAAAAGAAGTGGATATAGAAACCACTCAGTGGGATTAGACCCTTACACGCTAACAAGTACATTTTTCTTTCATGGGAAAAATCCTTCTAAGCTAAATTTGACATTTGTAGAATAAATTTGGATCCTACTGTAGCCGTAATTAAATACAAAGACAATAGTTATGCATACTATTAATTAACTTAATGTGAAGATAATTAACAGATTTAAGGTATTTTTAAAGATTGTGTTTATTTTTAGTCTTTTGTATTTGTAATTATTTGTATCTGTACATGCACGACCCCACCAGCTCTGCTGATCAACTTATCGTGTTTAAATAAACTCATTCATTACCTCTGCTAAGGAGGTTATGTTTTCGGTAGCGTTGGTTTGTTTGTTTGTTGGTTGGTTTGTCTGTTAGCAACATTACGGAAAAAGTAATGAACGGATTTCTCTGAAATTTTTTCAAGAGGTGTGACTGGGCACAAGTAACAATCCATTAAATTTTGGCGGTGATCCGGATCACCTTCTGGATCCCGGATTTTTTTTAAAGGATTCTTGGCGGAGGTCTGCGCTCTCCGAGTGCTTTTCTAGTTCATTATGAGTTGGAAAATTATCCATCTATTGCGTTCCCCGACGTCTCAAACTACCTGGTGCTGCAGACATCGTTCTGTATGGACAAACAGATTAAAACCTGGAAGAGCATGGAGGAGAACAACTTTTTATACGTGGTTGAGTTAAAGATCTGGGGATCAGGACACTCCAAAATAAATCCTGTATTGTTTTTACCCGAGTAAATAGGAGTTTCTGGGCTTTTTGTACGCGTCTTTAAGAAGGTTGCTAGGACGCTACAAGTTTTAGTATCGGTGTAAACAAACCACAGCCGCTCGATTCTCAATCCTCCCTGCTCTTCTCTTCCAGCAGGCATCACAGATCCATAGAATTTACCCACAAGCGTATTTATTTATTCAGCCTGCTGCTCTCTCTCTCTCTCTCTCTCTCTCTTTGTGTGTGCGCGCGCATGCGGGTTAAATATGATTAAATAAAGGCTTGTTCTTCTTAATTTACCCACAAATGTATTTATTCCACTTGAAATGTATTTGGCAAACCAGCTACCGGATTTGTGACACTACAATATCCTGAACTATTTAGTATTTGGCTTCAAACTGGAAAAAATTTTGCGGCCGACTAGATGGCACTTTGCGGCCCAATAATGGGCCACAGCCCAGTGGTTGAGAAACACTGATTTATACTTTGAATAGAAATTGAACATGCTGGTGGGACATCACACCTTTCTATATGTCACACGTTAATCATTTGAGACTGTTAGAAAATCATATAGAATGTACGGTAGCTGTCCATCATGAATATTTCCTTACCTGGCTTCTCATTAGGGGGAGCTGAAGGGAGAGAGCTAGCATGTTCCTCATGTTCAGTAAGCTGAAGTTCTTGGCCAGTAATGTCAGCTGGAATATGTTCCTCAGAAGTAGCAGCCGAGACTTGCTCATAGTCAGAATCTGATTCAGCCACAACAAGTTGTTCTTCTACTTCATCAGTCCTGAGTTCTTGTTCAATAGCTGAGGTCTGAGGTGGTGGAATTAAAGCAGCCATGATGCTCTCATCTTCAGGTTCAGAAGCCTGGTATTCATCAAATCCTTTTGGGGACTCTGTAGATTGGACACAAGAATGAAGAGTGTGAATGGATTATGAAGGGAAGTTTGTACATTTGCAAAGCATTTAGATTTTGAATAGAAATTGAACCTGCTGTTAGGACACCACAAAGTATTTTCTATAAATCACACATTCATCATCTGAGACTGTTACACCATCATCCAGAATTTAGCTATCTATCATGAAGATTCCCTTACCTGGCTTCTCACTAGGGGGCGCTGAAAGGACAGGGCTTGCATATTCCTTGTGCCCAATTAGCTGAAGGTCTTGGGCATAAACGTCAGCTGGAATATGTTCCTCAGAAGGAGGAGCCAATACTTGCTCATGGTCAGAATCTGATTCAGCCACAATTTGTTTTTCTGCTACTTCATCAGTTCTGAGTTCTTGTTCAATAGCTGAGGCCTGAGGAGTTGGAATGAAAACAGCCCTGATGCTCTCATCCTCACCTTCAGGTTCAGAAGACAGGTATTGGTCAAATCCTCTTAGGGACTCTGTAATTTGGACACAAGAAAGAAGAGTGTCAGAAAATTGGGCATGGAAGGTTCTACACCTGCTAATCGTTTATACCAGAGATTCTCAACCTTTTCTGCTTTGAGTCCCACTTATTCGTACTTGTCCCGAGTCGGAGCCCATTACAAAAGATCCCCGAGTATTTTGGCTCATCTATTCTATTAGAATCTAATAATCTATTGTAACGTGTATTAGTGGGAGGCAGCATCACTCCCTGTTACAGATGGGAGCCCAGGAATTAAATAAATGCAATAAAAACAAATTGTTTTTAATTGCAGGTATTGTATTTAAAACTGTACGGATGTGCCAGAAGCGAACATAAAACCATGCATGCAGGTCATTCTCAGTCAAAAGGGATTAATGATCCAAAAATGGAGTCTGGTCGTTTTACACAAGAACTTATTGCCATGTTTGTGTTCAGCAAACAAGCAAGTTATTAAAACCAAGAAGTACACGCAAAAGAAGTGGATATAGAAACCACTCAGTGGGATTAGACCCTTACACGCTAACAAGTACATTTTTCTTTCATGGGAAAAATCCTTCTAAGCTAAATTTGACATTTGTAGAATAAATTTGGATCCTACTGTAGCCGTAATTAAATACAAAGACAATAGTTATGCATACTATTAATTAACTTAATGTGAAGATAATTAACAGATTTAAGGTATTTTTAAAGATTGTGTTTATTTTTAGTCTTTTGTATTTGTAATTATTTGTATCTGTACATGCACGACCCCACCAGCTCTGCTGATCAACTTATCGTGTTTAAATAAACTCATTCATTACCTCTGCTAAGGAGGTTATGTTTTCGGTAGCGTTGGTTTGTTTGTTTGTTGGTTGGTTTGGCTGTTAGAAACATTACGGGAAAAGTAATGAACGGATTGCTCTGAAATTTTTTCCAGAGGTGTGACTGGGCACAAGTAACAATCCATTAAATTTTGGCGGTGATCCGGATCACCTTCTGGATCCCGGATTTTTTTAAAAGGATTCTTGGCGGAGGTCTGCGCTCTCCGAGTGCTTTTCTAGTTCATTATGAGTTGGAAAATTATCCATCCATTGAGTTCCCCGACGTCTCAAACTACCTGGTGCTGCAGACATCGTTCTGTATGGACAAATAGATTAAAACCCAGAAGAGCATGGAGGAGAACAACTTTTTATACGTGGCTGGGTTAAAGATCTGGGGATCAGGACACTCCAAAATAAATCCTGTATTGTTTTTACCCGAGTAAATAGGAGTTTCTGGGCTTTTTGTACGCGTCTTTAAGAAGGTTACTAGGACGCTACAAGTTTTAGTATCGGTGTAAACAAACCACAGCCGCTCGATTCTCAATCCTCCCTGCTCTTCTCTTCCAGCAGGCATCACAGATCCATAGAATTTACCCACAAGCGTATTTATTTATTCAGCCTGCTGCTCTCTCTCTCTCTCTCTCTTTGTGTGTGTGCGCGCATGTGGGTTAAATATGATAAAATAAAGGCTTGTTCTTCTTAATTTACCCACAAATGTATTTATTCCTCTTGAAATGTATTTGGCAAACCAGATACCGGATTTGTGACACTACAATATCCTGAACTATTTAGTATTTGGCTTCAAACTGGAAAAAATTTTGCAGCCGACTAGATGGCACTTTGCGGCCCACTAATGGGCCACAGCCCAGTGGTTGAGAAACACTGATTTATACTTTGAATAGAAATTGAACATGCTGGTGGGACATCACACCTTTCTATATGTCACACGTTCATCATCTTAGACTGTTACACCATCATCTAGAATGTAGCTGTCTATCATGAAGATTCCCTTACCTGGCTTCTCACTAGGGGCAGGTGACGGGACAGGGCTAGCATGTTCCTCATGTTCAGTAAGCTGAAAATCTTGGCCGGTAATGTCAGCTGGAATATGTTCCTCAGAAGTAGCAGCCGAGACTTGGTCATGGTCAGAATCTGATTCAGCCACAACAAGTTGTTCTTCTACTTCATCAGTCCGGAGATCTTGTTCAATAGCTGAGGTCTGAGGTGGTGGAATTAAAGCAGCCATGATGCTCTCATCCTCATCTTCAGGTTCAGAAGCCTGGTATTCATCAAATCCTTTTGGGGACTCTGTAGATTGGACACAAGAATGAAGAGTGTGACTGGATTATGAAGGGAAGTTTGTACATTTGCAAAGCATTTAGATTTTGAATAGAAATTGAACATGCTGTTAGGACACCACAAAGTACTTTCTATAAATCACAGATTCATCATCTTAGACTGTTACACCATCATCCAGAATTTAGCTATCTATCATGAAGATTCCCTTACCTGGCTTCTCACTAGGGGCAGGTGACGGGACAGGGCTAGCATGTTCCTCATGTTCAGTAAGCTGAAGGTCTTGGCCGGTAATGTCAGCTGGAATATGTTCCTCAGAAGTAGCAACCGAGACTTGCTCATAGTCAGAATCTGATTCAGCCACAACAAGTTGTTCTTCTACTTCATCAGTCCTGAGTTCTTGTTCAATAGCTGAGGTCTGAGGTGGTGGAATTAAAGCAGCCATGATGCTCTCATCCTCAACTTCAGGTTCAGAAGCCTGGTATTCATCAAATCCTTTTGGGGACTCTGTAGATTGGAGACAAGAAGGAAGAGTGTGAATGGATTAAGAAGGGAAGTTTGTACATTTGCAAAGCATTTATATTTTGAATAGAAATCGAACATGCTGTTAGGACACCACAAAGTACTTTCTATAAATCACACATTCATCATCTGAGACTGTTACACCATCATCTAGAATTTAGCTGTCTATCATGAAGATTCCCTTACCTGGCTTCTCACTAGGGGGCGCTGAATGGACAGGGCTTGCATATTTCTCGTGCCCAATTAGCTGAAGGTCTTGGGCATAAACGTCAGCTGGAATATGTTCCTCAGAAGGAGGAGCCAATACTTGCTCATGGTCAGAATCTGATTCAGCCACAATTTGTTGTTCTGCTACTTCATCAGTTCTGAGATCTTGTTCAATAGCTGAGGCCTGAGGAGTTGGAATGAAAACAGCCCTGATGCTCTCATCCTCACCTTCAGGTTCAGAAGACAGGTATTGGTCAAATCCTCTTAGGGACTCTGTAATTTGGACACAAGAAAGAAGAGTGTCAGAAAATTGGGCATGGAAGGTTCTACACCTGCTAATCGTTTATACCAGAGATTCTCAACCTTTTCTGCTTTGAGTCCCACTTATTCGTACTTGTCCCGAGTCGGAGCCCATTAAAAAAGATCCCCGAGTATTTTGGCTCATCTATTCTATTAGAATCTAATAATCTATTGTAACGTGTATTAATGGGAGGCAGCATCACTCCCTGTTACAGATGGGAGCCCAGGAATTAAATAAATGCAATAAAAACAAATTGTTTTTAATTGCAGGTATTGTATTTAAAACTGTACGGATGTGCCAGAAGCGAACATAAAACCATGCATGCAGGTCATTCTCAGTCAAAAGGGATTAATGATCCAAAAATGGAGTCTGGTCGTTTTACACAAGAACTTATTGCCATGTTTGTGTTCAGCAAACAAGCAAGTTATTAAAACCAAGAAGTACACGCAAAAGAAGTGGATATAGAAACCACTCAGTGGGATTAGACCCTTACACGCTAACAAGTACATTTTTCTTTCATGGGAAAAATCCTTCTAAGCTAAATTTGACATTTGTAGAATAAATTTGGATCCTACTGTAGCCGTAATTAAATACAAAGACAATAGTTATGCATACTATTAATTAACTTAATGTGAAGATAATTAACAGATTTAAGGTATTTTTTAAAGATTGTGTTTATTTTTAGTCTTTTGTATTTGTAATTATTTGTATCTGTACATGCACGACCCCACCAGCTCTGCTGATCAACTTATCGTGTTTAAATAAACTCATTCATTACCTCCGCTAAGGAGGTTATGTTTTCGGTAGCGTTGGTTTGTTTGTTTGTTGGTTGGTTTGGCTGTTAGAAACATTACGGAAAAAGTAATGAACGGATTGCTCTGAAATTTTTTCAAGAGGTGTGACTGGGCACAAGTAACAATCCATTAAATTTTGGCGGTGATCCGGATCACCTTCTGGATCCCGGATTTTTTTTAAAGGATTCTTGGCGGAGGTCCGCGCTCTCCGAGTGCTTTTCTAGTTCATTATGAGTTGGAAAATTATCCATCCATTGAGTTCCCCGACGTCTCAAACTACCTGGTGCTGCAGACATCGTTCTGTATGGACAAACAGATTAAAACCTGGAAGAGCATGGAGGAGAACAACTTTTTATATGTGGCTGGGTTAAAGATCTGGGGATCAGGACACTACAAAATAAATCCTGTATTGTTTTTACCCGAGTAAATAGGAGTTTCTGGGCTTTTTGTGCACATCTTTAAGAAGGTTGCTAGGACGCTACAAGTTTTAGTATCAGTGTAAACAAACCACAGCCGCTCGATGCTCAATCCTCCCTGCTCTTCTCTTCCAGCAGGCATCACAGATCCATAGAATTTACCCACAAGCGTATTTATTTATTCAGCCTGCTGCTCTCTCTCTCTCTCTCTCTGTGCGTGCGGGTTAAATATAATAAAATAAAGGCTTGTTGTTCTTAATTTACCCACAAATGTATTTATTCCACTTGAAATGTATTTGGCAAACCAGATACCGGATTTGTGACACTACAATATCCTGAACTATTTAGTATTTGGCTTCAAACTGGAAAAAATTTTGCGGCCGACTAGATGGCACTTTGCGGCCCACTAATGGGCCACAGCCCAGTGGTTGAGAAACACTGATTTATACTTTGAATAGAAATTGAACATGCTGGTGGGACATCACACCTTTCTATATGTCACACGTTAATCATTTGAGACTGTTAGAAAATCATACAGAATGTACGGTAGCTGTCCATCATGAAGATTCCCTTACCTGGCTTCTTACTAGGGGGAGCTGAAGGGAGAGAGCTAGCATGTTCCTCATGTTCAGTAAGCTGAAGGTCTTGGCCGGTAATGTCAGCTGGAATATGTTCCTCAGAAGTAGCAGCCGAGACTTGGTCATGGTCAGAATCTGATTCAGCCACAACAAGTTGTTCTTCTACTTCATCAGTCCGGAGATCTTGTTCAATAGCTGAGGTCTGAGGTGGTGGAATTAAAGCAGCCATGATGCTCTCATCCTCATCTTCAGGTTCAGAAGCCTGGTATTCATCAAATCCTTTTGGGGACTCTGTAGATTGGAGACAAGAAGGAAGAGTGTGACTGGATTATGAAGGGAAGTTTGTACATTTGCAAAGCATTTAGATTTTGAATAGAAATTGAACATGCTGTTAGGACACCACAAAGTACTTTCTATAAATCACACATTCATCATCTTAGACTGTTACACCATCATCCAGAATTTAGCTATCTATCATGAAGATTCCCTTACCTGGCTTCTCACTAGGGGCAGGTGACGGGACAGGGCTAGCATGTTCCTCATGTTCAGTAAGCTGAAGGTCTTGGCCAGTAATATCAGCTGGAATATGTTCCTCAGAAGTAGCAGCCGAGACTTGCTCATGGTCAGAATCTGATTCAGCCACAACAAGTTGTTCTTCTACTTCATCAGTCCTGAGTTCTTGTTCAATAGCTGAGGTCTGAGGTGGTGGAATTAAAGCAGCCATGATGCTGTCATCCTCAACTTCAGGTTCAGAAGTCTGGTATTCATCAAATCCTTTTGGGGACTCTGTAGATTGGAGACAAGAAGGAAGAGTGTGAATGGATTAAGAAGGGAAGTTTGTACATTTGCAAAGCATTTAGATTTTGAATAGAAATCGAACCTGCTGTTAGGACACCACAAAGTATTTTCTATAAATCATACATTCATCATCTGAGACTGTTACACCATCATCCAGAATTTAGCTATCTATCATGAAGATTCCCTTACCTGGCTTCTCACTAGGGGGCGCTGAAGGGACAGGGCTTGCATATTCCTTGTGCCCAATTACCTGAAGGTCTTGGGCATAAACGTCAGCTGGAATATGTTCCTCAGAAGGAGGAGCCAATACTTGCTCATGGTCAGAGTCTGATTCAGCCACAATTTGTTCTTCTGCTACTTCCTCAATTCTGAGATCTTGTTCAATAGCTGAGGTCTGAGGAGTTGGAATGAAAACAGCCATGATGCTGTCATCCTCACCTTCAGGTTCAGAAGACAGGTATTGGTCAAATCCTCCTAGGGACTCTATAATTTGGACACAAGAAAGAAGAGTGTCAGAAAATTGGGCATGGAAGGTTCTAAACCTGCTAATCATTTAGACCAGAGATTCTCAACCTTTTCTGCTTTGAGTCCCACTTATTCGTACTTGTCCCGAGTCGGAGCCCATTACAAAAGATCCCTGAGTATTTTGGCTCATCTATTCTATTAGAATCTAATAATCTATTGTAACGTGTATTAATGGGAGGCAGCATCACTCCCTGTTACAGATGGAAGCCCAGGAATTAAATAAATGCAATAAAAACAAATTGTTTTTAATTGCAGGTATTGTATTTAAAACTGTACGGATGTGCCAGAAGCGAACATAAAACCATGCATGCAGGTCATTCTCAGTCAAAAGGGATTAATGATCCAAAAATGGAGTCTGGTCGTTTTACACAAGAACTTATTGCCATGTTTGTGTTCAGCAAACAAGCAAGTTATTAAAACCAAGAAGTACACGCAAAAGAAGTGGATATAAAAACCACTCAGTGGGATTAGACCCTTACACGTTAACAAGTAAATTTTTGTTTCATGGGAAAAATCCTTCTAAGCTAAATTTGACATTTGTAGAATAAATTTTGATCCTACTGTAGCCGTAATTAAATACAAAGACAATAGTTATGCATACTATTAATTAACTTAATGTGAAGATAATTAACATATTTAAGGTATTTTTTAAAGATTGTGTTTATTTTTAGTCTTTTGTCTCGTCTCGTCTTCTTCCGCTTATCTGGGACCGGGTCGCGGAGGCAGCAGTCTAAGCATGGAAGCCCAAACTTCCCTTTCCCCAGACACCTCGGCCAGCTCCTCGGGAAGAACACCGAGGCGTTCCCAGGCCAGCCGAGAGACATAGTCCCTCCAGCGTGTCCTGGGTCTTCCCCGGGGCCTCCTCCCGGGGGGACATGCCCGGAACACCTCCCCAGGGAGGCGTCCAGGAGGCATTCGAAAAAGATGCCCGAACCACCTCAGCTGATTCCTCTCGATGTGGAGGAGCAGCGGCTCTACTCCGAGCTCCTCCCGAGTGACTGTGCTTCTCACCCTATCTCTAAGGGAGCGCCCAGCCACCCTGCGAAGGAAACTCATTTCGGCCGCTTGTATCCGCGATCTTGTTCTTTCGGTCATTACCCAAAGCTCATGACCATAGGTGAGAGTCGGAACGTAGATCGACCGGTAAATTGAGAGCTTCGCCTTTTGGCTCAGCTCCTTCTTCACCACGACGGACCGGTAAAGCGACCGCATCACTGCGGAGGCTGCACCGATCCGCCTGTCAATCTCACGCTCCATCCTTCCCTCACTCGTGAACAAGATCCCGAGATACTTAAACTCCTCCACTTGAGGCAGGACTTCTCCACCAACCTGGAGAGGGCAAGCCACCTTTTTCCGGTCGAGAACCATGGCCTCGGACTTGGAGGTGCTGATTCTCATCCCAGCCGCTTCACACTCGACTGCAAACCGCCCCAGTGCATGCTGAAGGTCCTGGTTTGAAGAAGCCAACAGGATAACATCATCCGCAAAAAGCAGAGATGAAATCCTGTGGTTCCCAAACAGGATTCCTTCCGGCCCCTGGCTGCACCTAGAAATTCTGTCCATAAAAATTATGAACAGAACCGGTGACAAAGGGCAGCCCTGCCGGAGTCCAACATGCACTGGGAACAGGTCTGACTTACTGCCGGCAATGCGAACCAGACTCCTGCTCCGTTCGTACAGGGACTGGCCCTTAGCAAAGAGCCCCGAACCCCATACTCCCGAAGCACCCCCCACAGAATACCACGGGGGACACGGTCGAATGCCTTCTCCAGATCCACAAAGCACATGTGGACTGGTTGGGCAAACTCCCATGAACCCTCGAGCACCCTATGAAGGGTATAGAGCTGGTCCAGTGTTCCACGACCAGGATGAAAACCGCATTGTTCGTCCTGGATCCAAGGTTCGACTATTGGTCGAATTCTCCTCTCCAGTACCCTGGAGTAAACCTTCCCTGGGAGGCTGAGAAGTGTGATTCCCCTATAATTGGAGCACACTCTCCGGTCCCCTTTCTTAAAAAGAGGGACCACCACCCCAGTCTGCCACTCCAGAGGCACTGTCCCCGACCGCCACGCGATGTTGCAGAGGCGTGTCAACCAAAACAGCCCCGCAACATCCAGAGACTTGAGATACTCAGGGCGGATCTCATCCACCCCCGGTGCCTTGCCACCAAGGAGCTTGCAAACCACCTCAGTGACTTCGGCTTGGGTAATGGACGAGTCCACCTCTGAGTCATCAGCCTCAGTCTCCTCAGTGGAAGACATGACGGTGGAATTGAGGAGATCCTCAAAGTATTCCTTCCACCGCCCGACAATGTCCCCAGTCGAGGTCAACAGCTCCCCACCCGCACTGTAAACAGTGTTGGCAGAGTACTGCTTCCCCCTCCTGAGGCGCCGGACGGTTTGCCAGAATTTCTTCGAGGCCGACCGATAGTCCTTCTCCATGGCCTCCCCGAACTCCTCCCAGTTCCGAGTTTTTGCCTCCGCAACTGCCCGAGCTGCAGCACGCCTGGCCTGCCGATACCTGTCAGCTGCCTCGAGTCCCGGAGGTCAACATGGCCCGATAGGACTCCTTCTTCAGCTTGATGGCATCCCTTACTTCCGGTGTCCACCACCGGGTTCGGGGAATGCCGCCACGACAGGCACCGGAGACCTTGCGGCCACAGCTCCAAACAGCTGTGTCCACAATGGAGGTAGAGAACATGGTCCACTCAGACTCAATGTCCCCCGCCTTCCTTGGAAGCTGGGAAAAGCTCTCCCGGAGGTGGGAGTTAAAGACCTCCCCAACAGAGTGCTCGGCCAGACGTTCCCAGCAGACCCTCACCATACGTTTGGGCCTGCCAGGTCTGTCCAGCTTCCTCCTCCACTAGCGGATCCAACTCACCACCAGGTGGTGATCAGTTGACAGCTCAGCCCCTCTCTTCACCCAAGTGTCCAAGACATAGGGCCGGAGATCAGATGAAACGACTACAAAGTCGATCATCGACCTCCGACCTAAGGTGTCCTGGTGCCACGTGCACTTATGGACACCCCTATGCTCGAACATGGTGTTCGTTATGGACAAACCGTGACTAGCACAGAAGTCCAATAACAAAACACCACTCGGGTTCAGATCGGGGAGGCCGTTCCTCCCAACCACGCCCCTCCAGGTGTCACTAAAAAAGCTAAGGCAATTTAGAGTTGATGGGGATATGATGCGGCTCTTTTATCATTCTTTTGTTGAGAGCATTTTATGTTTCTGTTCTGTGGCCTGGTATTCTTCCCTATCTGTAGCAAATAAAAATATGCTGCACAGGATAATTAACATGGCCAGCAAGATTGCTTGCCAGCCATTAAGTAGTATGGCCATGACTGTAGAAACAAGGGTGGCAAAAAAGGCACATTATTTGTGATGATGTCACATCCCTTACATCGGGCATATGAGTTGTCGCCTTCAGGCAGGAGGTTCAGGCTGCCTTCTTTCCAGACAAATAGAGCTCGCAGATCATTTATACCCACTAGTACAGCCCTGTTAAATAAGGACCCAACTGTAAGATTGTATCAGAATAACCCATTGCACTTGGTCTCTGAGTAATTGCACTTTACTATTATATTGTATGTAAGACATGAGGGGGTTTTGTCCTATGTTGTCTTGTATCTTGTCCTGGGGGGGGGGGGTGTTTTGTATATTGTGTTTCTTTGTGTTTTTGTAATAGTTTGTATCAGACGTACTGTAAATGGCACAGAACAATTTTCCGAAAGGACAAATAAATATCCTATCCTATCCTATCCTATCCTATCCTATCCTATCCACTGTCGTCGCCCACATGAGCATTGAAGTCCCCCAGTAGCACAATGGAGTCCCCAGTCTAAGCACCCCTCAGTACCTCTCCCAGGGACTCCAAGAAGGCCGGATACTCTATACTGCTATTTGGCCCGTAGGCACAAACAACAGTAAGAGCCCTCTCCCCAATCCGAAGGTGCAGAGAGGCGACCCTCTCGTTCACTGGGGTAAACTCCAACACATGGCGGATGAGCTGGGGAGCTATAAGCAAGCCCACACCAGCCCGCCGCCGCTCACCACGGGCAACTCCAGAGAAGTGGAGAGTCCAGCCCCTCTCGAGGAGCTGGGTTCCAGAGCCCAAGCTGTGCGTGGAGGTGAGCCCGACTATCTCTAGCCGGTACCTCTCAACCTCCCGCACAAGCTCAGGCTCTTTCCCCCCCAGCGAAGTGACATTCCATGTCCCAACAGCCAGCCGCTGTGTCCGGGGATCAGGTCGTCGAGGCCCCTGCCTTCGACTGCCACCCAATCCACACTGCACCAATCCCCTACTGCTACCTCTGTGGGTGGTGAACCCACAGGAGGTCGGGCCCACGTCACCTCTTCAGGCTGAGCCCGGCCGGGCCCCATGGGCAAAGGCCCGGCCACCAAGCGCTCGCATATGAGCCCCAACCCCGGGCCTGGCTCCAGGGTGGGGCCCCGGCTGCATCATACCAGGCGACGTCACAGTCCTTGATTTTTTTCTCCATAGGGGTTTTGGTGAACTGCTCTTGGTTTGGCCTGTCACCTAGGACCTGTCTGCCTTGGGAAACCCTGACAGGGGCATAATGCCCCCGACAACATAGCTCCTAGGATCATTCAAGCACACAAACCCCTCCACCACAATAAGGTGGCAGTTCTAGGAGGGGTAGTCTTTTGTATTTGTAATTATTTGTATCTGTACATGCACGACCCCACCAGCTCTGCTGATCAACTTATCGTGTTTAAACTCATTCATTACCTCCGCTAAGGAGGTTACGTTTTCGGGAGCATTGGTTTGTTTGTTGGTTTGTCTGTTAGCAACATTACGTAAAAAGTTATGAACGGATTGCTCTGAAATTTTTTCAAGAGGTGTGACTGGGCACAAGTAACAATCCATTAAATTTTGGCGGTGATCCGGATCACCTTCTGGATCCCGGATTTTTTTTAAAGGATTCTTGGCGGAGGTCTGCGCTCTCCGAGTGCTTTTCTAGTTCATTATGAGTTGGAAAATTATCCATCCATTGAGTTCCCCGACGTCCCAAACTATCTGGTGCTGCAGACATCGTTCTGTATGGACAAACAGATTAAAACCTGGAAGAGCATGGAGGAGAACAACTTTTTATATGTGGCTGGGTTAAAGATCTGGGGATCAGGACACTACAAAATAAATCCTGTATTGTTTTTACCCGAGTAAATAGGAGTTTCTGGGCTTTTTGTACACGTCTTTAAGAAGGTTGCTAGGACGCTACAAGTTTTAGTATCGGTGTAAACAAACTACAGCCGCTCGATTCTCAATCCTCCCTGCTCTTCTCTTCCAGCAGGCATCACAGATCCATAGAATTTACCCACAAGCGTATTTATTTATTCAGCCTGCTGCTGTCTCTCTCTCTCTCTCTGTGTGCGCATATGCGTGTGTGTGTGTGTGTGTGTGTGCACACGCATGCGGGTTAAATATAAATAAAATAAAGGCTCGTTCTTCTTAATTTACCCACAAATGTATTTATTCCACTTGAAATGTATTTGGCAAACCAGATACCGGATTTGTGACACTACAATATCCTGAACTATTTAGTATTTGGCTTCAAACTGGAAAAAATTTTGCAGCCGACTAGATGGCACTTTGCGGCCCACTAATGGGCCACAGCCCAGTGGTTGAGAAACACTGATTTATACTTTGAATAGAAATTGAACATGCTGGTGGGACATCACAGGTTAATCATCTGAGACTGTTCGAAAATCATACAGAATGTAGCTGTCTATCATGAAGATTCCCTTACCTGGCTTCTCACTAGGGGGAGCTGAAGGGAGAGAGCTAGCATGTTCCTCATGTTCAGTAAGCTGAAGTTCTTGGCCAGTAATGTCAGCTGGAATATGTTCCTCAGAAGTAGCAGCCGAGACTTGGTCATGGTCAGAATCTGATTCAGCCACAACAAGTTGTTCTGCTACTTCATCAGTCCTGAGATCTTGTTCAATAGCTGAGGTCTGAGGTGGTGGAATTAAAGCAGCCATGATGCTCTCATCCTCAACTTCAGGTTCAGAAGTCTGGTATTCATCAAATCCTTTTGGGGACTCTGTAGATTGGACACAAGAATGAAGAGTGTGAATGGATTATGAAGGGAAGTTTGTACATTTGCAAAGCATTTATATTTTGAATAGAAATTGAACATGCTGTTAGGACACCACAAAGTACTTTCTATAAATCACACATTCATCATCTGAGACTGTTACACCATCATCCAGAATTTAGCTGTCTATCATGAAGATTCCCTTACCTGGCTTCTCACTAGGGGGCGCTGAAAGGACAGGGCTTGCATATTCCTTGTGCCCAATTAGCTGAAGGTCTTGGGCATAAACGTCAGCTGGAATATGTTCCTCAGAAGGAGGAACCAATACTTGCTCATGGTCAGAGTCTGATTCAGCCACAAGAAGTTGTTCTGCTACTTCCTCAATTCTGAGATCTTGTTCAATTGCTGAGGGCTGAGGAGTTGGAATGAAAACAGCCCTGATGCTCTCATCCTCACCTTCAGGTTCAGAAGACAGGTATTGGTCAAATCCTCTTAGGGACTCTATAATTTGGACACAAGAAAGAAAAGTGTCAGAAAATTGGGCATGGAAGGTTCTACACCTGCTAATCGTTTATACCAGAGATTCTCAACCTTTTCTGCTTTGAGTCCCACTTATTCGTACTTGTCCCGAGTCGGAGCCCATTACAAAAGATCCCCGAGTATTTTGGCTCATCTATTCTATTAGAATCTAATAATCTATTATAACGTGTATTAATGGGAGGCAGCATCACTCCCTGTTACAGATGGGAGCCCAGGAATTAAATAAATGCAATAAAAACAAATTGTTTTTAATTGCAGGTATTGTATTTAAAACTGTATGGATGTGCCAGAAGCGAACATAAAACCATGCATGCTGGTCATTCTCAGTCAAAACGGATTAATGATCCAAAAATGGAGTCTGGTCGTTTTACACAAGAACTTATTGCCATGTTTGTGTTCAGCAAACAAGCAAGTTATTAAAACCAAGAAGTACACACAAAAGAAGTGGATATAGAAACCACTCAGTGGGATTAGACCCTTACACGCTAACAAGTACATTTTTCTTTCATGGGAAAAATCCTTCTAAGCTAAATTTGACATTTGTAGAATAAATTTGGATCCTACTGTAGCCGTAATTAAATACAAAGACAATAGTTATGCATACTATTAATTAACTTAATGTGAAGATAATTAACAGATTTAAGGTATTTTTAAAGATTGTGTTTATTTTTAGTCTTTTGTATTTGTAATTATTTGTATCTGTACATGCACGACCCCACCAGCTCTGCTGATCAACTTATCGCGTTTAAATAAAGTCATTCATTACTTCCGCCAAGGAGGTTATGTTTTCAGTAGCGTTGGTTGGTTTGTCTGTTAGCAACATTACGGAAAAAGTAATGAACGGATTGCTCTGAAATTTTTTCCAGAGGTGTGACTGGGCACAAGTAACAATCCATTAAATTTTGGCGGTGATCCGGATCACCTTCTGGATCCCGGATTTTTTTTAAAGGATTCTTGGCGGAGGTCTGCGCTCTCCGAGTGCTTTTCTAGTTCATTATGAGTTGGAAAATTATCCATCCATTGAGTTCCCCGACGTCTCAAACTACCTGGTGCTGCAGACATCGTTCTGTATGGACAAACAGATTAAAACCTGGAAGAGCATGGAGGAGAACAACTTTTTATATGTGGCTGGGTTAACGATCTGGGGATCAGGACACTCCAAAATAAATCCTGTATTGTTTTTACCCGAGTAAATAGGAGTTTCTGGGCTTTTTGTAGGCGTCTTTGAGAAGGTTGCTAGGACGCTACAAGTTTTAGTATCGGTGTAAACAAACCACAGCCGCTCGATTCTCAATCCTCCCTGCTCTTCTCTTCCAGCAGGCATCACAGATCCATAGAATTTACCCATAAGCGTATTTATTTATTCAGCCTGCTGCTCTCTCTCTCTCTCTCTCTCTCTCTCTCTCTTTCTCTCTCTCTGTGTGCGCATATGCGTGTGTGCGCGCGCGCATGCGGGTTAAATATGATAAAATAAAGGCTTGTTCTTCTTAATTTACCCACAAATGTATTTATTCCACTTGAAATGTATTTGCCAAACCAGCTACCGGATTTGTGACACTACAATATCCTGAACTATTTAGTATTTGCCTTCAAACTGGAAAAAATTTTGCAGCCGACTAGATGGCACTTTGCGGCCCACTAATGGGCCACAGCCCAGTGGTTGAGAAACACTGATTTATACTTTGAATAGAAATTGAACATGCTGGTGGGACATCACACCTTTCTATATGTCACACGTTAATCATCTGAGACTGTTAGAAAATCATACAGAATGTCACTGTCCATCATGAAGATTCCCTTACCTGGCTTCTCACTAGGGGGAGCTGAAGGGAGAGAGCTAGCATGTTCCTCATGTTCAGTAAGCTGAAGTTCTTGGCCAGTAATGTCAGCTGGAATATGTTCCTCAGAAGTAGCAGCCGAGACTTGGTCATGGTCAGAATCTGATTCAGCCACAACAAGTTGTTCTTCTACTTCATCAGTCCGGAGATCTTGTTCAATAGCTGAGGTCTGAAGTGCTGGAATGAAAACAGCCATGATGCTCTCATCCTGAACTTCACTTTCAGATTCAGAAGCCTGGTATTGGTCAAATCTTCTTGGGGACTCTATAATTTGGACACAAGACAGAATGGTGTGAAAAGATTGTGAAGAGAAGGTTCAAAATTTGCGAAGCTTTAATACTTTGAATCGAAATTGAACATGCTGGTAGTACATCACAAATTACTTTCTATAAGTCACAAACTCTCAATCTTATATTGTTCGAAAATCAGACAAAATTTCATAATCTAACATGAAGATTCTCTTACCTGACTTCTCACTAGGGGGAAGTGACGGGACAGGGCGAGGATGTTCCTTATGTCCAATTACCTGAAGGTCTTGGGCATAAACGTCAGCTGGAATATGTTCCTCAGAAGGCGGAGCCAATACTTGCTCATGGTCAGAATCTGATTCAGCCACAATTTGTTCTTCTGCTACTTCCTCAATTCTGAGATCTTGTTCAAAAGCTGAGGTCTGAGGTGGTGGAATTAAAGCAGCCATGATGCTGTCATCCTCATCTTCAGGTTCAGAAGCATGGTATTCATCAAATCCTTTTGGGGACTCTGTAGATTGGACACAAGAATGAAGAGTGTGACTGGATTATGAAGGGAAGTTTGTACATTTGCAAAGCATTTAGATTTTGAATAGAAATTGAACATGCTGTTAGGACACCACAAAGTACTTTCTATAAATCACACATTCATCATCTTAGACTGTTACACCATCATCCAGAGTTTAGCTATCTATTATGAAGATTCCTTTACCTGGCTTCTCACTAGGGGGTACTGATTCAAGCACAACAAGTTGTTCTGCTACTTCATCAGTCCTGAGATCTTGTTCAATCACTGAGATTCCAGATGCTGGAATGAAAACAGCCATGATGCTCTCAAACTCATCCTCACGTTTAGAATCCTGGTATTGGTCAAATGCTCTTGGGGACTCTATAATTTGGACACAAGAATGAAAAGGGTGAAAAGATTGTGAATGGAAGGTTCTACATTTGCTAAGCTTTAATATTTGAATCGAAATTGAACATGCTGGTAGGACATCACAAATTACTTTCTATAAGTCACAAACTCACAATCTTATATTGTTAGAAAATCAGACAAAATTTCATAATCTAACATGAAGATTCCCTTACCTGACTTCTCACTAGGGGCAAGTGACGAGACAGGGCGAGCATGTTCCTCATGTCCAATTAGCTGAAGGTCTTGGGCAGTAACATCAGCTGGAATATGTTCCTCAGAAGGAGGAGCCAATACTTGCTCATGGTCAGAAACTGATTCAGCCACAATTTGTTCTTCTGCTACTTCCTTAATTCTGAGATCTTGTTCAAAAGCTGAGGTCTGAGGCAGTGGAATGAAAGTAGCCATGATGCTCTCATCCTCATCTTGAGGTTCAGAAGCATGGTATTGATAAAATCCTCTTGGGTAGTCTGCAATTTGGACACAAGAATGAAGAGTGTGAAAAGATTGGGAATGGAAGTTTATAAATTCACGAAGTTTAATACTTTGAATACAAATTCAAATTGCTGGTAGGACATCACAAAGGACTTTCTATAAATCACACATTAACAATCTTATACTGTTAGAAAATCATACGGAATTTAGCTATCTATCATGAAGATTTCCTTACCTGGCTCCTCACTAGGGGGAGCTGAAGGGAAAAGGCTAGCATATTCCTCGTGTCCAATCAGCTGAAGGTCTTGCGCAGGAACCTCAGTTGGAATATGTTCCTCAGAAGGAGTAGCCAAGACTTCCTCATGGTCAGAACCTGATTCAAACACAACAAGTTGTTCTGCTACTTCATCAGTCCTGAGATCTTGTTCAGTCGCTGAGGTTCCAGGTGCTGGAATGAAAACAGCCATGATGCTCTCAAACTCATCCTCAACTTCACATTTAGAATCCTGGTATTGGTCCAATGCTCTTGGGGACTCTATAATTTGGACACAAGCATGAAAAGGGTGAAAAGATTGTGAACGGAAGGTTCTACATTTGCTAAGCTTTAATACTTTGAATCGAAATTGAACATGCTGGTAGGACATCACATCGCACTTTCTCTAAGTCACACATTAATCATCTTAGACTGTTAGAAGATCATACAGAATTTAGCTATCTGTCATGAAGATTCCCTTACCTGGCTTCTCACTAGGAGGAGGTGACAGGACAGGGCGAGCATGTTCCTCGTGTCCAATCAGCTGAAGGTCTTGGGCAGGAACCTCAGCTGGAATATGTTCCTCAGAAGGAGGAGCCAAGACGTGCTTGTGGTCAGAATCTGATTCAGGCACAAGAAGTTCTGCTAGTTCATCAGTCCTGAGATCTTGTTCAATAGCTGAGGTCTGAAGTGCTGGAATGAAAACAGCCCTGATGCTCTCATCCTCATCTTCAAATTCAGAAGATAGGTATTGGCCAAATCCTCTTGGGGACTCTATAATTTGGACACAAGAAAGAGGGTGAAAAGATTGTGAATGGAAGGTTCTAAATTTGCGAAGCTTTAATACTTTGAATAGAAATTGGACATGCTCGTAGGACATCACAACATACTCTCAATAAGTCACACATTAATCATCTTCAACTGTCAGAAAATCATACAGAATTTTGCAGTCTAACATGAAGATTCCCTTACCATGTTCCACATGTTCAGTCAGCTGAAGGACTTGGACAGGAACCTCAGTTGTAATTTCTTCCTCAAAAGGAGGAGCCAAGACTTCCTCATGATCAGAATCTGATTTAACCACAAGTTGTTCTGCTACTTCATGAGATAGGGACTTGTAGTCAACATTTTCTGCTGGCACGTCGACTTCACTCACGCCAATACCACGTCTGAACCACTTCTGAAGATTACTCGTGACATCAGCGGCTGCTTTTTCAAGAGGGTCCTCAAGCTTGTCGCTCACTTGTCCACAAGTAGCCGTGACTTCCTCAAGAATACTTTTTGCCAGTTCAGAGCCAAATGTTTGGACTCTTGGACTCAGAGGGCCATCAAGGTGGCTCAGGCTTCCCGAAACACCCATGTTGTCCTCATTCTCCTCCCTCATGATCGCCAAGGAAGAAGCCTGGTGTCTACTGAGTGCAATCCCTGATTCATCTGCAGGTATGATGACAGTTGGAGATCTCCACATTATATCATCACTTTCTGTTGGCTCATGGAGTGGAATCTGGCTGTCACGAGTATCAAGAATATTGACCATGCCAGCAGGAGCATCTATATCAGTGCCATCATCCTGGTTTAGATCGTCAGTGTTAAAGATGGAATAAAAAATGCTATTAAAAACATTTTTCACTACTTCAGTGGCACTGTAGCTTGTTGAAAGTTTGGGTGACTCACTTTCCAATCTTTTTATCATTACGTCTCTAAATTCTGCCAGTGTAATGCCAATCAGAGATTCCACAAAGTAATTGAATCCAAGGTCGCTGGTCTGTTCTTTCTGATAGCTTCTTCCTGGAGCCTTGGTCTGATCTCTGTACTGATTAGCAGATATGTTGCTTGATTGTCGATCCTGGGAGATGTTCTGTCGCTTACCATTTGCTGTATCGAATCTCATGGCATGTTGTTGCCCATGAAGCTGGGACACGGCTTTTGCAATTCTAACATTGAACTCCCCCATAATGCGCTGTGTCAGCTGACTACTGAACAATGCAGAGGTCAAGTAATCCAGGGCAACGTTGCTAATACTGGCTCTTAACCGATCCTCAGAGCTGTTGCTGATTTGAGGTTCTGCTTTAATTTTATCTTCAGCACCTCTTTCCTCTACGTTGCTCCTGTGTTGAGGCAAGTTCTTCTTCCCCACAGGTTGACCCTTGGTAGTCTTGCCCCTTATCTCAACCTTATGATTTGATGAAGCGTATATGTCCTGAATCGATCTCATCCTGTTTAAATGCTTACGGTCCGACTTATTAAACTTGGATTTTTCAAGTACCCTGATGTCAGGCAACTTCATCTAAAATCACAAAATAAACAAATATAGTAGGGTAATGCAGATAATTAGTTTTAAACGACATGAGCAAAAAAATATAAATTCGTTCCTGTAATTTCCCGTATGCACTTTTTCACTGTGTCTCATTTAAACCAGTGACAGTAAACATACGACCCTGATTCCAAAAAAGCTGGGATGCTGTCCAAAACACAAATAAAATAAAAACAGAATGCAATGATTTACAAATCCTTTTCGACCTATATTCAGTTGAACACAAAGCAAGGACAAGATCATCAATATTCAAACTGATAAACGTTCTTGTTTTTTTGTACATATACCGGTACACTCGTTCAGAAGACTGAAATGCTCAAAAACCACCTGTTTGGAACGTTCTCCAGGCGAACAGGTTAATCGGCTATGAAGTCATATATCAAGCAAGAATAGGAAAGAATTTCACTTTAAAACCTTCAACAATTATTGTCCTCAGCTCACAAAAGCTTACTAGGTGTTGTTAAAAGAACAAGTGTTGCACAAAAAAGGTCAGTACAAAAACATTTTAGAGTTCCAAACTGTGGTTTCCAGCACAACATTAAATATTACAGAAAAACAAATGTTTGTATCTGAGCAGCATATTCCATAAGAGAGCGCTTTTCAGATTAAAAAAGAAAACATAATGAAGGCTGCTGGGTTTTGGTGCAAAATGAAGACGCGAGTGTGACGGTCAAAGTGTCCGGAAGAACTGTGGCTGGTTCTGGAAGATGCTCAGCAAAACCTACAGCTCATTTCCGCATAAAACTGCACTCGTTGTACCTGAGACTTTCATTTATTATGGCATATTGCTGTTTATAGTGGTTTTTTTTTTTTTTTAATGTTGAAACATTTCATTTCATTATTTTTAAAGTGCCATTCCACCATTGGATGTATTCTTTGGCATAAAATACAATATATTTTATGACAACATGACTAGACAGAGGGGCGGCACAGTGGTGTAGTGGTTAGCGCTGTCGCCTCACAGCAAGAAGGTCCTGGGTTCGAGCTCCGTGGCCGGCGAGGGCCTTTCTGTGCGGAGTTTGCATGTTCTCCCCGTGTCCGCGTGGGTTTCCTCCGGGTGCTCCGGTTTCCCCCACAGTCCAAAGACATGCAGGTTAGGTTAACTGGTGACTCTAAATTGGCCGTAGGTGTGAATGTGAGTGTGAATGGTTGTCTGTGTCTATGTGTCAGCCCTGTGATGACCTGGCGACTTGTCCAGGGTGTACCCCGCCTTTCGCCCGTAGTCAGCTGGGATAGGCTCCAGCTTGCCTGCGACCCTGTAGAAGGATAAAGCGGCTAGAGATAATGTGATGTGTGTGTGATGTGATTTACATACACATACATATATATATATATATATATAAATAAGGGGCGGCACGGTGGTGTAGTGGTTAGCGCTGTCGCCTCACAGCAAGAAGGTCCTAGGTTCGAGCCCCGGGGCCGGCGAGGGCCTTTCTGTGTGGAGTTTGCATGTTCTCCCCGTGTCCGCGTGGGTTTCCTCCGGGTGCTCCGGTTTCCCCCACAGTCCAAAGACATGCAGGTTAGGTTAACTGGTGACTCTAAATTGAGCGTAGGTGTGAATGTGAGTGTGAATGGTTGTCTGTGTCTATGTGTCAGCCCTGTGATGACCTGGCGACTTGTCCAGGGTGTACCCCGCCTTTCGCCCGTAGTCAGCTGGGATAGGCTCCAGCTTGCCTGCGACCCTGTAGAAGGATAAAGCGGCTAGAGATAATGAGATGAGATGAGATGACTAGACAGAGAAATTTTTTAGTTTCAAAATGATATATCAAACATAATTTTTTGACAACGACAAGTATATTAATTTTGCGACCAAATTCACCTACCCTTTTAATTTCCGCGCAGTAGTGAAACGTGATGTCATCGGCAGGTTCCCCTTCTTGTGTACCACGTGTCGGTCTATTTTTAGACCAGGAAACCCCCAAAGTGAGAGAGTCATTTCTCCTCGTATATGGGGGCCAAAAAAATTGCGAAAAATTTTGAGTTAATCTTTCAGTTAGCTAGATTTATTGGTATTCGCTAGATTTATTGGTATTATTTTTATCGCGTTCTGTCCGCCATTGCTGATAATATGTGCCACGTCACACGTCACGTGGTACACAAGAAGGGGAACCTGCCGATGACATCACGCGCGGAAATTAAAAGGGTAGGTGACTTTGGTCGCAAAATTAATATACTTGTCGTTGTCAAAAAATTATGTTTGATATATCATTTTGAAGCTAAAAGATTTCTCTATCTAGTGATACCATTTATATATGTTGTCAAAATATATTGTATTTTATGCCAAAGAATACATCCAATGGTGGAATGGCACTTTAAGCCATTTTTGGTCGACAGCATTTCTTTACGGTACATGGTGCCTAAGACTTTTGCACGCTACTGTAGATCAAAGTATTTGCAAATAATTGCATTCTGTTTTTACTGACATTTTACACAGCGTCCCAACTTTTTTTTGGAATCAGGGTTGTGAAGGTTTCATCCATTTCACACAGTAGCTAAGATCTGAACTTCCAATATCATGTACACTACCGTTCAAAAGTTTGGGGTCACCCAGACAATTTTGTGTTTTCCATGAAAAGTCACACTTTTATTTCCCACCATAAGTTGTAAAATGAATCGAAAATATAGTCAAGACATTTTTCTGGCCATTTTGAGCATTTAATCGACCCCACAAATGTGATGCTCCAGAAACTCAATCTGCTCAAAGGAAGGTCAGTTTTATAGCTTCTCTAAAGAGCTCAACTGTTTTCAGCTGTGCTAACATGATTGTACAAGGGTTTTCTAATCATCCATTAGCCTTCTGAGGCAATGAGCGAACACATTGTACCATTAGAACACTGGAGTGAGAGTTGCTGGAAATGGGCCTCTATACACCTATGGAGATATTGCACCAAAAACCAGACATTTGCAGCTAGAATAGTCATTTACCACATTAGCAATGTATAGAGTGGATTTCTGATTAGTTTAAAGTGATCTTCATTGAAAAGAACAGTGCTTTTCTTTCAAAAATAAGGACATTTCAAAGTGACCCCAAACTTTTGAACGGTAGTGTACATCAGGGCCGTCGACAGGGGGGGACAACCGGGTATTTTGTCCCGGGCCCAGGCATGAGGGGGGGCCCAGAACTGGTCCCTCATGAAGATGCCATTAATCATTCTGTTTCATTTCAAAATGTGTTGATTTGGGGGAGAAAAATGTGCTATATTTGCATTCAATGAATGATTTCTGGTTCTTTTGCCTTTATTGTCTTCGAAAATAGATTCAAGAACCCACGTACCACCCCTAATGCAGAAATGGTTTGGTCTTTGATTAAGGCGCCAAATAACACGGCACTATAGAGATCTTGCAGTCACGTGACCGGAAAGTACACAACCGCCATCTTGTCGGTCAAAAACACCGCTGAATACTGCTGCACTCGTGTACAGAATGGATCAATTTCAACCGACGGACTACACGGCTCATTTTTCTAATGAACAGATAACTAGATATATGTCTAAAATAAACGATCTACAGATTTGTGACCCTTATGGCTTACCGGACGGAGTTTTCACGACCGGATTTTGAACTGCCAGCGGAATACCCGGACGTGTATAATTACCTCATTAACTTTCCCTCGCTGTTCAGTGGTGAAGCACTGCGTGCTTATAAATCTCTGCACAGTTATCTTTACAGAAATTCAGGATTTGTCAGCGACTCAGATGTGGCATCTTGTAAACAAAATAATCCTCACTGGATGGGTAAGTCACTTAAGTATTGAGTATAGCACTGACCAGCCGATTATAGAATAGAATAAGGTAATTCCAAATCGTCCGTGTTGTTTACATGGATCTGGCGTTGGAGAGGTAGAGGCTTGGCAGTGGAGATTTGAGTGGCTGTTTGTATGTGTATATGTATGTGGCAATCATATCCAAATGTTTTAGGCACGCTTGCTGAGCTGCGCTGAGCTGGACTCCGGTTAGCTGAAAGCCCGTGGAACGCTGCCTCTTGTTAATTAAACCTTATTTTGTTGGAAATCATCCCGTGTAGATACGACGGCATGTGAAATTGCCAGCTAGATAGAGTTTAATGTAACGAATGGGCTATAAATGGGGTGTTTTGAGGTTAGTCTGTTGCAAAACATTAAACTTTCGCTTAGACTGGATACTCTTCAAACAATTCCCTTGCTCAAGTGAAAAATGATAGGCCTGTATGAAAAGCGCAATTAATGAAAGTAGCCTAATAAGCCCTAAATGAATAAAACAACCTCTGTTTTATTGTTGTTGCTTACACGTTAAGATTTTGAAATCTTCTCGGTCCAGTTCTATATCCAGGGAACATTGTAATCCTTTTGGTTTATCCGTAATAAACGTGTCAGCCCCCAGGTCAGATAGGCTAATGTTACGTGGTTGGGAGGGTGTCAGTTTTTTTTGTAACATTCTAAATCGAGTACGGAAAGGACGTTTATGAAAAACAAGACAAAAAAATACACTGAAAAACTCACTGTACACATCACTAGTGGTGATGCTTCTATGTTCAGATTTTGGGAAAGCCATAACTCCGTTCTCATTGAGGCCCAGTTCCATCCCGTAAACAATCATTTTGGTTTATCAACTACCTGCGCTCAAACATGTCACAGGAGAGGCTCAATGGGCTGGCTATGCTCTCTATAGAGCGCGAACTTGCAAAGAAGCTGGACTTCAATGACCTTATTGACGACTTTGCCACAGCAAAAGTCCGGCGCATTGCATTTCGCACCTGAATAGTTGCAGACTAAGGAAATGTTCAAACTGTAAATATGTTGAAATGTTGAAATAAAATGGTTGACTGTTATAATGGGCTTGGAATACCTGTTATTTAAGGGTTGGAGTGAATGGAGACTGTGAAAAGAGGGGTTGGGTGTGGGTGGTTGCTGTGTGGCGATGTGCGTGCGCGCATATGTGTGTGTGTGGGGGGGCACTCAGATTATTTGGGGGGGGCCCACTCAGATTATTTTGTCCCGGGCCCAGCCAAAGCTGTCAACGGCCCTGGTGTACATAATGATGAATGAAAATATTCTCAAGCATATCCTGAGACAAATACATTTTCTGCATACACATTTTTACGTCTATGATGAAAGTCCATATTTGTCTTAATCAGATTTGATCATCTACACATTTACTTCAAGGAGCTCAGAATCAGTACCTGATCATTTGCCTTTTCCTCGGGTATCTTGACTTTGATGGGGGAAAGCCCAATCTGATCTTTACTGGGCCTCTTTGTAAGAAGTCTTGGTTTCCGAGTGCTCTTTACTGCAGGTAATTTACACAACACATGCAATTAGTTTTATGAGAATTTTTGAACACTAAGAAGGGTTGGTTTACAAGTCGTTTTGCTAAAAGGTGCTCTGATAACAGGTACCATTTCACATCTTACCAACACTGGGTCCATGAATGTGCTGTTCCACAAACTTTATAGTGTGTGTTGCTCCATTTCTGGCTTCATTAATATCAGGAAAATGTACATGATGTGTCGTGTTCATGCTGTCTTTCCCAGATGCCTAGAATGAAAATGAGGCTATTTTTAGATGTCAAAAACTCAGCCTGAAGAGAATATACAAATCGATTACGATCTGTGGAATTAATAAAATAGCTCCAGTGTGATGCTCTGTCCTGGAAAGAAAAAGCTTCAGTCTGTAGTTAGGTCTGACAGCTAAATAGTGTAATTCCTGTATTAAATCCTCACTACACATTTAATAGCTGAGCTCTGAATACAACCCGTTATTTCTACACAGGACCTCAATTCATGGTTGTTACGTTTCCATCAAATCACGTCTGCTTTATCCGAGATGGTTCAGACACGGTCTGACACAAAACCTATAAAACTATTACCTAATCCATGGCAGTTTAGCACCGTGACACAATTTTTAACATGCCAGCTCAGTCACAACCCTGAATAGTAAAGGAGTAAAACAAGCACCAGCTTTCTCAAATTCAGCGTCATCTCATTATCTGTAGCCGCTTTATCCTGTTCTACAGGGCCGCAGGCGAGCTGGAGCCTATCCCAGCTGACTACGGGTGAAAGGCGGGGTACACCCTGGACAAGTCGCCAGGTCATCACAGGGCTGACACATAGACACAGACAACCATTCACACTCACATTCACACCTACGGTCAATTTAGAGTCACCAGTTAACTTAACTTGCATGTCTTTGGACTGTGGGGGAAACCGGAGCACCCGGAGGAAACCCACACGGAGAACATGCAAACTCCGCACAGAAAGGCCCTCGCCGGCCACGGGCCTCGAACCTGGACCTTCTTGCTGTGAGGCGACAGCGCTAACCACTGCACCACCGTGCCGCCTATGGGTTAACATAATTTAATATTAATAATTATGAAATATAATTGTCAACTTACATTTTACGAATGATCAGTTTTTTTCTTAATGAGAAACCTGAGGCTGGCTTCTTTTAATAAGTTTGTCAAAATTTGGGGTAATTGAGGACAGTGCAATCCAGAGGTCATGTTCAACGTTCAGTTTGTTTCTGCTTTTGTTCTTTAGCTGGGTGAGAGCAGAAAAGCCAGCTTCACATAAATATGTGGTACTGAATGGTAAAAGCACTCTGACTGCATGGTTAGCAAGAGCAGGATACTCGCGTGCAACGCTGCACCAGAACTGAGAGACACTCGACTCTGAGAACTTCTTTTGAAGACCACAATCGCATGATAACTCAACCAGTTGTTTCTTCCTCTGATGTCAAAATTACGGTTTCCACGTGTGCAGTTTCTCCAGATGGGCACAGATCACCCTTTTCAGCACTGAGCTGTCTGAGACTGTCCTTTTTTTTTTTTAACCCTTATGACACATATTTGGGGCGGCACGGTGGTGTAGTGATTAGCGCTGTCACCTCACAGCAAGAAGGTCCGGGTTCGAGCCCCGGGGCCGGCGAGGGCCTTTCTGTGCGGAGTTTGCATGTTCTCCCCGTGTACGCGTGGGTTTCCTCCGGGTGCTCCGGTTTCCCCCACAGTCCAAAGACATGCAGGTTAGGTTAACTGGTGACTCTAAATTGAGCGTAGGTGTGAATGTGAGTGTGAATGGTTGTCTGTGTCTATGTGTCAGCCCTGTGATGACCTGGCGACTTGTCCAGGGTGTACCCTGCCTTTCGCCCGTAGTCAGCTGGGCTAGGCTCCAGCTTGCCTGCGACCCTGTAGAAGGATAAAGCGGCTAGAGATGATCAGATGAGATGAGATGAGACACATATTTGGTAACATATCCAGCCTACTGTTGGTTACATGCTTGGTCCACAGAGTCACCTTTTTTTTTTTTGAAGGCATTAATTAACTTTGTCAATTTGCTCAAATCGGTTATGCCCCCTCCCTTGTAATGACACATTCAGTGCGTTCAAATGATCAAAAATGTCTGCAAGACAAGGACGAGCAATCCACAGGTCATCGTTGAAATATTCTGCTAGTTCTGACTTCAGCAAGAAAAGCTGCCAACTCGCTTCTCAGCTCATAAACACGGGATAACCTGTTGCCCTTGGAGAGCTAGCAGAGTTCAGCATGATAGAGAATGTGTTCGTGCCCATTCCCCATCTCTTGACAAAAAGCTTGAGAACACCTAGCATTCTTTGCGATGTGCTTGACGTAATTAACAACTTTCACCGCCTCTCGCAGTGTTTCGTGAAGCTCCGGTCCCATGTCTTTCGCAGCTAATGCTTCTTTGTGTAAAAAACAGTGGTTCCACGTTGCATTTAGTGCAGCTACACTACCGTTCAAAAGTTTGGGGTCACCCAGACAATTTTGTGTTTTCCATGAAAAGTCACACTTTTATTTCCCACCATAAGTTGTAAAATGAATAGAAAATATAGTCAAGACATTTTTCTGGCCATTTTGAGCATTTAATCGACCCCACAAATGTGATGCTCCAGAAACTCAATCTGCTCAAAGGAAGGTCAGTTTTATAGCTTCTCTAAAGAGCTCAACTGTTTTCAGCTGTGCTAACATGATTGTACAAGGGTTTTCTAATCATCCATTAGGCTTCTGAGGCAATGAGCAAACACATTGTACCATTAGAACACTGGAGTGAGAGTTGCTGGAAATGGGCCTCTATACACCTATGGAGATATTGCACCAAAAACCAGACATTTGCAGCTAGAATAGTCATTTACCACATTAGCAGTGTATAGAGTGGATTTCTGATTAGTTTAAAGTCATCTTCATTGAAAAGAACAGTGCTTTTCTTTCAAAAATAAGGACATTTCAAACAGTAGTGTACATCCAGAAATTTTTTCACAACTCCTGAATGTTTGCCCGTCATCAAGGCCGCTCTGTCCATTGTCACACCAACACACTTTGCCCAGCTCAGTCGCGCTGAATTAAAAAATGTATCCAATGCAGAAAAAATCTCTGCTGCTGTCGTGGATTTTGGCAAATTCGCACTGAACAGAAACTGCTTTTCAGAGTCATCATTCCACATGTGCTGCACAAATACCAACAGAATTGCAGTTAGCCATATTGAGTTGTAAAGCAAAACAGTCACTCGCTGAGAGATGCTCAGTTATGGAAAGCCATGGCCTGATGGTTAGAGAAGCAGCTTTGGTACCAAAAGGTTGCCGGTGCAATTCCCTGGACCAGCAGGAATGGCTGAAGTGCCCGCTCCCCAGGCAACTCTGGTTATGTTGTACATCACTCTGGATAAGAGTGTTTGCTAAATGCCATTAATGTAATGTAATGTTACCTGGTGCTCGATGTCCTCAGACATGCCACAGACCCTCCGATGAAATGTGTCGTTTGACAAGGGAACTTTCTTTAATTTTTTTCGCTTCTGATTCACTTAGAAGTTCATAGCACATGACAAATGCACAAGAACGTATAAGTTCTTTTACAATACAGTAGTATGGGCCTTTTTACATTTTGCAATTCAATACGAAAGCAGATAGGAAACGCAGAGTGCCTGCTCCTGTACTACACGTGCACGTTCGAAAGTCTTTCGGGAAGCCTCAAGATGTTGCCTCTTACGTTTAAAAAAGTCCAGAGGCTTATCTTTGTAACATACAGTGGTTTGCGCTCACCATGTTGAACAGTGTAGGTAAATCCAGGTCTTTTTATATTGTTTTTCTAGGTTCGGATGAGGGCGGCACGGTGGTGTAGTGGTTAGCGCTGTCGCCTCACAGCAAGAAGGTCCGGGTTCGAGCCCTGTGGCCGGCGAAGGCCTTTCTGTGCGGAGTTTGCATGTTCTCCCCGTGTCCGCGTGGGTTTCCTCCGGGTGCTCCGGTTTCCCCCACAGTCCAAAGACATGCAGGTTAGGTTAACTGGTGACTCTAAATTGAGCGTAGGTGTGAATGTGAGTGTGAATGGTTGTCTGTGTCTATGTGTCAGCCCTGTGATGACCTGGCGACTTGTCCAGGGTGTACCCCGCCTTTCGCCCGTAGTCAGCTGGGATAGGCTCCAGCTCGCCTGCGACCCTGTAGAACAGGATAAAGCGGCTAGAGATAATGAGATGAGATGAGGTTCGGATGAGATTTGCCAGTAGATTGCAAGAATTTGTCCATTTTTGTAATGACCGCGTTCACGTCGTCAGGCCTACACGTGAAAGTTTCGCACAATGAAGCATGCAGTGCACTCGCCAATCAACCTGTATCACACATCTGACTGGATGTGCCAGTGCCTTTGAAATTAAACATCTAGGGTAGGGTTATGTGATTGGTTGAGTGAGTGTTCAGTTTGCGCTAAACAACTGCAGATCCAGGATCGGTTTAATAATCCCTTTGGTGACTGACCCCTTGAAAATGGTTCCTCCAGGAACGATGACTTTTCAGTTGTCAAGACAACGGAAAAACTAAAATACAAAAACAGAAAGATACGTCACAATGCTCTTGTGCACAAAACAAAATGCTCTTGTATTTTAGTTTTTCCGTTGTCTTGACAACTGAAACGTCATCGTTCCTGGAGGAACCATTTTCAAGGGGTCAGTCACCAAAGGGTTAAAGATGGTGATGCTAGAATTGGTGCTGGGAAATGTGATCATGGCTCAGTGTTTAGGAGTTGGCTCGTTTTAAAATGTTTAATTTCCAACTCCAGCTCGTGACCCTTTCAGAACTTGGGTCGCGACTCACAGGTTGAGAAACGCTGCTCTATGGCATTACGCAATAAAATATCCAAATATACTTCATAACATCAAACAAGCATCAAAGAAAGAAAGCACAACTTTATTCATCACACACTTGTGAAATTTCTCTCTGCTTTTAACCCATCTGAAGCAGTGAACACACACGTGAGCAATGAGCACACACACACGTACCCAGAGCAGTGGGCGGCCATGCTAACAGCGCCCAGGGAGCAGTTGGGAGCTCGGTGCCTCGCTCAAGGGCATCTCAGCCCAAGGCCGTCCCATATTAACCTAACCGCATGTCTTTGGGAAACCGGAGCACTCGGAAGAAACCCACGCAGACAACATACAAACTCCACACAGAAAGGCCCCCGCCGGCTGCTGGGCTCGAACCCAGAACCTTCTTGCTGTGAGGCGACCGCGCTAACCACTACACCACCGTGCCGCCCCATCAACTGCTAAAATCCTTACCAGGACTCTCTGAGGTGTTTGTTCACATCCTGCTGTTTGCTGAGGCCTGCTACTCGATCTTGGAGCTCTCGTCTTCGCTGCTCCTTCACTTGTTCTTTAAGACGCAAATACAAACACACTTCAGATCAAAGACTTTCCTACACATTTTACTTTCCAAACATTTTTCAAACTGTGAGGTCAGAGTGTTTAATAATCCTAAACTGGCATTCACAGTTTCTCAGACTTGGCTAGTGTGGTAGAAATGAAACACACTCATCCTCCTAATTCTCCTGTGTGTGAATTACTAAGGTGCTAACACACCTGGGCTGTGGCGGCGCTTTAGTTCCCGTTGCTCCCTGCATCTATGAAGAAAAAACACGAGCACGTGATCGTTTAACATTAATTTGCTATGCAGTCATGCATTTCAAAGGTTAAAAGTGTATGAAAGGTGGAAGGGGAAAGAAATCTCCTTACAGTCTTATGCTGGGGCTTCGTTTTGGGATGGCTTCTGCTCATGTTCAGAATTTTTTTTTTCTTTTGCACGAAAAAAAAAATAGCTGTGAAAATAATCAAAATGCACACCAATGATGGGGTAAAGTGACTTTCACGGTTTCATTTTCATTTTAAAGGCATGGAAGGGTTTTTGCTTGAGGTTCAGTTCTGCGAGTAAACAAGCTCCGACCAAACGAGCTTCGAACAAATTACTAATTTTAAGTCTCTTTGCAATTATATTTTTCAGAGCTGTGTTATTTTAAAGCAGATATCTTTACTGTTTCGGCTTGAGCCCACTTTTTCTATTAGAAAATTATTTAGGAACTTACTTAGGGAGCCGATCTCTCTCTTCTTCGCGCGACTGTGAGAATGACGACCAAAAAAGCCTGAGTGCTCTGTTTACACTTCTCAGTGACATCACAGAGGTGAATCAGAACACCAAGCATCAGCGTCTCCTAGGCAACCTGCACGTAACCAAACCCACTGGGGTGAAAACTTCTCCATAAAACTCTTTCCAGCGTAACAAAAAGAAAGTTTCGGTCCAAAACCCAGGCCATAACTGATTCACTCATTGCAAGTGAGTCGATTCAGAGCCGAATCACTTTCTCACGTTGTCCCCTCTGTCTCTAGGACTTCCCTACATAACATTGGCGAGTTTAGACCCTTTTTAAGGGGTGCTCAAGACAAGCAGGCCTTAATTTCATCTTAGCACCCCTAAAAATAATAATAATAATAATAGTAGGAGTAGTAATAATAATGCATTTTATTATTATTTTCTAACATTGTCTCAACGCGATATTTTGTCTCTTGGAGTCGGTACAGGTTCAAATGCAAGCAAGTTTAAATGTCCAGTCTTGTTGATGTCATGACGTCATGCTGCACTCACACACAGGCCTTTGGATGCTTCATCTGTGCAAGGCTTGTCGTTAATTCTCATCTCATCTCATTATCTGTAGCCGCTTTATCCTGTTCTACAGGGTCGCAGGCAAGCTGGAGCCTATCCCAGCTGACTACGGGCGAAAGGCGGGGTACACCCTGGACAAGTCGCCAGGTCATCACAGGGCTGACACATAGACACAGACAACCATTCACACTCACATTCACACCTACGGTCAATTTAGAGTCACCAGTTAACCTAACCTGCATGTCTTTGGACTGTGGGGGAAACCGGAGCACCCGGAGGAAACCCACGCGGACACGGGGAGAACATGCAAACTCCGCACAGAAAGGCCCTCGCCGGCCGCTGGGCTCGAACCCGGACCTTCTTGCTGTGAGGCGACAGCGCTAACCACTACACCACCGTGCTGCCCCGCTTGTCGTTAATTAATTAATTAATAAGACTCAGCGCAACTGACTTGAAAACAACTGAAGGGGCTCAGTCAAGTTTTCCTGGGGCTTGTATTTTAAAAAATAAATAAATAAATGCACGTGCTTCACTTCAGGGCGGCACGGTGGTGTAGTGGTTAGCGCTGTCGCCTCACAGCAAGAAGGTCCTGGGTTCGAGCCCAGCAGCCGGCGAGGGCCTTTCTGTGTGGAGTTTGCATGTTCTCCCCGTGTCCGTGTGGGTTTCCTCCGGGTGCTCCGGTTTCCCCCACAGTCCAAAGACATGCAGGTTAGGTTAACTGGTGACTCTAAATTGACCGTAGGTGTGAATGTGAGTGTGAATGGTTGTCTGTGTCTATGTGTCAGCCCTGTGATGACCTGGCGACTTGTCCAGGGTGTACCCCGCCTTTCGCCCGTAGTCAGCTGGGATAGGCTCCAGCTTGCCTGCGACCCTGTAGAACAGGATAAAGCGGCTACAGATAATGGACAGACGGACGGACGGATGGATGGATGTACTTCACTTCAATTCCTGTCTCTTTGTTATTAAGTTATTATCAACACCCAGGAAAACCTGACTCAGGCCCTGGTCTTTTCAATAGCTAGAAATGATTAGCTAATGTTAGCTTTCTGAGCTTTTAATCTGCTGGCCAAGGAGCTCACTGATGTCCTTTATTATTTTAGTGAGTGAAAGTTTCCTCTTCTGATCAAATCGAGCTTCATGGTTGGTTTACGATACGTTTATAGACAGTGAATTGAAGTGCTTAAAGAAACCCCGACTTATTGGAAATGTCTTTTTTCCCCCCATTGATGGATATACATGTTTTGTTTTCTAAAAAAAAAAAAAAGAAGGCAGATCCGGGTGAGAGAAAGACAATTAAAGCTGTCTCAGTACACTCTCAGAAAATAAAGTACATCATTGTACCTTTAGAGGTACAACGGCTTGTCACTGGAGCAGTACCCTCTAAAGTACTTACTTATATACTTTTTGAGAACATGTATGTACCTTCTTGGCCCTAAAAAGGTACACATATTTACTTTGAAGTCCAATAATGAGTCCTAGGAGGTACATTAGCGTAGAGTGTACCATGGGGGACATGCTGGGTCACGGGGGGCAAGCTGGAGCCTATCCCAGCTGACCATAGGCAGGAGGCAAGGTATACCCTGGACAAGTCGACAGATCACAAACAACCATTCACACTCACGGTCAATTTAGAGCCACCAGTTAACCTAACCTGCATATCTTTGGACTGTGCGAGGAAACCCACGCAGACACGGGGAGGCCCTCGTCGGCCACTGGGTTCGAACCCTTCTTGCTGTGAGGCGACGGTGCTAACCACTACACCACCGTGCCACCACAGGATCAGTTTGGCACACAAAAAAAGAGCCTTCCAACAAAACTGGTGGAACTTTGGAAACTACTGGCCATCATGGTTGAGTCTTTGCCTCAGGTTTCATTACCTAACTAAAGGGTCTCCGCGCTAACACAGGTGTATTCTATTGAAATCTGTGATTATTCATTCTGAATTATTCTTCGACACTACAACAGACCATCCAACTAATGAGGTTGCTTTTGAAAGTAACACTGTAATGTGTACCGAACTGAATTGAGGTTTGCAGAGGGGAAAAGGCTTGAATACATTTGCAAGCAGCATATTCCATTATTCAGTTTCGTATAAAAATCTTTAGTGGTGTAAAACTCATGTTACTAAAAGTAATTCATCGTGTTATTGTTTTATTAATGTATTAATTGCAATGCACTGTATGCATGACATTCTGATCGGAGGCTGAGCCCCATAAAGGTCTGAGCCTTGACTCGACCCTGCTTTCCCAAGGCTACGTAGCGCCATCTAGCGAGACATTAGCTCTACTGATCACAATTCACCTTGACAGAACCTGCAAAATGTCCAAGAGAAGAAATAAACAGACCACCAGACCCTCTCTGACTGAGTACAGGGTGTTAATGAGCTGATTTTGTACAATAATGCAAATTAAATATTAATTTATCTGAAATACGAATGTAATTATCGGAAACATAGAGCTCCAGATAGATAGATAGATAGATAGATAGATAGATAGATAGATAGATACAAGTTTATTTTATTATAGCAGTATAACAGTCTATGGTGGTGTTTACATTAGACCGTATCCGTATCGTTTTCGTCGCGGATGCACTGTCCGTGCACATTAAAACACCGGGAAACGACTCCACAGGCGGAACAATTTGAATCCGCCAGGGCCCACGTATTCAACCCAGTACGTATCTGATCCGGTGCTGTGTAAACATTGAGGAACGAGGATACGCAGTGCTGAGCTCTAGCTGACGTCGTCATTGGACAACGTCACTGTGACATCCACCTTCCTGATTCGCTGGCGTTGGTCATGCCACGTTGGTCATGTGACGCGACTGCTGAAAAACGGCACGGACTTCACTTCCTGCTATTTGTGTGTGTACACGAATCGTTTTAAAAATGTTAATCTGATGATCCGCTGATTCGAAATAATGTAAACAGGGCCTATGTGTCTGCAAAACATGGACCGGTTCTTGTACTGATGTTTGTATCAGTTCAGGTATGTTAGTAGGTGGCTGGACGGCATGGGCGTGGCTTCACTAAATATAACATATGAACTGTTTTTACCTCGCCCGGGACGGAGTCCACCGGGGGTGAGGTATTGATTTTGGTGGGGTTTCTTTGTTTGTTTGTTTCTTTTTGTTTTTTGTTAATAATATTACAGGGAAACAGCTGGACCAAGCTTCATGAAACGTTCAGGATAGATGGGCACTGGTCTCAAGTAGAACCTCCAAAGTTTTGAGAGTCATCTGGTCAAGGTCAAGGTTTTTGTGGCTACTGTTTCATGTAGAGGCGGTAGCCACTATGTCATCGTGCTGTAAGAATGTAAGAGTGTAACAATCGCGCAGTACAGTGTGTTCTGATTGGCTGAGAGCAGCAGAGAATCAGAATCAGAACCATGGAGCCATGGGCTCCTCTAAGCAACTCCGGTGCATTCTGAATAATAAAATAATTGATGCTCACAAAACAGGAGAAGGCTACAAGAATGTAGTAAAGTGTTTTCAGGTAGCCGTTTCCTCAGATTGTAATGCTATTAATAAATGGCAGTTAACAGAAACAGTGGAGATCAAGGTGAGGTCTGGAAGATGAAGAAAACTTTCTGAAAGAACTGCTCGTTGGATTGCTAGAAAGGCAAATAAAACCCCCTGTTTGACTGCAAAAGACCTTCAGAAAGATTTAGCAGACCCTGGAGTGGTGGTGCACTGTTCTACTATGCAGCGACACCTGAACAAATATGATTTTCATGGAAGAGTCATCAGAAGAAAACCGTTCCTGCGGCCTAGCCACAAAATTCAGCGTCTGAAGTTTGCAAATGAACATCTAAATAAGCCTGATGCATTTTGGAAACAAGTCCTGTGGACTGATGAAATCAAAATAGAACTTTTTGGCCACAATGTGCAAAGGTATGTTTGGAGAAAAAAGGGTGCCAAATTCCAGGAAAAGAACACCTCTCCAACTCTGAAGCATGGGTGTGGATCGATCATGCTTTGGGGTTGGGTCGCAGCCAGTGGCACAGGGCACATTTCATTGGTCGAGGGAAGCATGGATTCGAATAAATACCGGCAAATTCTGGAAGCAAACATCACACCATCTGTAAAAAAGTTGAAGTTAAAAAGAGGACGGGTCCGACAATAAGACGATGATCCAAAACACACCTCAAAATCTGCAATGGAATACCTCAAGAGGCCCAAGCTGAAGGTTTTGCCCGGGCCCTCACAGTCCCCTGACCTAAACATCATTGAAAATCTGTGGATAGATCTCAAAAGAGCAGCGCATGCAAGACAGCCCAAGAAACTTGTCGAACTGGAAGCCTTTTGCAAGGACGAATGTGTGAAAATCCCCCAGGTAAGAACTGAAAGATTATTAGCTGGCTACAAAAAGTGTTTACAAGCTGTGATACTTGCCAAAGAGGGTGTTACTAGCTACTAACCATGCAGGGTGCCCAAACTTTTGCTTCGGGCCCTTTTCCTTTTTTGTCATTTTGAAAATAAAAAATTGTTTTTGCTTAAAATATAAAGGGAATGAGTCGTCTTTAACTTTATGCCTTTTGGAGATCATTTCATCTTCAACTTGCTTAACTGTTCACAGGAACAGCAATTTTGACCAGGGGTGCACAAACTTTTGCATATCACTGTACCATGAACTGACGTCACAATTTCAAGCTGTATAGCTGACTCGAGTCACAGCTGTGGCTCCGCGAGGATTTGTGTGTGTGTGTAGATCTACATATTATGATCATGCCTAGCGAGGCAGGTGATAGCATGGTACATTGCACATGCGCAGGTCGAAGGACGCTCTGACGTAAACGAACATGGCTGCCTCCAGTGAGTTTATGAGGGATATAAATCTAATATACCATGCACTGAGAGGCTCCGGGACTGACAGATTCTCTTCAGTCACTGGCATAGTACTGCACCCCTCGCAAAATAGTACAATACCGGTCACCTCAGAGAATCCATAATTTCAACAGGAGCTTCAGTGCGTGGTATATTTGATTACTATCGAGACAGAGCACAATTAAGTCCCGCCTAGACTGGAGATTTTCTTTTCCAAAGACATTTCTGATTTTCGCCATTTGTTTAATGCTGTGATGTGTTTTCTCTGATATCCGATCCACCTTTTTGTGTCGATACTTGGCCATCTGTAATTGTGACAGAGATGCATTCTCAGTGAGAATGTCTACACTCGACCTTACTCTGTGCATGCATGTTTTTCTGAGCGTAAACACCGGAGCACATTAAAATCAGAGCTCGGAAAATTCGACTTGAGATTTCAGAGTCCTGAGTAAAGTGGATTGTATGCTATGCTATGCTATGCTATTACTGATTTTTTTTTTTAACCTGATAGGCTTTGGTGTAAAAGCAAAGAACAAACAGAATGAAACAGTTTGAGTTGCAAGAGGGTCAGTCCATGAAATGATGTTACTTTTCATTGGTCCGGGTTTACATAATCATTTCATCTTTAATTTCCATGATTTAAAGAAATATTTAGCAGATTATCCATAAATATTGTTTGAAGAAATAAAATAAATAAAAAAATGTTTTCTTTTGAAATACAGAAATGTGAAACATTTTCTTCCCCTGCGACTGGACACGGATGACACGTTTTTTTGTGACATGGAATATTTGCTGACTTTGAGCTTAAATAAACCTTCATTACTTTGAGAATTTCAATAAAATTAGTTTCATGGTACTTGCAATTTAGTTTTACACTCACATAATAAAGTTAAGAAGGTTCTATAAACTATTTAGCTTCGAATTCATCCACTAAAAATAGGTTGTGAACGTAACATTGTGATGTCCTACCGCGTTACGTTAGAAACCAGGCTTATAAAAAATGATAAAACGAGTTGAAATCATGATTGATGTTTTTAATATAAAGAAGAATATACTATAAAACGATGTAGGCAGAAAGAAATTGAAACAAACGGCAATAAAAGAAATTATCGATGTTTTTTCTCACATCCTAACTTGGCGTCCACTCACTTCCTGGTTCGTTCACAACCTGCGAGACCTATTTACTCAATCTAGGTCAGCTGAACTGACGCGAGAGAACTTCTCGCGGGATCTCACACACTACAACACGTGCTCTAGAGAAGTGCAGATAGAAGTGTGACTAAGTAAAGTAATGAATTCAATAATCTCATTTACCCCATATAGGATGAAACTGTTTCCTGTTAATGACTCGTTATTGTTCAAATCTTAGATTTTATGAAGTTTGTGAAATACTGGTATTTCATATTTTCAGTGTTTATGATGTTGAACTAATATTTCTAATGAATTCTTATTCAGTGTTAATGTTTAAAGTAAGCAAATAAAAGCAAAAAATTGATTTTATCAATATTTTTCCTTTATTTTTTAAAAGCTTGTTCGTGTCCTTGTTACATTAGCAACCGGGTAAATATTTATGGATTTTATCATACATTGTAGAGCAGGAGTTATCTTAACAACTATGTTATATTTTCTTATATGGTCAATGCTTCATGGAAATAAAAGTTGTTTTCAGTTGTAAATTGTTTTAAGTGACTATGTCACATTTTGGTAACCCCATTTCATGGACTGACCCAAGAATACTTTAGTAGAGAATCAGTCAGTTGACAGGAGCAGAAATGGTTCGTTACCTACTACATATGATATATGATACTGTATGGAAGGAATAAAACATGTCACCCCCGAGGTTTTATTTTCATTTACCAGCATGACACAGTGTTTTCCTAATTCTTGGACTGTTGGCTGATGGTGTGTGTGTGTGTGTGTGTGTGTGTGTGTGTGTGTGTAGTGGTGCGGAAGATGAATGAGACGTATAAGGAGTGTGTGATATCCTCTCGCTCTCTCACTGCGAGGCTTCAGCTCTTCTTCAACACCAAACAGAGGCTGATGGACCGCATGAACAACATCAGTGCCGAGAAAATCATCTACTCTCACACCATCCAGATGGTACACACACACACACACACACACACACACTTAAAGCACATCCTACAGCACATCCTGAAGTGAAGTGATTCAATCTTCATATACCACAGCGATTTGGCAAGTCACGCTTTTTATCCATTTTTAATGAAATCCGCAGCTTACATCATAGCAACAAAAACACTTGTTCTCTCTCTCCCTCTCTCTCCCTTTCCCTCCCCCTCTCTCTTTCTCTCCTTCTCTCTCTTTCTCTTGCTCTCCTTCTCTCTCTCTCCCTCTGTCTCTTTCTCCTTCTCTCTCTTTCTTTCATGCTCCTTCTCTCCCTGTCTCTCTCGCTCTCCTTCTCTTTCTTTCTCCTTCTATCTCTCTCCCTCTCTGTCTCTCTTTCTCCTTCTCACTCTCCTTCTCTCTCTCTCCCCTTCTCTCTCTCTCTCCCTCTGTCTCTCTCCTTCTCTCTCTTTCTCTTGCTCTCCTTCTCTCTCTCTCCTCTCCTTCTCTTGCTCTCCTTCTCTCTCTTTCTCTTGCTCTCCTTCTCTCTCTCTCCCTCTGTCTCCTTCTCTCTCTTTCTTTCACGCTCCTTCTCTCCCTGTCTCTCTCTCTCTCGCTCTCCTTCTCTTTCTTTCTCCTTCTATCTCTCTCCCTCTCCTTCTCTCTTTCTCCTTCTCTCTCTCTCCCTCTCTCTCTCTTTCTCCTTCTCTCTCTCTCCCTCTGTCTCTCTCCTTCTCTCTTTCTCTTGCTCTCCTTCTCTCTCTCTCGCTCTTCTCTCTTTCTCTTGCTCTCCTTCTCTCTCTTTCTCTTGCTCTCCTCTCTCTCTCCCTCTGTCTCCTTCTCTCTTTCTTTCACACTCCTTCTCTCCCTGTCTCTCTCGCTCTCCTTCTCTTTCTTTCTCCTTCTATCTCTCTCCCTCTCTGTCTCTCTTTCTCCTTCTATCTCTCTCCCTCTCTGTCTCTCTTTCTCCTTCTCTCTCTCTCTCCCTCTGTCTCTCTTTCTCCTTCTCTCTCTCTTGCTCTCCTTCTCTCTCTCTCCCTCCCTCCCTCTCTCTCTTTCTCTCGCTCTCCTCTCTTTCTCTTGCTCTCCTTCTCTCACTTTCTCTCACTCTTTCTCGCTCTCCTTCTCTTCCTCCTTCTCTCTCCTTCTCTCTCTCTGTCTCTTTCTCCTTCTCTCTTTCTCTCGCGCTCCTTCCCCTTCTCTCTCTCCCTCTCTCTTTCTCCTTCTCTCTCCTTCTCTCTCTTAAATTAAATAATATAAAAGAAGCCATGCAGCATATCGCAGAACCTCATTTCTGTTCTAACATGTTATTAGGTGCAGGCTGCAGCCCTGGATGAGATGTTCCACCACGGCGAGGCCTCGGTCCAGCGCTACCACAAAGCCTTGCTGCTGATGGAAGGCCTGTCCTTAATCATCACAGAGAGAGCCGACCTCAACAACATCAACAAATGTAAGGAATATACATTAATCCAAATCTACCATGTCTATCAAGGAAAAGGGACCACCACACAACCAGCACTGAGCAGATATCTGATCGTGTGTGTGTGTGTGTGTGTGTGTGTGTGTGTGTTGGCAGGTAAGCAGTGTATTGAGCGCCGTCTCTCCTCCCTCCAGCCGGGACTGTGTGTGTGATCACATGCCACATAGGCTTCGTGTTTCCTCAGACCCTCATATTTCCTCTGATGCCAAATGACTCTTCATCCTCTATTTACATGCACACTAATGACCTGATCATTATCTTATAATTATGCTTCAGTGTGCTCCATGCTATGTTAGACGGGTAATGTTGTGCCAGTGTTACACACAACAAGTTAACATGATACAGTCTATACGTGGTAGACCAAGCAAAAGCGTTTTCTCTGATTGTTGAATCGCTGTGTGACCTTTGAACTCTGATACAATACTTGATATTAATTATGAGGGCTGTAAATATTTTTTGACAAATCAGCTACTGTACCTTTATTATTTACAACTGTCTTTACAATGAAGCACTTTATGAATGAGAGTGTGACCGACATGCCTAAAGGAGTCGACTGTGGCAGAGCTGAACTTGTTCACTTTATGGATTTCCTTTAATTTATTTTGTTGTATGCTGCACCTTTAAAAAAAAAAAGCACACAATTCACACGGATCAAGTGTACTAACTCTTGAAAAGGTAGAGATGACTGTTTTTTTTGTATCACTATTTTGTTTGTTTAGTTTTTTAATATTAGACAATGGCCTTATGTATGCACACAAAATGCACCTGTTGTATATGTGTATGATGTTTGTGAAGTGTGAATGTTTGTCTTTTTTCTTTCTTTTTTTCCCAAAAAGCCAAGGTTTGTAATTTCTGTGTGTCTTGATCTAAAATAAAGTTTCACCACATTTTTATCTTGCTTTTAAATATGACCTTTTTTCATAAAAAAAGGTTTGGGGTAAAATGGCATTTGAGCTGAAATAATAATAATAAACAGATCAATATATCCATGCAGAAAATAAAATTCTATAAAAATCTCTGACTTTATCTCAAAAGTGTTGAATGTTTTGCTTCTAAAATCTTTTTAAATTTTTAACAGTGCACAAATATTTTTTACAATAAATAACAAAATCCTAGGGGCGGCACGGTGGTGTAGTGGTTAGCACTGTCGCCTCACAACAAGAAGGTCCGGGTTCGAGCCCCATGGCCGGCGAGGGCCTTTCTGTGCGGAGTTTGCATGTTCTCCCCGTGTCCGTGTGGGTTTCCTCCGGGTGCTCTGGTTTCCCCCACAGTCCAAAGACATGCAGGTTAGGTTAACTGGTGACTCTAAATTGACCGTAGGTGTGAATGTGAGTGTGAATGGTTGTCTGTGTCTATGTGTCAGCCCTGTGATGACCTGGCGACTTGTCCAGGGTGTACCCCGCCTTTCGCCCGTAGTCAGCTGGGATAGGCTCCAGCTCGCCTGCGACCCTGTAGAACAGGATAAAGCGGCTACAGATAATGAGATGAGATGAGATAACAAAATCCATTTTGTCCTCAAGGTTTCTCTCAAAACTTTGTGTCTTCACTTAACCGTTACTACATCAAGAATAATTACTTGGGTCCTCTGCAGTTACTCCAAACAATTTATTTGTTTGTCATTATCAAGCAAACAAACAAAAAAACAGAAAATCGCCCTGTTTCTCGAGAACCTTTGTGTATTCAATAAACTGTAACTACACTGAAAATCATTTAATAATTACATAGAACAGGATAAAGTGGCTAGAGATGATGGGATGAGATGAGTACACTCTGGCTAAACAAAAGAATTTGTCTTTATTAAATACAATAAATAAAAATGAATAAACAATTAAACAAATAAATAAGCAAGCAAACAAATAAATGCCTTTGTAAATATGTTATGGAAACCCCAGTAAAAAAATTGTAAAGATAGATAGATAGATAGATAGATAGATAGATAGATAGATAGATAGATGAACCAATAAATGGGTGGCACGGTGGTGTAAGTGGTTAGCACTGTCGCCTCACAGCAAGAAGGTTCTGGGTTTGAGCCCAGCGGCCAGCAGGGGCCTTTCTGTGTGGAAACCGGGTGCTCCGGTTTCCCCCACAGTCCAAAGACATGCGGTTAGGTTAATATGGGACGGCCTTGGGCTGAGATGCCCTTGAGTGAGGCGCCAAACTCCCAACTGCTCCCCGGGCGCTGTTAGAATGGTTGCCCACTGCTCTGGGTATGTATGTATGTGTGTGTGTGTGCATGTGTGTGTTCACTGCTTCAGATGGGTTAAATGCAGAGAGGAATTTCACAAGTGTGTGATGAATAAAGTTGTGCTTTAAATAACTGTCCTGTTTCTCGAGAAACTTTGTGTATTCACTAAACTGTAACGGCATCTACAATTATTTCATAATTACTTGAGTACACTCTGGCAAAACATTTTGTTTGTGGGTTGTTTTACAATCAGGGTACAAAGTTTGTGTCACGGGTTCCAAAATTCAAATTGATTCAAACTGGTTCTTGTACCAGTTTTTAAGTGAAGGACAAGTTAAAGAACAGATAGGCATGTGTAATAATTTGTATTATAACAAGATGAAGTGTAGCTTTAAGCAGGGCTGGGAGAAACAAATGAAGTGATTCTCGGAGAGGACTTTTTTTTTTTTGACAATTCAGAATCCACTACTTCCATAGTGCTTTTAAATAGAAGGCTGTAAGCTTTGTGTTAGTTGTCTCTAATATTTATGTCCCAATATCTTGACCACATTTTAGGATGAAAATAATCATTTTAGATACATGTTATTTTATATTGAAAAATTAGCTGTCTCGGAGAGGACATTTTTTTGACACAATTCCATACTAATTTGATCAAAATAGTCTGAAAACTTACTGGCATTCAACATTAAAACTTAACTATGTTTCCAATGATATGGAACCAAATATGTGTTTTATGGTATAAAGAATGATTTAAGTGCATCCCTTTTGGAGCTACCTGTGGTCAAAAAAGCACTTTTTCTAAATGACACGAGTAATTTTGCTAAATATGACACACATTGCCATACATTCACCAAAAATAACGTTATCAAATCAAGTTTATTTGTATAGCGCTTTTAACAATAAACATTGTCGCAAAGCAGCTTTACAGAATTTGAACGACTTAAAACATGAGCTAATTTTATCCCTACTCTATCCCCAATGAGCAAGCCTGTGGCGACGGTGGCAAGGAAAAACTCCCTCAGACGACATGAGGAAGAAACCTCGAGAGGAACCAGACTCAAAAGGGAACCCATCCTCATTTGGGCAACAACAGACAGCCTGACTATAATATGAACAGTTTTAACAGGTATAACCCTCAACTGTCCTCATGGGGCCGTCCTTCACAGGAGCGGTGCGATAAAACTCCGACCAGACACAGGGCACCAGGATGGATCAAGCAGGTCCGAGGGGCAGAAGAGGCCAGCATCTCAATCCCAGGATCAACATGTAAACCAGATTTTTTTTTTTTTGCATGGTAAATAGAGCTATCACAGGGCTACAATAAACAACCAAGTTTATTTCGTCAAGCCTTTTGATATTGAAGATAAGTGTTAAATGTCACACATCACATTATCTCTAGCCGCTTTATCCTTCTACAGGGTCGCAGGCAAGCTGGAGCCTATCCCAGCTGACTATGGGCGAAAGGCGGGGTACACCCTGGACAAGTCGCCAGGTCATCACAGGGCTGACACATAGACACAGACAACCATTCACACTCACATTCACACCTACGCTCAATTTAGAGTCACCAGTTAACCTAACCTGCATGTCTTTGGACTGTGGGGGAAACCGGAGCACCCGGAGGAAACCCACGCGGACACGGGGAGAACATGCAAACTCCACACAGAAAGGCCCTCGCCGGCCCCGGGGCTCGAACCCAGGACCTTCTTGCTGTGAGGCGACAGCGCTAACCACTACACCACCGTGCCGCCCAGTGTTAAATGTGATTTTATTAATAAATAAATAAATAAATAAATAAATAAATAAATTTATTATTTATTAATAAATAAATAAAAAGGAATAAAGAATTAAACAAATAAATAAGCAAGCAAATAAATAAATAAATGTCTTTGTAAATGTTATGAAAACTCCAGTAAAAAGAGTCGTACAAACAAATAAGAAAACAGACAGACAGACAGACAAACTGTTCTGTTCCCCAGGAAGGTTCCTGTATTCAGTTCACCTTAACTCCATTTACAATCATTTTATAATTACTTTAGTACGCTGGGGTTAAGCCATACAATTTGTTTGTCACTATTTACTAACCAGCTAACTAACCAAATCAATAAATCAATAAAATGTTTATTTTGTTTGCCATTTAAATTCCTAAATCCAAATCCTAATTTGGTGCTTATAAACTTCCCATTCCAGCAGCTCATTGGTTGACAGCTAGAATTCCTCATTCCTATTGGTTCCATCTCCTGTCAATTACTCTCAAGGCCCGCCCTTTTACAAATAGGAGTACTTCCGGGTAGCGCGAGAAGACAGGAAGTGTCCGATAATTAAACAAATTGCGATTTAATCCGAGTTCAGACTCGATTAGACATTTAGTGCGCTATATACGGCCCATGAGTGACTGTTTTTCATCCATTTAATCACACAACGCGCTGAATTATTTGTGAATCGGTCACTGATTCCTGAGCTGAGCCGTCCGAGCTGGTAGTGGTGCGCATGCGCAGTGCGAGCAGAGTGACAGCCGTAGCTAGTTCTCGTCATGTTTCTTCTCACAGCGCCGCCGCGACGCTTTTTATAAACACAGTGCGTTTTTTCTTGCTGTTATAATATCAGAACAGATTTATATTCAGTCTGGGATTTATTATATCGCTGAATGGTGCACGTGTGGGACGGATAATTAGTTGTAAGTCCTGGTGAATTTCATGTCTAGTTGCTCGTTAGCCCGTTAGCTAGCGGGTCGGGTTTTACCTCGCGAGCGCATAACTGAAAACATCACCGCTGCTACTCGGTTTATTTTCTTTTTATTCGGCCCGCAGTATAGCTTACTGTTTTAAATGGCGATATTATAAACCTGCTTTGCACAGCTGAAAAAGGTTGAAAGCTAAAATGAAAGGATAGGTATTATTTATTATTATGCTAGCTGGCTAGCCCGCTAGCTCGGAGGCTCTTCAGGTGTAAATGGACCTAGCATGCTAGTCACAACACGGCAATGATCACAACGAGTTCTGCGTTTTTTGTGAACGTAATATTTCATGGCATGCACAGGGATGTTCATAGGATTGTTTTATACGCTGTAGACGGAATTCAGGATTAATAACGTTTATATAACGTGTGTATTATACAGTAATACATGATTTTACTCTAGACCTGTGCATGTGGATAATTTTCTTGTGTGTATTACACAGTAATAATATCTCCTTTCCTTTTTAAGGGTGTCATATATTTTTTTAAACATCACCGTGTCCGTGCCACGCAATGCACCATGGAGGAGGGCCACCAAATTCACAGCGAAATTTTCAGAGATCCAAATCCTTCACGGGCTCTGAAGCAGAAGAGCAGCAACCAGTTCCAGTCACACAACAACAATCCACAGCTGTCACTCATTCACTGTCCTCGGTGACGACGTTCACTACGGCGGCAAGCCCTGCAGTCTCAGCTCCTCAGTCCCCCAACTACCAGATCATCATGAGCCGAAGCCCTGTGGCTGGTCAGAACATGAACATCACGTTACAGAACATAGGTGCCATGGTCCCTTCGAACCAGCAGATCACGCTGACGTCGCTGCCCCTGCAGAGTCCGGCTTCGCCTGGCTTCCAGCACCAAGCTCCTCAGTGGAGGTTCGAGCACGGCTCATCTTCGTACATCCAAGTGACTTCGCCCCTTCCTCAGCCGATTCAGCCTCAGAGTCCGACGCAGCACAGCCCCGTCTCTCTGCAGGCCGTGTCCAGGTCGGGCGCCGCTCTCGGGGTGCGGGCGCAAAGCCCGACACGTTTCGTCGATACTGGAATCATGGTGCGGCAAATTAACCTCAGCAGTCCACCCGGAAGCGGACACTTTGTGTATCAGGATAACGCGGGCTTGACCCAGCTGGCGCCGACGACGGTTGGCACGGTGCAGCTGGCCTCTCCAGCCGGGACACCAGTGTCGGTCAGGGAGAGACGCCTCTCTCAGCCACACTCTCAGACCGGCGGCACGATCCATCACCTGGGACCGCAGAGTCCCGTGGCGTCCGGAGCCGCTCTGCCGGCCTTAGCCAGCCCTAGTCACATCACCACATCCAACCTTCCGCCTCAGATCAGCAGCATCATCCAGGGACAGCTTCGGCCCGTCGTTGCAGGGGTCACTTCCTCCGGGATGACGTCCTTTGGCGCCGTCCCTCCTTCCAGTCCTTCTCGAAGTACCGTGAACCCTCCGCTGACTCCCAAAAAGGTTCAGCCCAAGAAGCTGGAGGAGATAGCGCCTCCTAACGCCGAGGTCGCTCAGCTGAGGAAGCAGTGTTTGGAGCATCACACGAAAAAGATGGAAAGCCTAAAAGACGTGTTCAAGGACTACCTGATCGAACTCTTCTTTTTGCAACACCTGCAAGGCAACATGATGGACTACCTCGCCTTCAAGAAGAAGCCATGTGTGCCGCTCTTCACCTACCTGAGGCAGAACGATCTCGACCTTGAGGACGAGGAGGAGGAAGAAGAACAATCCGAAGTCATCAATGACGAGGTAAAGCATCTCGTAAGATGTTTTTGAATAAAGTAGTTGAGAGGGTTTGTTTTTTTTTAACTCTACATTCATCGGCAACAACTGGCCCAAATAGGAACTAAAGGTACCTGGGGAGGTCTGAAGGAAAAGCTCGTGTTAATATAATGGATATTTAAGTAACCAGGTTATACTGACTACACAGTTCACGGAGGGAAAAAAACCTGGGATGTTATGAACTGGTATTAGTACAATATATAAGAAGATGCACAATCTGCACTGTTAATGGATTTAAAATCATTTTAACTTGGTGATGAGAAAAATGTGATGAAAAGTAATTAAGACTGTAAGTAAAAACCTATTTAAATCCTTAATAACCCTGCGTAATTAGTGACACTGTTAGTGATGTAACATGTCCATCTGTCCGTCCGTCCATCCTTCCTTCTGAGAAATTTTAGAGCGTCGATAAACTTTTTAATTTGTATCTTATACACAGGCAGCTTATCTGCGTGGTGGTACACGTTGTTGTCTCGAGCAGTACGAGTAACCCGTCAGCCGTGAACAGTACCCCTCAGTACCTTTTAATTCCCGTTGGTGCCGATAGTTCATCGTAATAACACTCTTTGTATCATGAACAGCAGCAGCAGTGTGAAATGACTGCAACGAGATCTTTTCATTCAGCAGCCATTTTTATTTCAGGGACACTGTGCGAGCGTTGTATGTACGTCTGTTTCTATGACAACCACTCAGGTGAAAGTAGTGACAGGAAAAGACGGGCAGACGGTGACGCCCGTCGCCATAGCCACCCAGCTCCCACCGAATGTGTCGGCGGCGTTCTCCGCCCAGCCACAATTTCAGGTGGGACGTCACAGACACCCGTCCCTGGAAAGCTCCCCCCCCCTCTTTTTTTTTCTCCTGAAGTGTTGATATTCCGATTATGGACAAAGTTAAATCTAAATATTTTTTTCATGCTCTGTGATGTCCACAGGCTCATCCCGGTGCTGCAGGTGGCAACATTTCCAATCCCGTGGACATGGAGGCCTTCAAACGGCAGCAGGCTTTGGCTCAAGCAGGTAGACCAGCGTCGACACAGGATCTTTTTATTATTTTACCCCCCTCCCCTACTTGTTTCCTCTTTCTTTCCTTCATTTCCTTCCCAAATTTGCTTCTGCTTAATCAATATTCAGCATCTTTTCCCAGCGCTGTGTGTTCGAAGCCCATGAAACAAGGAGCGCTGCTTCCTCACGTCCGACTGCTGGTGTGCAATCGTCATTGCTGTGTGCCTAGTGTTTTTTCTTTTCTTTTTTTTATTCGTGTTTTCTTGTTCTATTTTTTCCTCCCCTTTTCAATCTTCCTACATTTTTTTTTTTTTTTTGCGTGTTGAGGGTGTTGTGTGTTTTGCATCCCAGATCAGGCTAAGCGGTCCCGGATCGAAGTGGTTCGCCACGGGATGATATTCCAGCACCCCGTTGTAGCTCCTTTAGGATCTCCCGGCGTTCCCCTCCAGCAGCTTATGCCGACAGCGCAAGGTAGGAGCGCCGCTGTTGTTTATTTTTCCCGGCCCGGTTCCACTACTCTCGTGTCCGTTGGTTTAGAGACGCTGCTGGAGGTCAGAGGTCAACCAAGAGAGTTCTCAGTGATGACACCTTTCCCCACTCTCCTTTTTGTCATTGATTTTATTTTATTCTTAGTTTTTTTGACCTGAGCCCAAATTCGATTCACTCCCTTTGACCTGCCCACTGGAAGTTTAGGCTCTTTGAGTGGTACGAGAAGATCCAGGAGAAGACGGAGCGTCTAAATGGGAAGAAACGACATCTCACACTGGCATTTTTTTTTTTTTTTTCCCCCGTTTGATTTGATATCATTCAGTCATTTCTGTTCTTCTTTGCCGGCTCACTGGACGATGAGTCTCGACCACTACGTCCCTTTTTTTTTTTTCTTTCCCCTTTTTAAATCCATGTTCATCTGCCATTTCCTATCCAGAGTCTTTGGCCCCACCCCTTCCCCCGATCTCATTACATCTTCGATTCGCATACGGCCATGTGCACCTTGGTTCCCATCGTCTAGATGTTCGTCTCGTCATCTTTTCCATTCGTCATTCCTGGTTTCTCCAGCATTTCGTCCTGACTTGGCCTTTATCCCTCAGTCCAGGTAATTTAGTGAGCCTGAAGTGACTCAGGAGCTTAAAGCGAATTGGCGTAGAGGCTAGCTCGATGGAGGTGCTTCTTAAAGCCTAGCACTGTCCTGCTTTTCGCCCTAATCTGTCCTCTTGTCTTTATTCTGCTCGTACACCCCGCTTTGCTCTGTTGTATAAGCTGTCTAAATGCAGTGTAATGTAACAGGTGTAACACGCATGCTCATCCTATGGTGTCTGTGCTGAGTTGCATTTTTTTTTTTTTCCTTCCTCTTTTCCTTTGCTGTTCTTATCTTATCACCGCTTTTTTCCTCATCCCTTTTTTTTTTAAATTGTTTATAATGCATGCACTTTTTCTATAATTTTATAGAAGAATTACTGAACATGAGTACTTGGTTGTTGTTTTATTCTATAATTTATTTATGAAACATAGATCTTCTCTTGTTTCTTATGCAATCATTATTACGTAGATATTTTTTCTTTAATTCCACACTCTTTCCAAAAGTGAGTATTTAATTATCATTAACATCATGTTCATTAAAAGTTAATTTAATGCCATAGGATAGTAGTGTTCTTAGGTTTTTAATTTTATACACACAAACATATATATTTTTTTATATATATATATATACGAAAATGTGGTGTTCTTGATGTTTCATCCTCTCCTTCTGGCGACTCTCCTGCACCTTTCTGCTCTCCATGCATCACTCCTTCACCCTTTCTTTCCGTCCTCCGCTTCACCACTCTTGCATCCTTCATTTTCTCCACTTTCCTCTCCATTTTTCCCTTTCTCAATCTTGCTGTTCACCCTCCTACTCTATCCTTTATCTCTCATCGCGCCTATTTTTTTTCTCCAACTCTTTCATTTTTCTTGCTCTTCCCATTTTCCGTCTCTATTTGTCCTTTTCTGTCTCCTCTGTTCTTTCTATCCCGATACTTCTCTCTTCATTCGTTGTATTTTGCCCATCTTCATTCCCACTCTTTCCATCCCGCTCTCTTTCTCTATATCTTCCCTGCATTCTCTCTCAGGTGGCATGCCCCCAACCCCACAGGCAGTCCAGATAGGGGGGCAGAACCAGAACCAACAGCAGTACGACCCATCCAAAGGCCCGCCGGTGCAGAACGCCGCCAGTCTCCACACTCCTCCACCCCAGCTGCCAGGCCGACTTCCCCAAGTTACGCTGCCCGTGGCCACTTTGCCTCTAGCTCTCTCTCAGGCCCAGTCCGTGGTGATGGAGCAACAGTGCCAGGCACCGGGTGGGCAGCTCCAAGCCCAGGTGAAGCTGCAGGGGGCAGGCGCCGTGCTGGCTGCAGTGAACCCACACCCACAGCTGCAGATGCAACTCCAAATACAACAGCAGCAACAGCCGCAGCAAACACAGCCGGTCATGCAGCCAGGACAGGCTGTGAGTAGAGAAGTCCTCGAACTGAAACCTTTACCTTTTAATCTCTGCAGTTATTTCAACAAAAGTTAGGGTGACATCAGGGATTTTTGGGATTGCTTTCTTGGTTCAGCTATAAAGTCACTTTTGAAGTCTTTCAAAGAAGTCAGAGGATCTTAAAACTGTCCTAGACATTTACAGCACTGTGCAAAAGTCTTAGAGACGTATAAAGAAATATTGTCGACCAAAAATGGCTTAAAAAATAATGAAATGAAATGTTTCAACATTTAAAAAAAATACTGTAAGCAGTAAGCCATAAGGCGGCACGGTGGTGTAGTGGTTAGCACTGTCGCCTCACAGCAAGAAGGTCCGGGTTCGAGTCCCGTGGCCGGCAAGGGGCTTTCTGTGCGGAGTTTGCATGTTCTCCCCGTGTCCGCGTGGGTTTCCTCCGGGTGCTCCGGTTTCCCCCACAGTCCAAAGACATGCAGGTTAGGTTAACTGGTGACTCTAAATTGAGCGTAGGTGTGAATGGTTGCCTGTGTCTGTGTCAGCCCTGTGATGACCTGGCGACTTGTCCAGGGTGTACCCCGCCTTTCTCCCGTAGTCAGCTGGGATAGGCTCCAGCTTGCCTGCGACCCTGTAGGACAGGATAAAGCAGCTACAGATAATGAGATGAGATGAGTAAGCCATAATAAATCAAACAAAGTCAGTATTTGGTATCAGACGACCCTTTGGTTTAAAAAAACAAAACAAAAAACAGTAGTCTGAGGTCCAGTGAGTGCAGTTTTATGCGGAAATGAGCTGTAGGTTTTACTGAGCATTTTCCAGAACCAGCCACGGTTCTTCTGGACACTTCGACTGTCACACTCGCTTCTTCATTTTGCACCAAAACCCAGCAGCCTTCATTATGATTTCTTTTTTAATCTGAAAAGTGCTCTCTTATGCTGCTCTGATACAAACTTTTTTTTTTTTTTCCTGTAACGTTTAATTTTGTGCTGGAAAAAATACAAACGTTTGGAACTCAAAAATGTTTTTATCCTGACTCGATAATGTAGAGGTCATAAAATAGAAATCGATAAAAATAGGGTGCATAAGACTTTTGCACAGTACTGTATATTATGCAGTTGGTATTGTATCATAAGATATGAGTTTATAATGTGTCAGTATGTAGATTCAGTCTGTGCGACACCAGTGTACTGGGAGAAGTAGGACTAGCGCACTTGTAATTTGCATACTGAATTTGAATCTAGATTTTTTTTTTTTTTAAATTGTACTCCTAATATGATTTATTTTGTAATATCATCACTTGCCATAATTTCCATTCTTCCTCCTTCTTCCCTCTAAGACTGTCACACTCGTCCGGCCCGGAGCGGAGACGTCCCAGCCCGCTCAGCGTCTGATGTCCAACCCCCTATCTTCCTCGGTCATGTCCACTGCACCTTTATCCTCCTTGCCCTCCCCTGTCCCGTCCGCTTCAGTCCGGACCCCTGTGCCTCATACGCTGTCCCCCGCCCCGCACTCCAAACTCACAGCTTCCAATGGCACTGCGGCGCTGAAGCTCTCCACACTGAGCCAGGGCTCGGCTACAAACACCACCCAGGAGAGCTCCCAGGACAAGCAGGCAGAGCAGGCTAAACTGGTGAGATCAGCAAATCTCTCAAATGGAACAAAACATCATATTTAATCATTTTGGACCATTTAAATCCAATTCTAACGGGGTAATTTGGTCAAAAAGGAACTTTTAAACGACTGTCCTCTCGCCACAAACGTTCAGCAAAGACACTGTTAGTGTTTGAGGATGAAATTACTGAACTAATTCAGAAATGCTTAAAATATTATCCAAAGCACATGTTTAAATCACGTTTAACGTCAAACCAGTCAATTGATCGGTATCTTGAAACGGCAGAGGTATGTGGGTTCTAAAGCTGTGTAGCCCTGTTGTGTATAAAAATGGACAAAAAGACCTTGCAGAGCTTAAATAAAGTTCAAGGCAGCTATCTTGAAGCTGAATCGCTGCTTTTCTCAGCCTCAAGTAGGAGGTGACAGTAGAATTACACAGTTGAATTATTTTTATATGCTCTCCTGTTTTTATGCAAATGTATACTGTTATGGAGCCGTACAGTACTGTGCAAAAGTCTTAGGCACCCTTTTTTTTTTTCTTTTTCATACAAACTTTTTGTTATAGATTTCTGTTTTTTGACTTCTACATTATCGAGTCAAAACATTACGAAAACTTTTTTGAGTTCCAAGCGTTCGTATTTTTTCCAGCACAAAATTAAATGTTACGGGGGGGTTGTATCTGAGCAGCATATTACATAAGAGAGCACTTTTCAGATTAAAAAAGAAAATATAATGAAGGCTACTGAGTTTTGGTGCAAAATTAAAGGGCAACTGAAGGCAATTTTTTTTTTTTATTATTATCAAAATCCTATTTCTTATTTTATAAAATGTAGGAATGCGTTTCTGAGAGCTATTTTGTCGCTGCTATATCAAGTTATGAGTGTTTGAAATATGCTCTGTAATATATCAGTCCATATGTCAAAGCAACGGCCGTAAACGAGATTCGTTGAGACCTGTGCGAGACATCGTAGGACGGAAGTAAAACGTACAGCGGAAATCAAAGTGACCAACGTCGTCAAAAGACACGTGCGGCCTCTTTCAAATGCTGACGTAATCAAGCCGGAAGTTTTCCCTGTATCCGAAATCGCTCCCTACTCACTGTATAGGGCACTGTATAGTGGGGACGCCGTTTTGTAGTGCTGTCCGAAACCTTAGTGAGGATTTTGTGGGAAATGCGCGAAGTATAATATGTATTTATCACAAAAATACATTTATGTTATTTACCAGCTGGAAGGTCCGTATTGTGAAATACCGTGGCCGAGGTCACGGTATTTCACCATACGGACCGACCTTAAGCTGGTAAACAATATATTTATTCTTTTCTTTACCAAATTCTAACAGAAAACGAGAGCGCCCGAAAGGGAAAACCGAGCCGAGCCGCCATTTTGAATCCTCATTCACGGCTGGAATGCAAATTGCTTCCTCCTCGGTATACAAGTGCACTTCCATGGCAGGAAAAAAACTACATTTTGCCGCCTATGTAGTCCCCTATTTATACAAATAAGAGTCATTCAGGATTCAGCCATGTTTTTGCTCGGCGTTAGCAACAGTTAGCGGTTTTTAGCTTTCTCCTGAAATGTTTTCTTTTATTTCTTCTTCCTCAGGGTAGTAAAACTCACTTTCGCTGTGAACACTGTCGTTATCGCTATCCATGCTGTAAAATTAATGCTATTCTCCTGAGAAATGCTGGCAAACATTTATAAGATTTTTGATAATCTTATAAATAAATCTTATAAAAAAAAAAAAAATGTTGACAAAAAATGCTACTATGTTTGTTGTTGTTGTGAACGAGCGAGTCGCCAGAGGTCTGTAACTGGGGTCCGTATCGTAGGATACGGACCCGCTCGCCAGCCAATCAGAGCGCAGGATTTGATGGAAACCGCACCGCGAAAAAAATAAATGCATGTATTTATTATTTTGAAAACCCACCAGGCGCCTGATCTGGCACGTTTTAATTGTGCGACAGTAATGACGTAAATACCAGCGCGACGGACTCGTCCTTATCCTGTCGTCTTTCCAACTCTTCTCTACTCCACGTTGGTTTGAAGTCGTACGGAATAATCTCCATCACTGATGAAGCTGGCAAATCTCGAAATTAATCTAAATTGGAACGATATGGCGATCTGGCCGCTGTGTAAACAGTTTTCAAAATGGCAGCGCTGACACTTCACGTTTGAAGTCTCGCACAAGTCTCGTGAAGATCGCGCGGATAAGCGACGCCTGCCGTGGACCAAATGAACCGCATTCGACATGGCTAAAAACCGTAAAGGCCGATAAGTGTAATATAATATGCCACTCCAAGTCACAATATAAGGTTAATCAAACCGAAAACGTACTTGAATAACACGTTAATTAAGAAATAAAGCAAGTTTAAAAATGACTTCAGTTTTCCTTTAAGACGCGAGTGTGACAGTGTCCAGAAGAACTGTGGCTGGTTCTGTAAGATGCTCAGTAAAACCTACAGCTCATTTCCGCATAAACTCCACTCATTGTACCTGAGACTACTTTTTTTTTTTTTTTAAAGCAAAGGGTTGTCTCACACCAAATACTGACTTTGTTTGATTTATTATGGCTTATTCGTATTTTAAATTATTATGGCTTTATCGTTTTGTTTTGTTTTTTATGTTGAAATATTTAATTTCTTTTTTTTTTCTAAACCATTTTTGGTCGACAGCATTTTTTACATGTGCCTGAGACTTTTGCACAGTATTGAAGCATGCAAACGATCAATTAGACATTTAAGCTCATCATCCTCAGAAACTAACAGAAAAAGCCGTAACACTGAGCTCGGTATGACCAGGCTGATCGTTACCGTGTGTGTTATCCCCATGTAGGAGAGCCAAGTGCATCAACGCATCGCTGAGCTGAGGAAGGAGGGCCAGTGGTCAGCTAGCAGGCTGCCGAAACTGCAGGAAGCTAGCAGGCCCAAATCCCACTGGGATTACCTGCTGGAGGAGATGCAGTGGATGGCTGCTGACTTTGCCCAGGAAAGACGCTGGAAAATGGCCGCCGCCAAAAAGGTAAGAAAGGAACAAATGTATTGAGTAATACTGCTTTTCTCTCAAAGGCATCAGGAGACTGTTAAAGTGGTGGGTGGTATACTGGTGGCAATTCTTATTACTCTTGGTTCACGGTAGTAACGATTTATAGTTTGCGTCTTGTGTGTATGGCGCAACTGTGACTCTTGCCACTTGTGGGCGCGTCCTGACGCCCAGCTCAGTCTCCTACAGCACATGATTCCCTTCAGTATACAATTTATTTTTCTTTCAAATAAAAACAGCATACGCGAACTGTACTCGTCTACAAACACTCTCCAGAGACACCTTTTGCTATTTTCTTTCATTCAAGCTTTTTTTTCCCCCTCAATGTCTCTGTACAAATTTTATGATATTTAAGCATGGTGGTACGAGTATATGACAAGATAAAGTTCAAGTACAGTTTTTCGTTTTTCTTCTGAGTCAAGCAGTACACAGGGATTCAAAGCGAATAAAGTCGTGAGGATGGAACGAGAAAACGTAACGCACGAGTCCAAGGAATCATTCGAGTCATCCGTGTATGCCGCTTATCTGTCAGGGTCGTGGGTGAGCTGGAGCTGATCTGAGCTGACTTTGGGCAAGAGGCGGGGTACACCATGGGCAGATCACCAACCTATCACAGGGCTACACGGAGACAAACAACTATTCACACTTATGAATAGTTTACAGCAGGGGTCACCAAACTTTTTTCTCTGGGGGCCACATTGTCGTTCCTGACTGTGATGGGGGGGCCAGGGTCGGGTCAGCTATATAACATATAGAATTGTATGACCCAGACAAATATGACCACCAGGAGGCCTCATTGTGTAGTAGAGATTACTAGCCTGGCACAGCCATCCACACTACTATACCCCCACTACTATATCCCCACACTACTATACCCCCACTACTATATCCCCACACTACTATATCCCCACACTACTATATCCCCACACTACTATATCCCCACTACTATACCCACACTACTATACCCACATTACTATACCCCACTACTATATCCCCCCACTACTATATCCCCCCACTACTATATCCCCACACTACTATATCCCCACACTACTATATCCCCACACTACTATATCCCCACACTACTATATCCCCACTACTATACCCACACTACTATACCCACATTACTATACCCCACTACTATATCCCCCCACTACTATATCCCCCCACTACTATATCCCCCCACTACTATATCCCCACACTACTATACCCACACTACTATATCCCCACACTACTATATCCCCACTACTATACCCACACTACTATACCCACATTACTATACCCCACTACTATATCCCCACACTACTATATCCCCACACTACTATATCCCCACACTACTATATCCCCACACTACTATATCCCCACTACTATACCCACACTACTATACCCACATTACTATACCCCACTACTATATCCCCCCACTACTATATCCCCCCACTACTATATCCCCCCACTACTATATCCCCACACTACTATATCCCCACACTACTATATCCCCACTACTATACCCACACTACTATACCCACATTACTATACCCCACTACTATATCCCCCCACTACTATATCCCCACACTACTATATCCCCACACTACTATATCCCCACTACTATACCCACACTACTATACCCACATTACTATACCCCACTACTATATCCCCCCACTACTATATCCCCCCACTACTATATCCCCACACTACTATACCCACACTACTATATCCCCACTACTATACCCACACTACTATACCCACATTACTATACCCCCCCCCACTACTATACCCCCCCACTACTATATCCCCACACTACTATACCCACATTACTATACCCCCCCACTACTATACCCCCCCCACTACTATACCCCCCCACTACTATATCCCCACACTACTATATCCCCACACTACTATACCCCCCCACTATACCCCCCCACTATACCCACACTACTATATCCCCACACTACTATACCCCCACACTACTATACCCCCGCTACTATATCCCCACTACTATATCCCCGCTACTATACCCACATAGTCTGGCTAACGCGACTGCAAAGCTCTACGAGCTATTGGTCTGGCCAAGATATTAAGCCCAACCGTTTCCCAGAGCCCGTGGTTGACCCGCCTCCCTGAAATGCCTCAGTTTGCTACTGGTCGAAGCCAGAAAAGGCTGTGACGAAGCTTAAACCAATCACACCACTCTTTCCTCTGATGTATGCGACGCGACGGGGCTAACTGGTAGATTAAACTCTTACCGAAGCCGGTCGGGAGCAAGGCGAAAACGTCCTTCCTTTCAATAAATACCTCCAGGGCTGCTCTTTGCTCCGTTTTCAATGAGAACTTCCCGTTGAATGCTTTCAATACAGCATTCGTGAATGAAGCGCTTCCGGCATAGATTCTGTAAACAATCTATGGCTTCCGGTCGCAGTTCTACTACATCACTTGCCTTGAACACGCCTCTACCCAGGGCTGTTGGAGATGCTCAAAGTTGATTGGTTCCCGATTTTTCGGGAGCTTGGAAGAGCTGTAGATAGCTTGTCTGGCCAGACTAAGCCCGCAACAGGCCCTCATGTTGCGTCACGCTTAGGATGGGCGGGCCCAGGCTAATACCCCCACTACTATATCCCCACACTACTATATCCCCACACTACTATATCAACACTTGATTCCTGGCACATATTTGTTTATCTTTACTAGTGGTTTGCAAAAGTAGTAATCGAGTCTTCACCCTTTGTTTTAATTTGAAATACCACTGATATTCCATTTATTTATTTTCTAATAAAAATAATATCAAAGCTGTCAAGGTAAGAAACATCTGCCTAGTCGAGGTGATTGACACTGGCAAAGGTGAGTGGAAAATTATAAATTGTAGGTAGGCCTGTTGATATTATTAATAATATTAATAATAATTGTGTGCAGCACTTAATAAAGGTCAAATAAATAGGCCTATAAAATAAATACATTTTAAAAAAAAGTGAAATTTATAATAATATGATCAATAGATCACAGCAGTTGTGCTGTGTCCTGCACGTCATTGCTCTCATCCATGGCCAAAGCAAAAAACTCGAATTCTGACGCTTTCTCATTCAGCTGGTCATACACATTGTCCCCCAAATCTTCGGTTCGCCCGGTCATAGTAGGTGTGGAGAGACTCACCGCATTGAGCGCATCCTTCTTGTCGGGACACACCTCCTCGGCCACAGCAAGCATGCATACTTTAACAAAGTCCCCATCAGTAAACGACTTTCCGTGGGTAGCTAGCAGGTGAGCTACCTTATAGCTAGCTCGGACAGCAGCCTGGTTGATCTGGGTTTGGTGAAGGAATACATTCTGTTGTGCAGCCAGTCCGCATTTCATCCTCCGAATCCTGTCTTCTCTTGTTTGCCCTCGCAAACTAGCATACTCTTTGTGGCGGGTTTCGTAGTGACGACGCAGATTGTATTCTTTGAAAACCGACACACTTTCTTTACATACAAGACAAACTGCACGGTCCTTACACTGAACGAAAAAATAATCGGTGGTCCACTGTTGTTTAAAAACTCTGCACTCTCTGTCAGCTTTTCGCTGACCGCTAGCCATTTTGCTGTCCTGAACACTGACCGTTCTCTGCGCGGGCGCTGCCTGTCTCTGCTTGATCGCGAGCATATGACGAAAATTCGGAAAATATGAATAGTTCATTTTATAACTAAATATCAATTTTAATTGATAAAATCAACAAAATACAAGATACAAACATGTTATTATTTGCCAAAAAGCAATTTAAAAAAATAGGCCATGACCACTTTTGGGGATTGCCTCATAGGGCCGGTTCAAGTGGTGGGGGGCAGAGGAGCTGGGGGGCCGGTCAAAGGGGGGTGGCGGGCCGGAGTTTGATGACCCCTGGTTTACAGTAGCCGGTTGATCTAATCTGCATGGTTTTGGACTGTGGGAGGAAACTCACGCAGGCATGGAGAGGGGAGAACATGCAAACTCGACACAGATATGCCCCAGTTGACTGGCAGGTTCAAATCCAGTGATAGTGTTACCGATTGCGCCACCGTGCCACATTCGTTCGAGCCAGCCGTTTAGAATTGTCGCTTTACAACATTCGTCATTGGCTCATCTGGTCATAAGGCCAGTGAGCTGTTGCCATGGCGTGGTGTCCATTGTCCACAATTCAATTAAATCATATCTCCTCTGTCAGTTCTCCACGGGTTTCCGTTCCAATTAGCTCATCAGTCTGCACAAAACTTGGTTGTTTTGTCAAATTTTTTTGCGAATGAGTTAGCAATTAGGCCAAATTAACGAATTTTCCAGGCCTCTCACTCGAATAGGCCATTTGCAGGAATTGGTCACGTGTCAGTTTTCCCCACAGCAACAACCCCATGGTGGGCAAGCTAACTTGACATTCCTTGACAACCATAAGAGTTTGACTGGCGATGCGAAGCAATCCATTTCTATAATAGCTGTTTTTACCCTTTCTACTGTCTTTTTTTTGACCCAAATTTTCGTGTATCTGTAGATGTGTTTTTAGCCGATAAGAAGCAGATTTATTCGCATTCGAGGCCATTTTACGTCCTACATCTGCTTCTTATCGGCTAAAAACACATCTACAGATATATCTGTATTTATTTTCAAGAATCTTCAGACATTAAGCGAATGATAAAGGTAGAAAAGGAGAAATTATAAGTTATACCTGAGAAATCTGCCATTTCACACGTGAATTTCTGTCGGCGGCGACCAAATTGAGTCCAGAAAACTTTCTTTTACGGCCAATGATTCGCTTTAACTTACGACAGAAGTTAAAACGACAAACTTTTTTTCCAGGTACACACGAAAATTCGGGTCAAAAAAGACAGAGCTTCAGCTTGGGGGTCTATACCGTGTATACTGTTTTCAGGTCTGTCGCACATCGATTTCCTGTTTACTGACAATGTATTTGCGAAACGTATAGCGTGGATTTTGACGCTGTTTCAAGAAGCAAAATGCGATTTCAGAATGACAGTTTCCCAGGATGCTGTTTGAAATCCCTGGCGAGAGACACGGCTCTTTACTTACTTGTTTCAGGGTTCATTATTTGTTGAAGTCAACGTTCATAATAAGTGTCCTGTTCCTTCGATTGCTTGCGTTCTGATATAAGCGAGAGCGGGGGGATACGTAAGTGAGCAGTAGCTCACAGCTGATCTTGTTTTATTTGAGAGAACTCGACCTTCTGCACAAAACTTGTTTATTGTATTGTCAGTTTTTTGCGAACAAGTTAATAGTTAGGTCAACTTTAATAAATTTTCTTCTGATTAGAATTGTATCTCCTCTCTCATCATGCAAATTCAGTTCTGATGGATGTTTTGGGTCAATCTTCCTTTGGAGAACAAAATTTCGTCCTTTGTTGATTTTCCTGTTGTAAACAGTTTGTCGCGGAGTTCGGTCCTCTCTAGGGCTGCACGATTCTGGAAAAAATGTGTATCACGATTTTCTTGATAAGAATTGATATCACGATTCTCTGCACGATTTTTTTTTTTTTTTTAACAAATTTAAATCTTTATTCAACTCAAATCTCAAATTCAAAATCAATTTACTGTTCAATTTGCATAACAAAAATATTTAAAGTAAAATACAGCACGCCCTAATACGGTCAAGGCAGTTGTGGTAATGTGCACAATGTCCATGGCTATAACCTCCATGAAGTTCACCTAGAACAGATATTCATACATTCTGTTAGCCAGAACCAGCGCTCGAAACTAACGGTGTCCCGATGTCCCGGGGACCATAAAAAATGTCATCGGGACACAAAATTATCATATCTGGGACAATCCCGGGACAATGGAAAAAAATAGATCTAGAAAAAAAGTTCTACATTAATATTATTTACAAAGCCGTAACACATACGTAGACATTCACCTAATTTGTCAATTTTAATTTTAAAACGTTAACAGTGAAAAATACATAGTAGCTACACTTTCGATGCACCTGCATCCGTAGGCTACAGAGCAGCGCATTCTGTTCTAGAATCTTCGGCCGGAGTCCGCGTTATATGGACTTGGAATGGAATTGCTACCGCACACGCTGCGCCGACTCTTGCCAGAACAAAAATGCTTAAGTGGTTGAAGCGGACCGACCGCGGGGAAGAAACTGAAAGCCCAGACATAACGTCTCCGGGACCTTCAGGATCCAAAGTATCATCGCCTGGTCTGCAGGCAACGCGAGCAACTGAATGAACTGAATGAACACTGTTAGACACGTTGTTATAAAATACAACAGGAATGATGTGGATGATATTGACGGAAGATACCGTTCAACAGAATAAGTGAGTTTTCTTGGTGTCTTTCTAGTTCAGAAAGTTTAGTCAGTCAGCAGCACAACTAGGCTCGGACCTGCCACTATGCTGATGGTGCTAACATTTGCACTCACGTTTCGGCAGCGAAAGTTCATAAAATGGATAACAGAAAGTTCATAAAAATGGATAACGGTAATGGATAACGGAAAGTTCATAAAAATGGATAACGGTCTCATCTCATCTCATATCTCTAGCCGCTTTATCCTGTTCTACAGGGTCGCAGGCAAGCTGGAGCCTATCCCAGCTGACTACGGGCGAGAGGCGGGGTACACCCTGGACAAGTCGCCAGGTCATCACAGGGCTATGGATAACGGTAATGGTGAAAATTATAAGTTGGCCTTATAAGTGCCAACAGATATTCAAGGTATAAGTAGATGAAATGAACATAAAAGGGGTCTTATTTTCAACTAAAGTGTACTGCAGATGTAGGGAGTTGAAACATTTTCTGAATGAGCTAGTTGGCCCCTTTAAATAAACGGGTATCTATTCATACAGTGAGATCGCCAAAGTTTAATAAACTGAAAATGCAATAACTGTAATTTTGAAGTAGATGATGTATAGGACATGTGTCGCTTGTGACTTATTGTAAAAATGATATAAAGGGTTCAAAATCGCATAGTTACAAATATAATAGTAACTTCATATGATAATATTAACCACTGGTTATTTTAGAGAGGAAAAAAATGGGGACACTATTGCTTCCATTTGGGACAATACAACACAGAATTCGGGACCACTGGGGGACACAAAGAAAAAAAGTTAATTTCGAGCCCTGGCCAGAACACCAATAAAATAAAATAAAAAACGCAGAGAAGACCCAATTACTTCTAAAATGAACTCTATGAAGTTCACCTTTATGGGGGCCATATTTTTAGCTAGGTGGTAAGCGATTGATGTAGTTATTTCCTTTTGCCTGCTGGAGCTGGGCGGATATGGTGTCGCGTTGCGTATAGTCTCCGTTATAGACGTCTGTTTATTTGGACATTCATTTTCAGGGGTCTTATTTTGTACAGTTTCATACTGCAGTTTGAGGTGGCTAAACAGGTTGGTCGTATTGCCCTGCTTTGCTGCTACTCGGGCAGAACATATGGTGCAGTGTACATCGCACTGGTTGTCGTCGTCTGGTTTAAACCCGAAATATTGCCACACCAAAGAATGCGAACCTCTCTTAGGAACAAACCGTGTTGGACGACTTGCCTGGCTCTCTTCGCTAACACCTGGGTTTTCATCGTCCTCCATTTTCCTCATGCAGACTTCGCATATCTCTTCACTCACTCATGCTGCTGTGTTTCGAAAAAACAAGTATCTCTTTCTGCCTTGCTTGCCGCTGAATCGCGTGACGTGCAGGTCCATTCATGATTGGTTTAGGGAGAAAGTCTGCTGCTACGCGCAACCACATGACGTGCAGGTGCATTTAGGATTGGTTGAGGGAGAAAGCAACTACAGTGGACTTTACGGGAGCACAGTAGCCTGGGCCCGCCCATCCTAAGCGTGACGCAACACGAGGGCCTGTTGCGAGCTTAGTCTGGCCAGGCAAGCTATCTACAGCTCTTCCAAGCTCCCGAAAAATCGGGAGCCAGTCAACTTTGAGCATCTCCAACGGCCCTGGGTAGAGGCGTGTTCAAGGCAGTGACGTAGTAGAACTGCGACCGGAAGCCATAGATTGTTTACAGAATCTATGCTGGAAGCGCTTCATTCACTAGAAACATTACGAACATGGAGCAAGTTCTCATTGAAAACGGAGCAAAGAGCAGCCCCGGAGGTATTTATTGAAAGGAAGGACGTTTTCGCCTTGCTCCCGACCGGCTTCGGTAAGAGTTTAATCTACCAGTTAGCCCCGTCTCGTCACATACGTCAGAGGAAAGAGTGATGTGATTGGTTTAAGCTTCGTCACAGCCTTTTCTGGCTTCGACCAGTAGCAAACTGAGGCATTTCAGGGAGGCGGGTCAACCACGGGCTCTGGGAAACGGTTGGGCTTAATATCTTTGCCAGACCAAATGCTCGCAGAGCTTTGAAGTCGCGTTAGCCAGACTAGGAGCACAGAGGGAAACTAAAGTGTGACGCGGCTCATGATGGAAAAAAAAAAAACAGAAGAATTTTCTTTAATCAAAAAGTGAATCGCATGTAGGTGTGAACCGAGATCGCGGTTTTTTAACGATATATCGTGCAGCCCTAGTCCTCTCTCACATTGTCACGTTTCAGTTCTGTTTGATGTTTTGGTCGTCATGGATGTTTTGATGGCAGGCCAGATGAGCGACTACGTCCTTGATGTTCCGGTATCCTACAAGCATATCGTGTAATTTGCATGAAGTTCAGAAAATCTTAACTCTCATGTCACACAGTTGCTTGTTGCTGAAATCGAAGGTTTCGTGTAGATAGAAAATGAATAGGCGGCTGTCACTTTGTTGCTTGGTCGTGTGAGCATAGCTTTATGGTAATTGTTTGAACTTGAAGAGCTAGCTTCAGCTAATTTCCACTATTTCTACTGCAAGAGTATCTAAATGCATTATCATGTGCCAGAATGCAAATATATAGTGGCATGCAAAAGTTTGGGCACCCTTACTGAAAATGTCTGTTACTGTGAATAGAGATGAACTGATCACCAAAAGGCATAAAGGTAAAGACGACACATTTCTTTTCAACATTTTCTGCAAGATTTGTGTATTATTTTTGTTTTGTACAATTGGAGAGTGAAAAAAGAAAAGGAACACCATGCGAAAGTTTGGGCACCCCAAGACATTTGAGTTCTCAGGTAACTTTTACCAAGGTTCCAGACCTTAATTAGCTTATTGAGCTGTGGCTTGTTCAAATTCTTTGTGTAGGAAAGGTCAGATGATGCAGATTTCAAAGCTGTATAAATTCTCTGACTCTTCAAACTTGTCCCTAAAATCAACGGCTCCTCTAACAGGGTCTCCGCGGATCCTTAAAAAGTCTTAAAAAGTCTTATTTTTAATATGTGTTTTTTAAGGTCTTAAAAAGCATTATATTTCGCTATTTTTTGAGCTATGGTATTAAATTTCACATGGGAGGTATTAAATTTCATCCGGATAGCCTACGGTAAATGAAAAAAAAAAAACATATGTCTGGATTTTTTTTCCACGCTAACGTTATTTATTCAACCAGCGTCGTTTGTTATCAAGATGCTGAACAAGTAGCACAAGAGCCGTTGTGTGTCTAGCACTAGTTCTAATAGCGCAGGAACCACGCCACAGGGGGCAGTGCGTTCTTTTATCCATGTAGTAGAACCATTGAGAGTAGAGCAGACGAGGAAGAAGTGGTTGAACTTGAACATGAACGGAGATGGGGAAGTGTAAGTTTAGTAACAAGTGGCTTGAGGAGCCAAAATACAAAAGTTGGCTAACAACAGCAACTTCAGAATATGAAGCGAGATGTAAGGTATGTCAGAAAGACATCAAGTTAACAACAATGGGCTGTAAAGCCCTTGACGCTCACTCGAAAGGGGAAAGCATATGCGCTATGCTGCTAGTCGGGCAACAACAGTCCTCATGCCAATGTTCGCCTCTACGGTCACAAAAAGTGCAACGCCAGCTTTAGCGTCTCCGGGTCCCAGCACAAGTGCTTTCGCGGCATTCGCCCCAACCGCTACGCTGAAGGCAGAAATACTGTGGGTTCTGCAGAAGATGCACTTATTTATTAAAAAAAATGCTCTGAACTTAACCTAGAGTGTGCTTTTTTTTTTACTGTACGTATTTGTTCCGCGGTAGTGGTCTTATTTTTTTATACTCAGTGGTCTTAAAATGGTCTTAAAAAGTATTATTTTTGCTGGTCAGAAATGTGCAGAGACCCTGCTCTAAGCAACTCCGGCGCATTCTGAATAATAAAATAATTGATGCTCACAAAGCAGGAGAAGGCTACAAGAATGTAGCAAAGTGTTTTCAGGTAGCCGTTTCCTCAGATTGTAATGCTATTAATAAATGGCACTTAACAGAAACAGTGGAGATCAAGGTGAGGTCTGGAAGATGAAGAAAACTTTCTGAAAGAACTGCTCGTTGGATTGCTAGAAAGGCAAATAAAACCCCCTGTTTGACTGCAAAAGACCTTCAGAAAGATTTCGCAGACCCTGGAGTGGTGGTGCACTGTTCTACTATGCAGCGACACCTGAACAAATATGATTTTCATGGGAGAGTCATCAGAAGAAAACCGTTCCTGCGGCCTAGCCACAAAATTCAGCGTCTGAAGTTTGCAAATGAACATCTAAATAAGCCTGATGCATTTTGGAAACAAGTCCTGTGGACTGATGAAATCAAAATAGAACTTTTTGGCCACAATGTGCAAAGGTATGTTTGGAGAAAAAAGGGTGCCAAATTCCAGGAAAAGAACACCTCTCCACCTCTGAAGCATGGGTGTGGATCCATCATGCTTTGGGGTTGTGTTGCACAGGGCACATTTTCATTGGTCGAGGGAAGCATGGATTCGAATAAATACCAGCAAATTCTGGAAGCAAACATCACACCATCTGTAAAAAAGTCGAAGTTAAAAAGAGGACGGGTCCGACAATAAGACGATGATCCAAAACACGCCTCAAAATCTGCAATGGAATACCTCAAGAGGCCCAAGCTGAAGGTTTTGCCCTGGCCCTCACAGTCCCCTGACCTAAACATCATTGAAAATCTGTGGATAGGTCTCAAAAGAGCAGCGCATGCAAGACAGCCCAAGAAACTTGTCGAACTGGAAGCCTTTTGCAAGGACGAATGTGTGAAAATCCCCCAGGTAAGAACTGAAAGATTATTAGCCGGCTACAAAAAGTGTTTACAAGCTGTGATACTTGCCAAAGGGGGGGTTACTAGGTACTAACCATGCAGGGTGCCCAAACTTTTGCTTCGGGCCCTTTTCCTTTTTTGTCATTTTGAAAATAAAAAATTGTTTTTGCTTAAAATATAAAGGGAATGAGTCGTCTTTAACTTTATGCCTTGTGGAGATCATTTCATCTTCAACTTGCTTAACTGGGCGGCACGGTGGTGTAGGGGTTAGCGCTGTCGCCTCACAGCAAGAAGGTCCGGGTTCGAGCCCCGTGGCCGGCGAGGGCCTTTCTGTGCGGAGTTTGCATGTTCTCCCCGTGTCCGCGTGGGTTTCCTCCGGGTGCTCCGGTTTCCCCCACAGTCCAAAGACATGCAGGTTAGGTTAACTGGTGACTCTAAATCAGAGGTGGGCAAACTACGGCCCGCGGGCCACATCCGGCCCGTTGGCGTTTTTAATCCGGCCCGCGGAAGACAATCATATAAACGCGATTGAGCAGATCTATAAACTATAAGTGTCGGTGTTCTCACGTAGACAGGTGTTCTAGAGATCCGTCTTTCCAGTCAGTCGTATTCACGCGAGATTACATTTGCAGAGTGGTGCAGCGCGTACCATGGAAGTCATTCTGGCGCCCGTGCCACTGATTATCTCGAGAACACAGGATAAAACTTTACAATGAGTGGTCCTAAAAAAAGAAAAGTGGACAGCGAGTGCAGGGTGTTCAATAAAGAATGGACAACTATTTTTTTGCTGAAGTCCGATCAAAGGCTGTATGCCTTATTTGCAAAGAAACCGTTGCAGTTTTAAAGGAATATAACATCAAACGGCACTTTTCCTCCAAGCATGCTAATTATGCTAACAACCAGTCAGCGCAAGCACGGACGAATACAGCTCAGCGGTTGCGGAGTGAATGTGAGTATTAACTCATTTATGTCCCTGTCTGCTATTATGAGCAGCTGACCTTGCTTCTGCTTATATCTGTTCCTGGACTTTTGCCTGTGGAGGTTATTCTGATCTACGAGTGGCCTTTTGGAATATGAAAACCTGTTTGGAACCTGTGTTTTGATTTTTTGAGGACTGGAAATATTTCAGTGAGTGACTTTGAACCTGAAAACCAGTTTGGAGTTTTTTGCTTTCTTGAGCCGTTTTGTTTGATTTTGTGGGCTGGATGGATCCAGTGCCAAACCACTGAACTGCAAACATGTTGGCATGGTGTGGTACCCAAACTGTTGAACTGCAAACATTTTGGAATGGTGTGGTACCTCTCCTACTAATGGTGGTTGGTTGTACTGGCAGGCTGGAAGTGGATGGTTAAAAAAAAAAAACAACACTCAGGTGTAAATCTACGAGTTCAGTGAAATGTACAAAAATGATATATGTAATTTAGTTCAATTTAATGATATGCAATTTAGTTGTATGTATAAAATGATACAAATATACAAATACACTGGCATCCTACTCATCCTGGCAGCTCAGAGATGTAATTTAAGAATTAAGTGTGCTACTTTTCTTAAGGGCCCCATACACGTTCAAAAAAGTCGTCAAACTTTTGTATCAAAATTTTGATGTAAAATGTCCACACACGATTCAATGTTTTTTCTGTCAAAAATTCAGTATTGTCAAAAACTTTGACATGGACGCAGCAGTGGCCGTAGCACTTGTGTTCGCTTTGGACAATGAACCGCCTCGGCATCGACGGAAATGGTCGAAAGACTGGTTTTTGAAACGGCGAACGTACGGTCACGTCAACCTCCTCAGAGAACTTCGTCTCAAAGAACCAGAGGACTTCCGTAATTTCCTTAGGATGGATGCCCCATCCTTCGATGAATTATTGGACCTTGTCAAGCCATTGATATTGAAAGAAGACACTGTGATGCGTTCATCTATACCACCAAGTGAACGCTTGTCCATCAAGCCCCCCACACACGCATCAATAATTTGACGACTCTTCAAAAAATATCAAAGTGATTTGATTTGTCAAAATTTGGGTTCAAAATTTTGACATCAAATTTTTGACATCAAAACACCCTACACACGATCAAACTTTGTATCAAAATTTTGATACAAAATTTTGACTTTTTTGAACGTGTATGGGGCCCTTTACTATCACGTGTGTGTGTGTGTGTGTGTATTACTTTTCTGGATGGATCCAGTGCCAATCTATTGAACTGCAAGCATTTTTCTGCTCTGCCTTTGTTGACTGAGAACTAAAATAAATGTCAATCTGATCTGCATTTGGGTCTCTGTCAGTCAAGTCCTTACAATAACACTAGCTTTTCCGGTTTATGTTCGATATGTATGAATTTGGTGCTGGCCCGGCCCGCCTGGCAAATTTCAAAAGTCAATGTGGCCCCTGAGCCAAAAAGTTTGCCCACCCCTGCTCTAAATTGACCGTAGGTGTGAATGTGAGTGTGAATGGTTGTCTGTGTCTATGTGTCAGCCCTGTGATGACCTGGCGACTTGTCCAGGGTGTACCCCGCCTTTCGCCCGTAGTCAGCTGGGATAGGCTCCAGCTCGCCTGCGACCCTGTAGAAGGATAAAGCGGCTACAGATAATGAGATGAGATGAGACGAGACTTGCTTAACTGTTCACAGTAACATCAATTTTGACCAGGGGTGCACAAACTTTTGCATACCACTGTACAGATTGAAGTCAGTTTCACACGCCTTAAGTGTACACTGATGTGTGTGTGTGTGTGTGTGTGTGTGGTTTTTTTTTTTCTGTTTTTCTCCCCCCCAGTTGGTGCGCACTTGTGCCCGTTACCACATTGAGGTGAGGAAGGCTGAGGAGAAGAAGAAGATGGAGCAAGAGCTGAGGTTGAGAAACATAGCCAGCGTCATCGCACGTGAGGTGGACTACTTCTGGTCCAACATCGAACAGGTGAAAAATGTATATTTAAAAAAAACCCACGTGTCATACATGATAAATTAATATCTGATTTGTATTCACGTGTGAACTTTTTCCTGATTTGTTCTCAAAGTGTTATCCGATATCGTTCTCATGTCAGGTTGTAGAAATCAAGCTCCGCTTAGAGATCTCAAGCAAAAGACAGAAAGTGCTCAGCCTGCAAAAATCAGGAAACAGAGGTGAGAGTGGTGCTGTGTGTTTGTTCACGTTTTGTGTCGGTCGGTGTTAAAAGTATTGATTTTTGACACTTTTTGTGTTGATTGTGTTTGATCCAGGACAAAGCAGTAAATCTGCTCAAGCTTCGAGAGAGAATGACAGCAGAGTGGTGAGTGTTTGTTTGTTTGTTTATGTCTCGTTCTTTCTTTTTGTAAATAAAATGTCTGGTTCCTGTTGGTTTACAGCGTTTTTGTTTTCTCAGGAGTCCGGGGGCACCAGCCGTAAGAGGAAGACGAGCACATCCCTTTCTGATGAAGAGGGTGTGTATGTGATTATTTAACATGCATACCATGCACCTTTTTAAAAAAAAAAAAAAAAAATTATATATATATATATATTTTTTTTTTCAACAAAAATAAAAACTTTACACTCGTTTCAAAGTCAATAATTTGAACATTTTGGAAAATAGGTTTGAAATAACGATTGTATTCAATTATCTTGTCATTAAAGATGCTATAGCATACAGATCATGTTTGTCATGGAATCGGTTCCACCGGAAATGCGACGACAATGTCCATGATCAAAAACTGAGTCACAACTTAATGAAATCATGTCAATATCGGGTGTGTCCTCCATGGGCATTCACAACTGCGATACAACGTCTCCTCATGGATTGGATGATGCGTCTGAACACAGCTTGGGGAATGCGCCGCCATATTTGTACCAACATGGCACCAAGCTCCTGCAAGTTCTGTGGAGGGTTCCTTACGGTCGGCTGTGGTGCCAGTTTGATGGAGACGTGTCTGGAGATTATGGATGGTCTGTCGACTGCATCCCATAACCCTCGCAACGTCAGTGACGCATGTTCCCGTATTCAGCATGCCAATGGCACGTTCACGCTGAATGTTTGACAGTCGTGGCATTGCAAATTAACGGCCCGGTCACACCACCCGAACTTTGCTGGAGCGTTCTTTGAACGGTAGGGAGGGGGGGCCGAATTTCGACAACGCTCGTCACCGCGCACAAAATGGGAAAAAAAATCGAAAACACGGGCGTTGGCTTAGCGGTGCACCGCTGAAGCCGGCGTTGCTTTAGCGTTGGTTTAGCGGTAGCGAGCGTTGGTTTAGCGGTGACGCGAGCGTTGGTATAGCGGCGTTCTGCGCATGCGGGCTTTGGCTCGGCGGGGGTATAAAGTTGGTTTAGCACCAATCATAGCAAGTCTCTCAGCATCCATGGTGATACAGTTTTACTGTAACTTTGAGCAAATTCGATATAGATGAGGTCTGAACTCAACGGCAGCTCGATTCCAAATGAGCTCCTGGTCCATTTCTCCCCGTATTTATAGCCAAATTCTGGTCCCGCTCCGACACCTCTATACCAACGCCAAACCAAAGTTCATCGCCGCCATGGATAGCTGCTTCAACGCCTGACACCGTTCCATGTCCGCTCGTAAAACGCTTACAACCGCTCCACCGAAGTTTGTGCAACGTTTAATCGCCGCCCGGGCAACGCTGGCGAAGCAGCGGTGGTCCAGCATTCAAGATTTCTGCGTTGGCCTAGCGGACCCAAGCGTCCACGAACTTGCGTCTAGCGGTGCCAAACTTTGACTGGGCGTTGGTGGAGCGGGGGTGAACTTTGCCGGGGCGGAAAATTAACCCCCTCCTCACCGCTCGCAATATTTTGTGCAGCTCAAAACTTTCGGAGCGGTAGGAGGGCCCCTCGAGAAACATCAGCGGTGGCCGAGCGTATACGGCGTTGCTTTAACGGGGGCCAACTTTTGTTAAACGGTGGTGAACGGTTACGAATTTTTTTCACCGCTCCAGGAACGCTCCAGCAAAGTTCGGGCGGTGTGACCGGGCCATAACGAATAATTAACCATAAAACCTTGTTTTTCTGAGATGACACTCTACTCTGCTACCATGAGATCAATTGCACGTGTATCAATAGGTCACGCCAGTTGTGTCACGTGGAAACGTGATTTTAGCGTGCAGTGCTCTCGCACGTGCTACGTAGGCCCGACCAATAGAATGAATGTGTGACGTAATGCCCTTGACAATGCATTTAACCATAATCACAACAAGAACTCTTTCAAGAAAAGTTTCTAAACACTATTTGAAAAATAATGAGTGTCAAGTTTTTATTTTTGCTGAGTATATTTTATGACAGATTTTTTTTTTTTTTTTAAATGCTCCGAGTTTTCATTGGCTTGAAGAGCGGACCTTGTGGCTTAACTGTACATATGTATGTCTTGCAGGTGAAGATGAGGAGAGCACAATCGAGGAGCAGGAGGCGATGGAAGTAGCTGCTGAGCAAAAAGAGGAGCTTGTTGAGCTCACCAAGGAAGGTCAGTGACGGCTTTTTCTCCGTATTTTCCGACTTATGATTCATCTTATGAAGTGTGTGATTAAAAAGCCGATATATTTCAAGTCTCTTATATTTAGCAAAAGAAATTATTTTGTCGTGTTTGGGATATTTTTCTGCTTTCTTTGCTTAAATCAGTGTGCTGTTTGTTTGTAGCTGAGGTGCCATTGGAGGCTTTGGTAAAGAAATACGCCGGTGCGTATGCTGAGGGATTCACGTGGCCCCAGCCTACCTGTCAGAGCGAGGACGAGGACAAAGATGAAGTCGAAGGCACTGTTTCTTCCTTACTACAAATCAATAAATCACTCCAGACTATTAAACACACTCTCCAAATTTAATTTATACATACCGTAGGTTTTGTTTGTTTGTCACAATAATGATGCATATTCTATGAACTGTCTAAAAACGTCACCGCACAATTTGTGTAGTCAAGGTTAGTTTTTGTGCTGTTAGTGTTGCATTAGTGTTCTTATAACATAACTAGGCTCTAAAATCAGACCTCTTATTATAAAGCAGGCTTTAATGCTAAAAACGGTGTTTAATTTCTGCTTAGAAGGTGTCGGGGTTTTAGTGCTGATCACACAAAACTGTGAAACTGCTATATATATATATTTTAGTTACACAAATCGGAAAATATATTATATAAGAAGAAGTCGTCCCTGTTTAACGTTACGCAAACCATTATTTTTGCGTTCAGTAGAGAAAGCTTGTCTAGCATGCTTGATTTCCCAGGTATGTTCTGTTGTTACGTGATCTTTTAAATCTTCTCGGCTTCGTTAGACATGGATAGTTGTCCACTGGACAGCCCCCACGAGGCGGTCCTCATTGACATGCTCTTGAGTGACGAGCAGTACCGCGGACCCGAACGGAGCAGCAGCAGTGCCGCCTCAGGACCCGACAGCAAACACAAGAAGGATATAGCAGAAGTGTCCCGGGCAACAGATCTGATCCTGCCCAAAGGCAGCGCTAGGACGACACCAACTGTGAGTTTCCTTACTTAAGCTTTAAAGGAGAACTGAAGGCAAAAATATATTTTTTTTAATCAAAATTCTATTTATCTCATTTTATTAAGTATAGGAATTTTTTTTTTTTTTTTTGCTGTCCGGTTTCCATCAAATCTTATTTTTGATATAAGATTATCAAAAATGTTATAAATTTTTGCCAGCATTTCTCAGGAGAATAGCATTAATTTTACAGCATGGATAGCGATAACGACAGTGTTCACAGCGAAAGCGAGTTTTACTACCCTGAGGAAGAAAAAATAAAAGAAAACATTTCAGAAGAATGCTAAAAACCTCTAACTTGCTAACATCGAACAAAAACATGGCTGAATCCTGAATGACTCCTATTTGTATAAATAGGGGACTACATAGGCGGCAAAGTGTAGTTTTTTTCCTGCCATGGAAGTGCACTTGTATACCGAGGAGGAAGCAATTTGCATTCCAGCCATGAATGAGGATTCAAAATGGCGGCTCGGCTCGGTTTTCCCTTTCGGGCGCTCTCGTTTTCTGTTAGAATTTGGTAAAGAAAAAATAAATATATTATTTACCAGCTTAAGGTCGGTCCGTATGGTGAAATACCGTGACCTCGGCCTTGAATACTGACCTCGGCCCAGAGGGCCTCGCTCGGTACTTTCAAGACCTCGGTCACAGTATTTCACGATACGGACCTCCCAGCTGGTAAATAACATGTATTTTTGATCGCTATTTTGTCACTGCTATAGCAAGTTATGAGCAGGGCTTTGAATCGGTTCAAGGAACGAAAACGAAAACCGGGAACTTTTTCTATTTCACATGGAACAGAAACGAAACCAGAAACTTTATTATTTTTTATGTTCCGGAACAGAAACGCTTATTAAAAATAATGGTAACCGGTTAATACCGGTTTTTATTTCGTTCCTCAAAGTTTCCATAGCCTACAAATAAAAAAGTCATTCTTCTCCTGCGCAAGTTTCTATGACCCGCTGGGGTTCACTTCCTGTGTGACGTTCGCTGACTGAATGGAGAGAGCGGGAGGGTGGACTACTATCACGCCTCCACATCTTAAATAAGAGGTAAATATTGCAGTCTATCGTTATTCGAAAACGTCAATTTCAAACACGATATCAGTATATTTGTCCACGTTAATGAGAGGCTCGCGAACATTAAATGACGTTAACCTCTGTTAGCCTATCAATGCATAGGGCCTGACTAGCCTTTGGTAACACACTAAACGAATTATCTTTCATTTTTGGCACTTTTTCTGTTTGTGTAGATGGGAAGACATACTGAGAATCCAAATCGCCAACATTTGAAATAATAATTGTTTTTAATTATTTCTTGTCTTATTTAATGAAGGTTGTAATAGAATTAGCCTACATTTGGCTTAAGCTGGATGAGACAGAGACATAATTTTATAGCCATTTGTTAAACAGCTGACAGGGAACGTAATTAACCGTTCCGGGAACGAAATTTTTTTGTTCTAACCGGTTCGGGAACGTCTATTTAATGGTGGAACCCAAAACCGGAACCGTTAAAATTCCGTTTCTGTTCGGAACGAACCAATAGGAAAAAAATTCTGGTTCAAAGCCCTGCTTATGAGTGGTTGAAATACGCTCTGTAATATATCAGTCCGTATGTCAAAGCAATGGCCGTAAACGAGATTCGTTGAGACCTGTGCGAGACATCGTAGGACGGAAGTAAAACGTACAGCGGAAATCAAAGTGACCGACATCTGCCAGCGTCGTCAAAAGACGCGCGCGCCCTCTTTCGAATGCTGACGTAATCAAGCCGGAAGTTTTGTTTGTTTTGATAGCGATCAGGAAAGTTTGAAAAAAGTTGGCAGTAATCGTCATTTAAACTCGTTTTTGTGCAATATTTCGTTTGGAAAACAGTTTTCAAAATGGCGGCACTGACACCTGGCTGACACTTCACACTTCGAAGTCTCGCACAAGTCTCGTGAAGATCGCGCAGATAAGCGACGCCTGCCGTGGACCAAATGAACTAAATTCAACACGGCTAAAAACCGAATAGGCCGATAAGTATAATATTTAATTGCAGTTAGTTGCCAATACGAGTCACGATATAAGGTTACTAAAACCGAAAACGTAATTGAATAACACGTTAATTAAGAAATAAAGCAAGTTTAAAAATGATTTCAGTTCCCCTTTAAGTATTGTAATGACGGTATAAGAGAACATTGTATTCGTTGTTCAGCCAGTCTTAAATCTGCCCAGGATCCATTTCGCTTAGTTCGTACTCCATTAGCAAGTAACTAGTAATGTCACAGGAACTTCTTTTATTTCAGTTCCTGAATTCTAGTTCTTGAAAAGGTTCCTCAGTGGGAACATGGCTATAGATAAGTTTTTTTTTTTTTAATAACATTTTCATCTCATTTTGATGGCTGAGGTCATTTTAATTTCTACCATATTTAACTCTTCTATTATAAGCCCATTATCCTCTCCTTCGCCTCTTTTTTTATTTTTAAAGACCCGTCTTCCTGTGCCCTCCCTCCTTCATGGCTCTCTGAGAGATTACCAGCTGGTGGGTGTGGAGTGGTTGGCTAACCTGCACCGAAAACACCTCAACGGCATTTTGGCAGATGAAACCGGGCTTGGCAAGACTGTCCAGACTGTGGCCTACCTCGCACACCTGGCCTGTCACGAAGGTCTGTCTTAACTCACTTAACTTGGACTGTACCACTGTTGATGTCGGGGTGTAAAGTGTTGGCTCTAATCTCTAGCACCTTATCCTATGATAGGTATGACAAATGATGGTTTATGCAGGATTTCACAGACATAACGATCACAAAAACAAACACCTTTACATATTTTTAGACTTTATTTCCAAAGTTAGATTTTAGATCAGTGATCAAGGACAATATTAACGGAATAATTTGGGTAAAAATGGATTTCTTCTTTGGTTTTCTACTTTCATAGGCAGGGCTCGACATTAACGGTTGTCCGCTTGTCCGGGACAAGTGATACTTTATGCCGGACAAGTTCATCGTCTCCGTTACTTGTCCGATCGGACAAGTGCCAAAATACGCCGATATTCGGGTTACATATCAAATTTATCAGTTTATTCACATGATTTCCGAAGCATCTCACTCGACATACTGTTTTGATGAATTGCCAGATGTTTCTATTCGGAAAGAGCGATGTGCGCATACACAATATTCTACTTGCGAAACTGGCCAATACCGCTTGGCCAATGGGGTCAGAACACGCAGAACTCAAGGGTTGATAGATGAAGATGAATAGAAACTTTATTTGTATCCATTCATCTGTGAGTCAATAGAGGTGTCAGGGATCCCAGACGTCCGCTATTTAGCGGAATTCCGCTATTTTCTAGCGAAAGTTGTTGTTTTTTTTTTTTTTTAAATCTCTTGTATATCCATTAAAAATATGTTTAAGTAAAATGACCAGAAGAATACGTTCTGATTTGGTTTGCTTGTTTAGCGATGTTTTCGTCGGCTTCGTTTGTTCTCATTGACATTCGGGAACACTCGGAAGTTAAATTGATGAAAATACCGCGAGCAGTGTTGCCAGATTGCGCGGTTCTCCACCCAGTTGGGGGGTTTCAAGTGCATTTTGGCGGGTTTTGAACATATTTTGGGCTGGAAAACGTCAGGAGTATCTGGCAACACTGACCGCGAGACTGTACGCGATAGAACAAGAAAACAATATGGCTGCGCCCATTTGCTAGAAAACATGTTTTAACTCCGTTCGTGCTTTTGTTTCTAATGCGTTGAACTTAATTCAGAGCACTGCAGGAACATCAGAAAAGCAGAAGGAAAGATCAGAGAAACAAAAGCAGAGAAAACTGGAGGAAAGACAGAATGCACCCTAGAAAAGAGCATTAAATTCCTTTGCAGTGAAACCTTTCAAAAAGAGAGGTTTAAATCAGATATCTCCAGTATTTGCTGTACATATGTATATATCTAATATTACTGAATCATTGATTTCTGCTCATATTCATGATTTTTGAAAAATGAATGTGGCTTATATTAGACTAGTTTTGACATTAACTTGAAACAAAAAAAATAAACAAATGAGATGAACTATGGATACTGTTGTTATAACAAAATCAGTGGAATATTTAGGCAAGTATATTCTTCAAAGCTACATTTTCGTCTAATTCTTATCATTTTTTTTTTGCCACTTATGTCATTGATTATAAAATATGGCATCAAATAGATACACATTATTGTTAAATTCTGTTGCTTTTCTATGTTAAATCTATGTAAAAAATGTGTTCTATAGCATCTTTAAATGTTAAACTCTCAACAGCTTCAGGCAGCCCCCTTGACCCCTGCTGATAGTTTCTCATCTCATTATCTCTAGCCGCTTTATCCTGTTCTACAGGGTCGCAGGCAAGCTGGAGCCTATCCCAGCTGACTACGGGCGAAAGGCGGGGTACACCCTGGACAAGTCGCCAGGTCATCACAGGGCTGACACATAGACACAGACAACCATTCACACTCACATTCACACCTACGCTCAATTTAGAGTCACCAGTTAACCTAACCTGCATGTCTTTGGACTGTGGGGGAAACCGGAGCACCCGGAGGAAACCCACGCGGACACGGGGAGAACATGCAAACTCCGCACAGAAAGGCCCTCGCCGGCCACGGGGCTCGAACCCGGACCTTCTTGCTGTGAGGCGACAGCGCTAACCACTAGCCTACACCACCGTGCCGCCCGGTGATAGTTTCTTACATTCCTCTATTTTTTTCAATTACTGCTGGGATCCCTGAGGTGTGGAGGTTTTCATAACAAGATATATTATCTTGTCATTTGATAACTACTAGTGCTGTCAAAAATGTCGCGTTATTAACGCGTTAACTTGACTCAATTTTAACGGCGATAATTTTTTTATCGCGAGATTAACGCTCTGTGACATGATGCCATGCCCCGCACAGCCAGAGTCCTCTGCCCTCCCCCGAAGAGCCACGGTGCTTGGCTTAGGTTTCGTTTTCCCATCGGCGGCTCCAGCCCGACTTTGCAGTGGCTGTGACAAGACGTGTTATGCTCTGCAATAAAAAAAAAAACATTGGTACAACCAGTGTTCGAACTATGCTGATATTTTCGGGGGGTCCCTTTTTTCCCTTGGGGGGTGCTTGCGCTTGTCTCAGAGCGCGGATCTCCATCGCGCGCTCACTTCGGATATGCCAATGCTTCCCGTTACACACGATTGCTATGTCAATAAACATCATTTTGCCAATATTTTAGAGACCCCCCAACATTTCCCAAATCATGTTTTCAAGGGATCTCATGTCTGTTTCAGGGGATCTCGGATCCCCCGAGTACCCCCGTAGTTCGAACGGTGAGCAAGCCCATTCACTTTTTATGCTGATAAGAGAATTACAATGGTTTTTCATGTGACAAAAATGTGCGATTAAATTGCGATTAATCGCGAGTAAACTATGACAGTCGCGACATTAATCGCGATTAAATATTTTAATCGCTTGACAGCACTAATAGCTACATTTCAGTGTATACTAATCAGTGATTTACAGCATTAGTCAGTCAATGTTATCAGTTTTCTTTATTTGTAGCATTGTTATGTGTTTCTCTTGTCCAAACTAGTGATATCTCATCAAGTCATAAATTTTATGAGAAGATTACTTTTTGTGATATTTGTTACTGAACTGCAGAGTACTGATCTGTGTGTATATAACGGTTAGTGTTTCTGGATCTCATAATATAGTTATTTTGTTCTTAAAATTTTACGTTCATAATTTCTACTCTATTGGAATATATTGCTTCTGAACTTCAGCATAATAATTGGTGAGTTATGGTATCAATCAGTCTGTTTTACTATATTTTTGAACTTTTGCCTCAGTACATCAAGTATTGATTACTTTTGATTCATAGATATTATGCATATGTTGTGAATTCGGAAACAAATGCAATATAGATTGTTGGGTTACAAATAGCTTATTTGTGGGGGGTTTTCTCAAATATTTCTTCGGACAAGTCAACTTCACATTCGGACAAGTAAATTTCCTTTCAACTTGCCCGACAGGACAAGTGGTTTCAAAAGTTAATGTCGAGCCCTGATAGGTATGAGGCTAACATTGCTCATAAAACTAGTGATACAAATTTGGGATACTTAACTTTTTTTTGCCTGAAGTACATTCCAGGAAAAGGCAAGGTTATGTTAAACTGTTTAACAGATTTCTGATTTGGTAGGAAGTCCAGATGTTAGTTGGTGCTTCTTGTTTGCAGGTATATGGGGCCCTCACCTGGTAGTCGTGAGAACTTGCAAGCTGTTAAACTGGGAAATGGAGTTCAAGCGCTGGTGCCCAGGCCTCAAAATCCTCTTGTACTTGGGTAGCAAGAGAGAGCGCAGATACAAACGATCGGTAAACGTCAAAATGTCCATTTTTCACAGGTTTGTGTAGCCTTGTGGCATCATCCTTATTCCCGTTTGCCTTATCTCTTTGCAGTGGTGGTCTGAGCCCAACAGCTTCCACGTATGCCTTACATCATACAAGCTGCTGCTGAAAGACCAGGCTCACTTCCTGAAGAGGCGCTGGAGGCACCTGGTACTGGACGAAGTGCAGCTGATCAAGAACATGACTGAGAAACATTGGGAAACCATCTTCAACCTCAGGAGGTCAGACACCATCTCTGGCTTTTGGCCCTTGAATAAATGAAACACAGAGTGTGTTGGGTTTTTTTTTGTTTGTTTGTTTGTTTGTTTGTTTTAGTTGAATATTGGTGTGTATTCTTCTTGTTGCACAGCCAGCAGAGGATCCTGCTGATCAACAGCCCTCTACAGAACACTCTGAGAGAGCTGTGGACCATGATCCACTTTCTCCTGCCTGGAATCACACGCTCTTACCTTGACTTCCCCATCCAACCCGGCGCGGACCAAAACCAGGACTACTGCCACAAACTGGTCATCAGGCTACACAGGGTAGGCATACACACCCATAAGCAATTTTGTAAACATGAGCTTGCTGCTCCATCTGGTTGCACTTTTTGTGACCAGCAAGAAGAACCAACACGAAGGACAGAGAACAAAAGTGAAAAATATCTCGTTCATGACAACTTGTCCATTTTTGACCCGTTCATCAGTATGCAATGTGGCGTCGTGCTTTAACCGTGGGTGCATACGGTAAAGTCGCACAAGCAGCTCAAAGTCTCTTGATTTTTCTGCATCCGAATCAACACCTTCTTTTCTACAGAGTTACACGAATCTTTAATTATCATCTGCATTACTGATATAATCAAAATCAAATCAAAGTCCTTCCCACGCCATGTGGCGCACATGGCGGCGCCGATCTCCGTTTCCGTAGCCCTCGGCCTCTCGCCTATTACATAGCTAGGGTTACAGTGGGGGGGCTGGTCCTCTGGTAACAGCGAGAGTTTGACTCCCCACTCACATCTGTATTGCAGCATGCTTTGCCAGACGACAGTTGGTGCCATTTTTATGATGGTCTTTGGTACGACCCGACCGCGAGTAGAACTCATGATCTCCCGGTCAAGAGGCGGACGCGCTAACCACTCGGCCAACTCGCGGTTCCTTACTGATATAATGGTTATGGTTATAATGTAGAGGTCACCTATCTGTCCACTGGTGTGAGCGAGGTGCTAGTTCTGTGATGGTGCCACTTCCTGCTTCAGAATTGGTTCGGTTTGCAAATCCTCTCTGAACCAGTTTGCTTTTCCATGGACCGGAGAGCCACCACAGAGCTACGTCATTTCTTCACTGTATATATCTGTATTTATTCTATCCACATTCACTGGAGATGCGCTCTGATTGGCTACTCTGCTACGAGGATATCAGCTCATATACCGTGAGTAGAAAAAAACAAAATGGCGGAGCGTGTTGCTGAACCAACCGAAGACGAAATAAAAACTACTTGAAAACAAAAACCCCCAAAAAAGCAACAAAATATGGAATCAAAGTGTTTGATGGTAAGGTTTTTTTTAACTTTATTATTATTATTATCGCATTTTTCACAAAGTTCTAGTGTCATTTTGCCAGTTCATCTTGTTCAAAAGCTCAGAGAAGTTTGAATATTACAGAACTGTCCAGGGAAGAATTAATTAAATGTCTAATGCTATTTTGTACCTCAGCATGACCGCACAATGGCTCTTTCTGCAAATAAAAACACTGTCAATTGGTGCAGCCATTGATAGGTTTTTAAAAAGTCCGTCTAAGCAGAAATGATTTTGTCGGACGTTTTGTATAAGGTTTTTATTGGATTTGCAAAAGATCAAAATGAAACTGCTCTGTTTCTCAAAATCCAGTGAATGTGGATAGAATAAAACAATTATTCCACTCAGGCGCTGTTTACACATACCCGGGTATTTTTAAAAACGCATATTTTCTAAACTCCGTTTTCCAAAATAACTTCGTGCACACAGCTGCGTTTTTTTTTTTAAATTACGTTTATATTGATCCACATAAATACGCTGTCAAGAGCTGTTAAACTACGCCAAGACTGTCGGTGGCAGTGTTAGAAGAATGACAATTCCACACAAGCCAGTCAGAAGCCTCATCGAGAACCGCCGACAGAAGCGCGCATGTGAGTACACCCAGCCTGTATGTACGGATGTACCAACTCTGCGAGTGACAGGAGTGAGGATCGCGACATTCTGAAATTTTCCTGCCATTCCTCCGGGACGACAACGCCATTCTCGAAATTCTCCCACCAGATAGCAGTCCGTCCAGGTCAAACCCAAAATTGCCGATGCTGGCGGTGGTACGGTCGGGCTCTTTTGGTCACCAGAAGCTCTGCAATTGCTGCCCTCCGAGCCCTAATGCGTCTCTGCTGGTCAATGAGCTTTATTCTCAAAAGCAAACAGGCGAATATAGCTCTTAATAACAGAAATGCTGCTACTCTGAGTGTTTCCATGCTTGTCATATGTACAATGGTCACTCTTTTGTGGCACGAAAATTGCCATAAACTCCGTTTTGGTCTCTTTACACACAAACGCAAAACAGAGTTTTCAAAAAATCTCCACTTTTGCCGGGGTTTTTAGAAAGAATCGTTTTCAGAGGAAAAAACTCCATTTGTGTATAAACGAAAGGCACAAACAAAGGCAAAGGTCTGCATTTTTAAAAATACCTGGGTATGTGTAAACGGCGCCTCAGTCTCGTTGTACATGGGTTACAGCCAACTCGGCGCTATGTGCCTCGTCAGCGATCAGCTCATGTACGACTCGATTTTGTGAATAACTGTGAAATAATGTCTCCGCTTTCCCAGCAGCGTTATCTGACTACTGGATTAAGCAGACTAGACACTAAACTAGCTCTGTGGGTTTGTTTTTGTTTGTTTGTTTGTTTGTTTGTTTGTTTGTTTGTTTGTTTGTTTGTTTGTTTGTTTTAAATGGAGGTCACAAAGTTTTAGTTGGTTTTGTCAGTCATGATAATCCCAGCCCCTAACTTAAGCAGTTCTTGGTTTTAGACCAGCAAAGTGTTGGTGCTGCTCTCAGACCAGTTTTCCTGATTAGGCACCAGCTCTGAAGCACCCTTGATGAAAAAGGGCTAACGGAGCACTAAAAACGTTCCGATCAGCCGCTTTCAGGAACAAGAAGATGAAGAAGAAACCTTTATTTGTCACATGCACACTTCAAGCACAGTGAAATTCATCCTCTGCATTTAACCCATCTGAAGCAGTGAACACACGCACACACACAGAGCAGTGGGCAGCCACACCAGAGCGCCCGGGGAGCAGTCAGGGGTTCGGTACCTCGCTCAAGGGCACCTCAGCCCAAGGCTGCCCCACGCCAACCTAACTGCATGTCTTTGGACTGTGGGGGAACCCGGAGCACCCGGAGGAAACCCGCACAGACATGGGGAGAACATGCAAACTCCACACAGAAAGGCCCTCGCCAGCCGCTGGGTTCGAACCCAGAACCTTCTTGCTGTGAAGCGACCGTGCTAACCACTACTACATTTGTGTTTCTAGTGAAATCTTTTCCTTCATCTCGATTTCTCCTGCTTCGTGTAGATGATTCAGCCCTTCATTCTGCGTCGCTCCAAGAGAGATGTGGAGAAGCAGCTTCCTAAGAAGTACGAGCACATCCTGAAGTGCCGTCTCTCCACGAGACAAAAGAACATGTACGAGGACATCCTCACACAGCCCAGGTCAGTCAGTACCAGCTAGTCTAATCGAGTCCAAGTATCATTAGTATTGCTCGGAAGTAGTGTCTGACTGATAAAATGAAAAAGGTCTGCGATTTCTGATAACCAATATGATTAGCTGATACCACTTAAACACGCCTAAATGTACATTGGGGGGATATTTTGAACTACATATATGACAGAATTACTTTAATTAGTACTGTGACTGTGTACATAACTACGGTATATCCATAACTATTCAACTGGAAACATCCACATTTTATTAGTTGTGTTTTCAAGGTATAGCCTACTTAATAAAAAAATAAAAATGTTGAATCCATGTCCGTCACTTAAACATGGCACATATGTAATGTTAATATAACTATGAAAATAGTTCAGCATATATTTTTTTTTATATATATATAGGAACTGCACAAAAAATTATTTAATTCATTTTCATTCTTTCATACCATTTATCCATTGCGGGTCGTGGGGAAGCTGGAGACAATTCAAGCCAACATCAGGTGAGAGGTGGGGTACATCCTGGACAGGCCACCAATAGGCCATTTGCAGGAATTGGTCATGTGTCAGTTTTCCCCATAGCAGCAAGCCCGTGGTGGGCAAGCTAACTTGACATTCCTTGACAACCATAAGAGTTTGACTGGCGATGCGAAGCAATCCATTTCTATAATAGCTGTTTTTACCCTTTCTACTGTCTTTTTTGACCGGAATTTTCGTGTGTGCTTGGAAAAAGTTTGTGGTTTTAACTTCTATCGTAAGTTAAAGCGAATCATTGGCCGTAAAAGAGAGTTTTTTGGAATCAAGTTGGTCGCCACCGAAAGAAATTCACGTGCCAAATGGCGGATTTCTCAGGTATGTTTATAACTTATAATTTCTCCTGTTCTACCTTTTATCATTCGCTCGAAATCCCTTTTGCACTGTTTCTTTTGCAAACATAGCATTGCCACGTATGTATTTGAATCAGTTTCTTACCTGTCGACATGTCGTACGATTTTTCTTCTTTGCTTTACAGTACCACTCCAGTTAAAAACAGAAGGTACAACATCAGATTTTAGATTTCTTTTTCCTTTGGTACTTGTTGTTCGATAATCAATTTCTTTCGGCGGCGACCAACTTGAGTCCAAAAAACTCTCTTTTACGGCCAGTGATTCGCTTTAACTTACGACAGAAGTTAAAACCACAAACTTTTTCCATGCACACATGAAAATTCAGGTCAAAAAAGACAGTAGAAAAGGTAAAAACGGCTATTATAGAAATGGATTGCTTCGCATCGCCAGTCAAACTCTTATGGTCGTCAAGGAATGTCAAGTTAGCTTGCCCATCACGGGCTTGTTGCTATGGGGAAAATTGACACGTGACCAATTCCTGCAAATGGCCTATCCATCGCAGGACCAACACAGAGAGACAGCCAGCCGTTCACACTCTCATATTGGCAAGTTAGAATGGCCAATTGAACTAATCTGCCTGTCTTTTGGACTGTGGGAGGAAACCGGAGCATCCGTAGGAAACCCACGCAGGCATGAAAAGAACATGGAAACTCTGCACAGAAAGGTCCCAGTCAGTTGCAGGGCTTGAACTCAGAACCTTCTTGCTGTGAGGCGACTGCAAGTGCCACCCAAAAAAAAAAAATTCAGTTAAAACTAAAAAATACGTATGCTATGAATATATGTGTACAATTGAAACTGGCTTTTAAATAAAAAAAAAAATAGCTGAACGCCTTCATCTGTCTGACACACTTTTGCGCCTCTACTCGACCAGTGTTGCCAGATTGAGCGGCTTCCCGCCCAAGTTGGGCGGTTTCAAGTGCATTTTGGCGGGTTTTGAACATATTTTGGGCTGGAAAACGTCAGCAGTATCTGGCAACACTGTACTCGACTCTGCTTGGGTCAGCTGATTGTTGGGATTTGTGGTGTTCTGTGTGTTGCCAACAGTGGAGTTGCAGTTTGCCCTCTGGTGGACAAACTGTGCAATAACACTCATAACATGGTCGTCCGTCTCTGTTTCTTTTTAATTGTCGTTTATTAGTTGTTATAAACCCTGATACCCATTAGCAGTTAGTTCATATCAGCACGGATCTACTCGAAAGTGTGTAGGTTACAGCCAAACAGTGCATAGAGGGCACCACTGTGTTCAATTTACAAGTAATACTGCTTTATCTTTTGTGCGTGTAGTGCTCAGGAGGCTCTAAAGACGGGACACTTTGTAAGCGTGCTGCAGGTACTAATGCAGCTGCAGAGGATCTGTAATCACCCAGATTTGATCCAGATCAGAGAGACTGCCAGCTCGTACACATGCCAAAGCCTGCAGTACAACACTCCATCTTTACTGCTCACAGCTCTGCAGAAGGACCGGTGGAAGGTGTGTGTGTGTGTGTGTGAGAGAGAGCGATAGGAATTCCCATGATCTCCTGGTTGTGTGTGATGAGTCTTGGAGAACTGTGGACTGGATTCAGTTTAGAATATTTTAAAAATTCAGTACCTTTTTATTATTGTTGTTGCAACTGATAGATAGATAGAGACAAGATAAGTGTAAAATGCAAAGATAGAAAACAAAACCAGTTCAGTCCACAGTCCTCTAATTCTCATCACACACTTTTTTTTGTGTTTTATATTTATTCAATTGTTGTTGTCATTAGAGCCAGTTCTGAATTTCCAAGTGAATTTGTTTTCTTCTCTCTCCCAGACCGTGGACCTGTCCGGTTTTGACCTGATCAGTAATGAAGGCAGGCTGACCCGCTTCGAGACCACAGAGGTTCTTCCCAAACTCAGACTGAGTCAGCAACACGTCGAGGAGATCCACAGCGCACCCGACCCTCCACCCAGACCCAGAGCATGCAAGATCAAGCCTATGAGGTTAAAAAAAAAAAACATTATGATGATGAATGTATGAGCATTTGAATCAGCGAATGTCTACTGCTGTTGACCAAATGGATCTGAATCATTGCTTATCAGATTTTATTCCTCGTGTCTGATTTAGAGTGTATTTTATAACTTATAATACACAGGGCCAAATTACTCCATTCTGATTGGTCAATCAAGGAGGGCTTTTTTTCCTTAACACAAGGCCGTATTTCTGAAATGCTATTGGCTAGTTCGTCGCTTGGTTACGGTTACAAAAATTAGCAAATTTTGTCAACAAAATGGCTGACTCAGCAATGCCGCGTTTCGCTAGCCTAGTAAACTAGACCCACCCGCCTAGCGGCCAAAAATATTTTTGCCTACGAGTGGGTCTAGCCTCGCACCATATCAACAAAACACCCCGGGCATCAAATCGTGCCCGCCAATCACAACGCAAGGTTTTTGTTTGGATTCTTCGGGCGGGCTTTTGCAGGAGTGACGACAAGGCTGCGCGACGCTGGAGAAAGCACAACAGGAAAGATGGCTACGGCTAGTGAACAGCGCGCGTTTGACTCCGCTTTGGAATCAGTTTTAGAAGAATTAGACTTGGAGTTTTCGTTGAAACATGAGCAGGAAGAGGCTCTCCGCTCATTCCTTTTCAAGAAGGACGTTTTCGCTGTTTTGCCGACCGGCTATGGCAAAAGTCTGATCTACCAGCTGGCTCCGCTCGTAGCCAAAAGGATGGGGCTAGTTTGTGCAGTACGAAGAATTAATAAACAGCTTTGAAACATTACTTTTTGATTGTTTCTTATTTTCCCGTTATTTTAAATTTAAGGGAAATTATTTCACCAAACACCACTAAATAAAAACTCTCAAAAACAGTTTAAGCAAACCCTTGAAAAACACTTGAAAAAAAAAATGAGTGTATGTTAAGTATGTGGTACAGACTCCAAACTTGTGGTCATTATCTCCAAACTTCTTAATATCTAGAACCTGTTTATTAATTAATACGCATTTTGAAAAATTATTTATTTCAAGGCCTCCCCCACTGCTTTCTGTCGCTCTGACTACGTCACAGTCACTGTTGCGCTGATTGGTCAGAGCGTTGGCCTATACGCACAGAGACAGTTTGAAAGACAGCAGGTTGTTCCTCCCACCCCCTTCGGAAATGTCTACGACCGAGACCAGACTAAATATTCACATTTAGTCTGGCTTGCCAGGCTAGCGTTTCGCTATATTTGACGAAGAAATGATAAACCAATAGAAAGCTGCAAGCGAAAATGAAAATACCAAAATAAAGTATGAATTTTTGGCTTTCCGTGTTTAAGAAACGGGCCGCAGAACAACAAATAAACGACTCTCTGGTGGTGTATGAATGCTGTGAGTCAGACAAGGCGCTATCACAGTTTTATGTAGAAGTGAGGAAAGAAAACGGGGAAAACTACGAACCAGACTCTCTTAAAGTAATGCAGGCTTTTGTAAAGAAGTTCCAATAAAATTTTGTAAACCACTTTCAAAATCCTCGTGTCGTGTCGGCGTGTCATGATGAAAGACGCTTTAGAAACTGATTCAAACGTGCAAGATAGTCTCGCGCCCTGATTGGTTCAGAAAACGTGAATGACAAATGCTGTGAACTTGGATGGCTTCCGAAGTATGAATTTGGCCCGATACGTTATAAACAAGTAATGGTAACGTTCGTCGTAAAATTTTAAGGATCAATTTCACTCGTGATTTCAAAGTTTTGAAATTGCCATCGTCGCTTCGCAACTCGGGCAATTTTCAAAACTTCGAAATCACTCGTGAAATTAATCCTTAATTTTACGAGGAACCATACAATTACCTATATTCATTCATTTATTCATTCATTCAGATGAGTTAGACAAGGTGCTATCACATGAATTCAAGGCGCTATCACAGTTTTATGTAGAAGTGAGGAAAGAAAACGGGGAAAACTACGAACCAGACTCTCTTAAAGTAATCATTACTTACTTAAAGTAATCAATGAATTCACTCATCTCATCTCATTATCTCTAGCCACTTTATCCTTCTACAGGGTCGCGGGCAAGCTGGAGCCTATCCCAGCTGACTACGGGCGAAAGGCGGGGTACACCCTGGACAAGTCGCCAGGTCATCACAGGGCTGATACATAGACACAGACAACCATTCACACCCACATTCACACCTACGGTCAATTTAGAGTCACCAGTTAACCTAACCTGCATGTCTTTGGACTGTGGGGGAAACCGGAGCACCCGGAGGAAACCCACGCGGACACGGGGAGAACATGCAAACTCCGCACAGAAAGGCCCTCGCCGGCCACGGGGCTCGAACCCGGACCTTCTTGCTGTGAGGCGACAGCGCTAACCACTACACCACCGTGCCACCTCATTCATTCATTTGTCTTTTTATTTATTTTGTGCTGTCTCTTTTTTCCTCTCCTCTGTGTTGCTGTTGCTGATTGTGTCTCTTTCTTTCTTTGTCTCTCTCTCTCTCTCTCTTCCTCGGTGTTGCTGATGGTCTGTCTGTGTTTCTCTGTCTCTCTCTTTGTGTTGCTGATTGCCTGTCTCTCTCCCTTTCTTTTTGTGTTGCTGATTGTCTGTCTCTCTCCCTTTCTTTCTGTCTCCTCTTTGTGTTGCTGATTGTCTGTCTCTCTCCCTTTCTTTCTGTCTCCTCTTTGTGTTGCTGATTGTCTGTCTTGTCTTTTTCTTTCGGTCTCGCTCCTCTTTATGTTGCTGATTTTTTTTTCTCTCTGTCTTTGTGTTGCTGATTGTCTGTGTCTGTTCTGTCTCTCTCCTCTGTGTTGCTGATTTTCTCTCTGTGTTGCTGATTGTCTATCTGTCTGTCTCTCTCCTCTTTGTGTTGCTGTTACTGATTTTCTTTCTTTCTTTCTTTCTTTCTTTCTTTCTTTCTTTCTTTCTTTCTTTCTTTCTTTCTTTCTTTCTTTTTTCTTTCTCCTCTGTGTTGCTGTTGCTGATTCTCTCTTTCTTTGTCTCTCTCCTCTGTGTTGCTGTTGCTGATTCTCTCTCTCTCTGTCTCTCTCTTTGTGTTGCTGTTGCTGATTTTCTTTTTCTTTCTGTCTCTCTCCTCTTTGTGTTGCTGATTTCTCTGCGTTGCTGATTGTCTTTCTGTCTGTCTCTCTCCTCTTATTTGGCCCTTTTCCACTACCCTTTTTCAGCTCACTTCAGCTCGCTTCAGCTCACTTCAGCCCGACACGGCTCGCGTTTCGACTACCAAAAACCAGCACGACTCAGCTCGTTTCAGCCCTGCTTAGCCCCTAAAACTCGCACCGTTTTGGAGTGGGGCTGAAGCGAGCCAAGCCGTGCCGAGTGAGGTTGGGGGCGTGAGCAGACACTCCCCTGTGCACTGATTGGTGAGGAGGAGTGTCCTCACATGCCCACACACGCCCCGCGAGCGCGCTGGGATCTGTAAACACCGCAAACCCGGAAGGAGAAGAATTACGAATTACGAGAATTTCTGAAGCCTTATGCGCCTCGCCTCATCTATACGCTCTTGCCAGTATCTGTCCGCGTTGTCGGTGACAACAAGCCACAGCACCAAGACCAGCAACACTAACGACTCCATGTCCTCCATGTTTATTGTTTACTATTCGGGTCGTGAGACTACCGCTTAAAAGCTCACTGAATCAGTGACATACAGAGCATCGTGGACGAGTTCGCGGCGCGCAAGGCTCGTCGTATACCCTTCAAATAATGCGCGCAGTAGGCTATTGATGTTTTATTATGAGCCATGTACAGTATGTCACCTAATGTTTTTTTGTTTCTGAGTTACATGTTCGTTTGAAGGACTTAATGTACAGAATAACATAGTTGCACCCCGTAGTGTTGAAATTGGTAAACACAGTGCATTCAGTGAGGTTTGCACCGCCCTCCTTTTATTTCTGACTCTTCCTGTCACTGTTGCAACCTCTGAGCGCTCATTCGTATGCCCTTCAAATAATGTGCGCAGTATAGGCTATTGATGTTTTATTATGAGCCATGTACAGTATCCTAATGTTTTTTGTTTCTGAGTTACATGTTCGTTTGAAGGACTTGATGTACTAAATAACATAGTTGCACCCGGTAGTGTTGAAATTGGTAAACACCGCAGTTGCGGACATTTTGTAGCCTAAAATGATGTTATGATAAGCTTTAATAAAGGGCCCGGTCATTTGCCCCGCCCCCGGCCCGGCTCTGACTTGTTCCGCCACTGTCACTGATGTCACTGTTTGCGCTGCTTAACGACATCACGTGACGTCCACCCACTTTCGCTAACTCCACCCAATGTGTCCACCCACTTCCAGCCAGCACGGTTCAGCGCGGTTGTAGTCGAAATGCAACTCCAACAGCCCCGCTCAGCTCGACTCAGCACGGCACGGCTCAGCCGCGTTTGTAGTGGAAAAGCGGCATTTGTTGCTGTTACTGATTCTTTCTTTCTTTCTTTCTTTCTTTCTTTCTTTCTTTCTTTCTCCTCTTTGTGTTGCTGTTGCTGATTTTCTTTCTTTCTTTCTTTCTTTCTTTCTTTCTTTCTCCTCTTTGTGTTGCTGACTTTCTTCTTTCTTTCTTTGTCCTCTGTGTTGCTGTTGCTGATCTTTCTTTCTTTCTTTCTTTCTTTCTTTCTTTCTTTCTTTCTTTCTTTCTTTCTTTCTTTCTTTCTTTCTTTCTTTCTTTCTTTCTTTCTTTCTTTCTTTCTTTCTTTCTTTCTTTCTCCTCTTTGTGTTGCTGATTCTTTCTTTCTTTCTTTCTTTCTTTCTTTCTTTCTTTCTTTCTTTCTTTCTTTCTTTCTTTCTTTCTTTCTCCTCTTTGTGTTGCTGTTGCTGACTTTCTTTCTTTGTCTCTCTCCTCTTTGTGTTGCTGTTGCTGATTCTCTCTCTCTCTCCGTCTCTGTTGCTGTTGCTGATTTTCTTTTTCTTTCTGTCTCTCTCCTCTTTGTGTTGCTGTTGCTGATTTTCTTTCTTTCTTTCTTTCTTTCTTTCTTTCTTTCTTTCTTTCTTTGTCTCTCTCCTCTGTGTTGCTGATTCTCTCTCTTTCTGTTTCTCTCCTCTTTGTGTTGCTGTTGCTGATTCTCGCTCGCTCGCTCTGTCTGTCTGTCTCTCAAGCGAAACTTTTTTCTTGCCTCAGCATGATTGTGACTGGATGTACCATGTGCTTGTGTGTTTCAGGTTGTTCCAGCCAGTGCAGTACGGGACGAAACCAGAAGGGCGTCTCGTGCCCCTGATCAGCACTTCACAAGGTCAGCGCTCCACTGCTACCACCACCGCTACCCCCACCACCACTTCTACCCCTACTGCTGTTGCTCAGAACACCCTAGCCAGGGGCAAATCACCAGTGACTACCACCTCATCTACTCAGGGTAAGGCCTTTACTTTAACAGTGTGTGCTGAGGGAGTTCCTACTCTGCAGAAGAGACGGCGGTTCATTTTTGAATCTGAATGATGTAGAGCAGACTGAATATGGGCCAGTCATTTAAAAACATCAGTATGATGATGCTGCTTGTAAAACAATAAATCATCATTTGATTTTGAATTTGTTTCTTTCCAGCATGTATACTGAAAAAAAAAGTATTTTGTGTTTGCAGATGATGGTCCTTCATATTTTAACACAGTTGTAGTGAAATTTTTGCAGGACGTCCCCGGACCACAGACGAGCGTTCCACTCTGATTTCAATGCCAAGATATGGTTTTGTTCCTATAGTTCTGGACAAAACTAAACTTGGACCCTGCTGGACTGTTTTTTGCTTTCACATAACGCGTCTATGAAATACTGTGCAGCAGGGTGACCTTGCGTAATCGATCGGTACTGTAGGGACGGATACAGTGATGAGTGAATCTGCTTTAACATTGTAGTCGTTAAAGTCTTTTTAAGAAAGAGCTGGAAAGAAAAGACACTGCGAGAAATATATTCTTTGTGTTGGGTAGGTGTGGATGACTTCTTCTTCAGTTAAAATATAAAATGTAATTACTTAGCCATGTCTTTTAATTATTAATGATGTTTTGATTAAAATGTCGGAACTTTTTGTGTCATTTCCTCCCTGTCGCCATAGCCGTCCCTACTAAGTTCCTCCACAGGACCTGTTGTTCATATTTAATAAACTGAACATCTGCTTTTTTATGTGTACCATTAAACATATTCCTGCTCCCAGTTTATTCCAGCTATAGAAGCACCATCTGTTGTTTGTTTGTTTGTTTGTTTGTTTGTTTGTTTGTTTGTTTGTTTGTTTATTTCTCTTCTTCCTTAAACCCTGTAGCCAGCAGCACACCAGGACTTGCTGTTGCAGCTGCTCCCCCTACTGCCACTTCTACCCATGTGGCTTTAGGTGTAGCAGGGGTGGGTACTGTAGCCCCCAGGCCTGCTGTTGCCCCTCAGCCTCTATCCACCCACCCCCTGCTTCCCCAGAGGCTGCTCCTCAGCTCCCAGGCCCAGGCTCGCTTGCCTAGTAAGTGGCCATGTAACCTCGCTTCTGTCTTTTCAGTCACAGAATCATCTGCTCAAGCACAAGGGGGAAGAGCTACAAAAAAAATCAAATTTGTGAGGCTACAGTGTGGGATGCTGGAGATTAAATAGTCCTGTGTAAACGTTTAATGTATTTTTCTACCATCTAAATCACAATGTGCCGACCTGCCAGTGCTGATCAGGGTCATCACTCAAAAAGTCTTCCCTTTTTTTTTTTTCCTCTCAATAAAAGCCTTAGATGCTCTAAACGACGTGTTAAACCTCAAATGATTGGCAGCTGTGTAGGTGTTTTGAGCTCTAAGATAGTAACTGCAAGCCACTCCTTCCATCTCGCATTCATGATCTTTTAAAGTGCAAATTCTGGACCAATTTCGGGTTTTTTTTAATATGAAAGTATGTCCCTTTACACACTCATCCAGAAGGGTAATTTTGCACACGGCCATCTGTCGACAGCAGAAAACTAGAAAAGCACTCAGAGCGCAGCCCTCCGCCAAGAATCCTTTAAAAAATTCCAGGATCCAGACGGTGATCCGGATCACCGCCAAAATTTAATAGATTGTTACTTGTGCCCAGTCACACCTCTGGAAAAAAATTTCAGAGCAATCCGTTCATTACTTTTTCCATAATGTTGCTAACAGGCAAACCAACAAACAAACTAGAAAAGCACTCGGAGAGCGCGGACCTCCGCCAAGAGTCCTTTAAAAAAAATCCGGGATCCAGAAGGTGATCCGGATCACCGCCAAAATTTAATGGATTGTTACTTGTGCCCAGTCACACCTCTGGAAAACATTTCAGAGGCAAGCCGTTCATAACTTTTTTTCCGTAATGTTGCTAACAGACAAACAAACCAACGCTACCGAAAACATAACGTCCTTGGCGGAGGTAATAATAATAACTAGAATGCATTTCCGGAGAAAATGCGAAAGTGTGCTTGCTCAGGTGCGCTGCCATGGCGACCCGGCATGGTGACCCCACACAAGTTTTGTGTCAACATGCGAAAGTTTGGCCAAGACACAAGGCGGATTCTCATACGGAGATGACAGGCTGGCAAGGTTCTTTACAGGGACATCCCAGAGCATCACTAACATGAAAATGTAGATATAATTCTAAATCCATAAAGAGATATGACCCAAAACACGTTTTTGCTCGTTGTGGCGCCCTCTAGTGGCCAAATGACACCAAATTCGATGAGGGTACATGAACTGGTGCCGAAAGTCATTTCAACAAATATGGTCTTGATACGTCAAAGCGTTTCTGAGATATGAGCCAAAATAAGTTTTTGCTAATTGTGACGTACCCCAGTGGCCAAATGACACCATATTTGATGAGGGTAGTTTGGATGGTGTCCAAAGCCATGCCACTAAATATGGTCTTGATATGTCCAAGCATTTCCGTGATATGAGCTCACTTCCTGTTTGGTGGCTTCGCCATCGATTTTGATTGGCTGCCACGGGCGAACGCTTCGACGTATGAGAGCGAAACGAATTTCATTCATTAGGCATGGACTGCAGATCATGTGTGCCAAGTTTCGTGATGATCGGACAAAACACGTGGCCAGGGTCACTCTACCTTCACTTTGGACTAAAGTCAAAATGGCGGAAAATCTAATTAGGCGGATAATGACGTCATAGGGTGCGTTGGAATCGTCTAGCTCCAAGGATTCCAACGGCACCAGACTTATGAAAATCGGACATACGGATCAAAAGTTACGTGCATGTAAGACTGTGATCAGTTGGTGGCGCTATAGCGTGAGACGTACCAACATGAAACTTGATGAAATCAATCAGGGTCCACTCCTCTATCAGTGTACCACGTTTCATGACTTTACACCTTACGGTTTGGCCTACAGAAGGAAAAATCTGTTTTTTGCATCGCGCGCCCATTCATTTCAATGGGGAAAAAATTAATACTTTAAAAAATCCGGGATCCAGAAGGTGATCCGGATCACCGCCAAAATTTAATGGATTGTTACTTGTGCCCAGTCAGACCTCTGGAAAAAATTTCAGAGCAATCCGTTCATTACTTTTTCCGTAATGTTGCTAACAGACAAACCAACGCTACCGAAAACATAACGTCCTTAGCGGAGGTAAAAATTAAATAACAAAACATGTCTGCGAGAGCTTTGTACAGTTTCAGTGCACAGCCTGTGTAGGCCAAGCGCTCCCATTTCTCTCTCATTGTCCGGTCTTTTGGAAAACGATGAGTACTAATCCCATCAAGATTGGTGTTGCGACACCCTCCTACGATACATCTGTTAACCATTTTAATAATTACGCGATAACGTTGAAGAAATTTGCAGAAAACCACCAGGTCGTTTTCTCATAAACAAACCAGCGCTGACGTAGGATTCAGAAGGAGGCGTCCCGCACGCGACGTCACGAAAATCAATGTTTTTTTTTTTTTGTTTTTTTTTTAAAGATATTTTTTTGGGCTTTTTGCACCTTTATTGGATAGGACAGTGTAGAGACAGGAAATGAGCGGGAGAGAGAGAGATGGGAAGGGATCGGGAAATGACCTCGGGCCGGAATCGAACCCGGGTCGCCCACATTCATGGTATGGCGCCTTAACCACCTGAGCCACGACGCCCCCACGAAAATCAATGTTTGCCGGGAAATCCAAACGCCAAGTTTTTTCAGAGGCGGAACAATTCGCCTCAAATGGCTCGATTTCAACTGAATTTTTCTGGTACTGCGCAAGGTAAAAAAATTGCAGAGAATGCAGAATGTTACAGATATTTGACCAAAGTTTAATATAAAATAAGAGAATTACATTGATCTTGCTCCGGAATTTACTTTAAACGGTGCTCTCACATCTTGATTTTTTGCTTCAAGTGTGCTGCTGGAGTGGCACCCTTGCTTTTTGTCAACTTTTAACGTTAAACAAGTATATAGTTAGTGTCTGTAAACTGTATTGATCAGAGATGCACCAAAATATTTTGGGTTTAAAAAAAAAAAAAAGTGTTTTCAGTTGTCGTTCGTAAATGGGTGGGAAAAGGCTAAAGCATTTGACCAGGAAACGATTAATATTAAAAGGGTCAAATCTAATCTTTGATGAAAGATTTTAATTATAGCCCAGTAATAATTAGAACGTGATTTGATTTTTAAAACCTCCTCCCTCTTCATTGGCAGATCTGGAATACATTAATCTAATTGTAATGTCAAGTCAATTTATTAGATTTTTTTTTTTAAATGGAAGATCATTCTAGCAGTGAGTAAACATTTTCGGGAGCGTACGCAATAGACCCCTTCGCATGTTTGTAAACAAACCGACCGTTGCCAGGATGCGCGCGCAGCCTGGACCCAGAAACAATGGCGCTGCCCATAGACCGGCATTATGAGCTGTCAGATTAAGCCAAACAATTGTCGTTATAAGATCGAGAATGCTACATAAATAAGTTAACTCTAACAAGTGGACATCGCCTACCGGATCCGCATTTAAAGGGGAACAGAGGGCAATATATAGAGTAAATATAACAATAAAACACACATTGATGAACCTTATTCAAGACTTACAAAAGTTTTTTTTGTTCTAAGGTTGGAAAGTTATAGTGTTTTGAAAGTAGCTCGAGCAAACTATTTCCGCAGTTTGAACAGCCCGCCATGATATTAATTTTATCCGATCAGAATGCACGTTCATTTTCTCTGCGTAACACTCATGACGTATGTATGTGCCCAGTTGCGTTGGCTCATTGAGGTTGGGAATAGCACGTGTGAAATACCTGTTTCTGCCTCTTGCGACGATTTCGCAAGTCCACGGGTGGCGCCTATCTCATTGCAGCAAATAAATTCTGCTGGACTCGTGAGCAACTCCACGTTACGTTTTCCGCACGAGCACCACGCCGTGTCACCTGCACGCAGACGCTTTCTCCGAGCTTTCTTCTCTTACTTCATCACCGGAGTCGAGAGTACCTCTCCTAGGTTCAAACTGGTACCCTTCTAAGCCATAGCCTGCTTGCAGTGTGTCTTGCAGGATCTCTTCGTACGATTCGACAGAGCTGTCGCTTTCACTTGATGCGCCCGACGCCATGATTACACGCTTCTCTCCTAGTGCAGTGGGTAGCGCTGACGTCACGGTCTTTTAAAAATGGCGACTCTTGTGCCGTTTAGCGTACCGACTATTATATTTACAATTACCAAGATATTTCGTTGTTTTCTAGTATATAAATTTGATAGAATACTTAAGAATACGTTACTTTGTCACATCAGCAACTGTATATATTATATTTGGTACCCCTTTAATTAAAGAGTGGACGGACGATGTTAGTAAGTTCCCTGGTATACAATGGCCAGATATATGCTCGTACCTTATTGACAAGACTTCAGTGTACACCCACGAAAAACTTCGTGCCTACAAGTCTTTAGACGCATATGATTATGTTATGTGCGGGCATGTACAACTTGATTAACAATGGGACATTCATATTCATTTTGTTTTAATCAAATTATGCCAGTGATGTGATGGGAATGTGGCTTTAGCTACAACAGCAAATCCCAACACTAAACAGCAATTTGCAGGAGGTAATGGCATGAAAGGAATGATAGTGTAAAGAGCGCAGCGAAGAGAAATCAGAGCTGCGTAAAACGCGAGAGGCAGAGAGCAGAAATGAAACTGAACGGGGCGGGAGCTAGGTTAGAGCAGTTGGCATTTAGAGTGAGGGCACACAATTTTACCTTTCCGTCCTTGCTTTAAAATTGTGATTTTCGGCATACACAAATAACGACGGCACAAAATCTGGACTGCTTGAGTCAAGCGAGACCTCTCCTACAAACAAAATTGCATGCAAAGCTAAGTTAACATGCTAACAATATTCATTACATTGTGTAACTATGACCCAGCTAATCAGACAAACGTTACCAAAGTATTTTGCTACATCAATAAACGAAGACTAGAAAGAATAAAAAGAAAGATTTAATAAATAGCCTGATCTTACCTGTGATGAAGTGGGCGCTGCAAACCCGCGCATTTTTGATAGTGCTTTCATCCCAATCTACACGTTTGATGGCTTGTAGTCATAGACGTTGGCGATTTTTTTTTTTTTTTTGGAATGGGTGAGATCCTGCTGGAATTCTGAACATTTTAACCCCATCACTGCTACGATTCTGACACCCGACAACACAACAACTAGGCATCGCTGAGTCTTTTTTGGGTCCAGGCTGCGCGCGCAATTTCCGCTTACGTATGATTTACTGCGAAGGGGTCTATTATCAACGACAAGTCTTCAAATTTAAATATTGCACTATAATTTATTTCTGGCAACATCCGACTTTCCGACAGGAACGCTAATGTTTTATACTCTGGAATAGCTTCTTTTTTTTTTTTGTAAAAACACTGCTGATGAATCTTGGCTCAGTACGCAGGTTGGTTTTTATTTCTTGTACGTATAAATATTCTGAGCTGAACCTCTCTGCAGTATCCCAGATTTAGTCTCCAGTCTCTGACGTCATCTGCATGAATGAGATCTCTCTCTCTCTCTCTCTCCTCACAGTTTCTTATTGGTTGAATCACTTAATTTTTTGATTTCCTTTCCTCTTTCCTCTCCCCTTCAGCACCGGCTCTTCTGTTCACAAACTAATCCTTTTCTTTATCCAGCTCAGCTCAAGGATCCTGTACCTCTCTGGCCCCCTTTCTTGTATTTGTTCACTCGTTTTGTTTTTGTTTTTTCCAGTATCTTCCAGCTACAAGTGCACGTGAGCATGGCTCCCTTCACGCTGCCTCCCCTCCCTTTTTTTTTTTCTTTTCTTTCCCGCCTCACTTTCTCAACTTCTTTAAAACCCTTGTTCAGTTGTCTTTGTTGGACCTTTGGACATTATTTGATAAATAAATAAATTAATGAAGCACTATAGAAATATCCACAGGATGTGCTTAATCAATTTTTTTTTAAATATATATTTAGACTTTAACTGAAGTTGTGTTTCTTTCAGGCCTGCATTGCACACATGCGTCCCACAATGTCAGCAGTTACTAAACCCCGCCCCGTATTTAATTAGGACAAATTAGCATTTTTATTGCAAGGACAAAGGAATAAAACCATTTGGAAGCACAAAGTTGATTATTTTCCTAAAACTAACTTACTTAGCTCGGCTAAGCCTCGACACACGTCTTCTCCATTCTTCTTTGTCGCTCATTAGGGCGGGGAGGTCTGCAATCTGGCAGCCGATGTCGTCTGCTATTTGCTCTGGGTACGTCCTATTGGGACAGCCCTGCGATCTCTTTCCGTGGGAGGGTGTCCATAAAACTATTTCACCAGCCAGTTCCTGCTTGGTGCGCCAGCAATGCCCGGCGAAACGCAGTCTCTGTTGTCTGATAGAGTGGCTGAGGGGTGGGATGTTGGCGTAGAGTTCTTTGTTCGTGGTATGATCACGCCAGGACCTGTTTAGAGCTGCGCGGAGCATACAGGTGTAGGCCCCGTCCAACTTCCTCTCCAGTTCAGAAGTCAGGGTCCTAAAACAACACGTTCTTTTATACTACAGCAGTTAATTCATTTACTAAAGAGCGGCACATTATACTTTTTATACACTTAGAGTTACATTTGATCTTGTGGGACATTTATGAAAAATGATTTCCTGTTATCAGTTACGTTATAAAGCCGTGTGTGTGTGTGTGTGCTGTTCTGAAGGTGGAGATGTGGTGAAAGTGGCTCAGTTGGCGTCAATAACAGGCGCACAGAGTCGGATAGCGCAGACCGAGACCCCGGTCACACTGCAGTTCCAGGGCAATAAGTTCACACTGTCGCCCAGCCAGCTGCGTCAGCTTACCACAGGACAGCCTCTCCAGCTCCAAGGTACTGTCACAATGCGGTTCCTGTTCCTACTCCCTACACGTTCAGTGCACCACGGAATTAAGGCGCAGTGCTCTGCTGCTTTCATTCCATCTGAGGCAGTATAACGACAAATTTCCATTATATAATGAATCAGTGGCTTTATTTAACTATTTTTCAAATTGTGATGGACTGAGAGTGGCTATAGGTATCCAGTCTCAGAGAGAACCTCAGAATATTATAAACATGGCTGGTAAAATAGTGAGCTAATGTGACCTTTTTTTTTTTTTATTATAATAAACAAGGCATTCAAGTGAAACGGTGCACTGCGAACTGAACGGAGGATACAAATGTGTTGGTGGGTTGTTGGAAGGTTTTTTTTTGATCCCACAAAAGGCTGATTTCAGTGTCGAAGGCAGTTAGGATTGTTTTCAGGCTATTTGCCATTTTCTTTTTCCAAGTGTAAAGCCAATTTTGGTGATTATTCAGTCTGAAGGCCACTTTTTTTTTTTTTGTCTCATTTGTATAGAGATCTTGCAGTCACGTGACCGGAAAGTACACAGCCGCCATTTTGTCGGTAAAAAACACGGCTGAATACCGCTGCACTCGTGTACAAACTGGATCAATTTCAACCGGCGGACTACACGGCTCATTTTTCTAATGAACAGATAACTAGATACATGTCTAAAATAAACGACCTACGGATTAGTGACCTTTATGGATTACCGGACGGAGTTTTCACGACCGTGTCAGTGGATATTGAACTGCCAGAGGTGGAATACCCAGACGTGTATAATTACCTCATTAACTTTCCCTCGCTGTTCAGTGGTGAAGCACTGCGTGCTTATAAATCTCTGGACAGTTATCTTTACAGAAATTCAGGATTTGTCAGCGACTCAGATGTGGCATCTTGTAAACAAGAAAATAACAATCCTCATTGGATGGGTAAGTCACTTAAGTATTGAGTACTAGTACTGACACTAGATATATCAGTAGTATCTAGTATAGCACTGACCAGCTGATTATAGAATAGAATAAGGTAATTCCAGCTGTAATTCCAAATCGTCCGTCTTGTTTACCATGGATCTGGCGTTGGAGAGGTAGAGGCTTAGAAGTGGAGGTTTGAGTAGCTGTTTTCTGAGCTTAGTCAACAGGCCGGCTCTGCCTGCAGCCTCGCTTTTGCTTCCTCTCCTGACGCCGCCTCCTTCGCCTGCCAGACCCGATAACAATCCACGGAGACCCCGCTGGTCTCGCTATCTCGTCTGGAATCTTGTGCATGCGATGGAAATCGCTACAAACCGTCATTTTCTACTGGAAACCAATGTCCAGTAAGTCTATACGGTTGTAGTGGATATTGAAGTCCAGTACAGACGAACAACACGCAAAAATACACACAAAAAACATAAAAAAACGTGCACAGGTAGGGAGAGCTTGTAGCCGCAGCCGTTGTAGTAGAATTGTATATAGTAGGGTTTTCCAGAAGAAAAGGTAGAAGCAGAACCAGAATGAAGTAGAAGGCGGAAATATGGCGTTTGACCGACAAGATGGCGTCTGTTACAATCTGGATCGGCTGTGACGTCACATCCAAGATCTCTATTGAGTCTAATGGCAATGTTTTGGTGTCAAAAAAGATTGGTATTTTATTTATATTTTGGATTGATTTTTAGTCTTAACAAAAGCTCATTTTTGCATTTATATTCGGTCTAAAGACTGTTTGTTTGTTTTTTGGGTCACCACCAGTTCAGAGTCCAGGGTTTGCCTTGAAATTCACCTTCTTATTCCTTCATTTTCCCGTTGTCCCTGGTACACCTTGCAGTATGTCATCGCATGACTTCTTCCTAAGTATTTAGTTTATTCCCTCTTGCTTTTCCTCGTCCTGTAGGTAACATTCTACAGATAGTGTCCACCCCGGGGCAGCCGATCCTCAGGCCGTCGGGCTCCTTGGTGATGCAGCCGATGCCCCAGCCGGTTCCTGTTCAAAACTCCACAGGCCCTCAGGCAGCCCTCCCTCCAGCCACCCCGACACCTCCGCAGGGTGAGGATCCTCACTTACATCAGTAGCCGAGTGTTTGAGGTTTTTTTTTTTTTTTTACAAGAAAGACTACATTTTCTAACATTTTTTAAAATTTCTGTAAATCAGCCGGTGTGGCTGCCAGTGCTACGGCTGTAACGTCTACCACAGCTGACGCAGGAAGCAACACAAAACCCTCCAGCAACGCTGTACCACAAGTGAGTCAGAGCAAGGCTGTTTTTTTTTAATTATCTATACATGTTCTTCAGCCTGGTTCATACATGATCCAGAAATTCACTGACCACCAATAAACAAGCAGGTCTTTTGTTAATCCTGTTGTACGTCAGTTCAAACGCTCAGTCTGTGGTGTGCTTCGCTGTGTGTACCTCCTTAATTTGGCTGCTTTCTCACATCAGGAGTCGAGTGAGGAGAGGAGCAGGCAGCTGAAGGAGCGTCTCACTCGTCTGTTCAACGTTAACGAGCGGCGTGTTCAGCGCACTGTCCTGTATGGGACTGACCTTCTTGAGGCCTGCTCCGTGACCAAGGGACGCACTCCTCCTCCTCTGCCTGCTCCCGAGCACTCGCGCTGGGCCTGGGTGGGCAGAGACGCCTGCCTGAAGACCCAGCAGAATAGCGTTTACACAACAGACTCGCTTCGATCGGCTCTTCGTTCCCATTCAGACAGACTGCAGGAAAAGCACAGCCTCGTCAAAAGGTTTGGTTGTTTTTTTGGTCATACTGCATAGTCGCACAGAAGTCATGCGAAGAATGTGATTTCAAGTTTTGTGATTCTCTTGCTCCTTGCAGGCTGTCTTGTATTCTGCCTGCCACTGTAGCTCCGCCCCCTCAGCTTTATGCGGCCAACCCACCACCACCATACAGTCTGAAGCAGAAGATGTTCCTGCGTCAACTTCGAGAAGTCTCCACCCCCTATAACTCCGAGATCCGCACTCTGGCCTGCCCAGCTGTGTTTGAGCTCCCTGATAAACATCTGCTGGAAATGGACTCAGGTTGGACTTCGTTTCACGTTGCAGCACTCTTAACGCAGGAAACTTCAGATCCTAATTTATCCTTTATAGAAAGTGCAAGAAATATTAAAGATGTTGACATTTCCCAGAAATTGGCAAGTTGCTATAGATGAAAGTCTTCCGGATTTACCCGGAAATCTAGCCTGGCAAGCCAGACGAAATGTGAATATTTAGTCTGGCCTCGCTCATAGACGTTTCCGAAGGGTGTGGGAGGAACAACCCGCTGTCTTTCAAACTGTCTCTGTGCGTATAGGCCAACGCTCTGACCAATCAGCGCGACTGTGACGTAGTCAGAGCGACAGAAAGCAGTGGGGGAGGCCTTGAAATAAATAATTTTTCAAAATGCGTATTAATTAATAAACAGGTTCTAGATATTAAGAAGTTTGGAGATAATGACCACAAGTTTGGAGTCTGTACCACATACTTAACATACACACTTATTTTTTTTTTCAAGTGTTTTTCAAGGGTTTGTTTAAACTGTTTTTGAGAGTTTTTATTTAGTGGCGTTTGGTGAAATAATTTCCCTTAAATTTAAAATAACGGGAAAATAAGAAACAATCAAAAAGTCATGTTTCAAAGCTGTTTATTAATTCTTCGTACTGCACAAACTAGCCCCATCCTTTTGGCTACGAGCGGAGCCAGCTGGTAGATCAGACTTTTGCCATAGCCGGTCGGCAAAACAGCGAAAACGTCCTTCTTGAAAAGGAATGAGCGGAGAGCCTCTTCCTGCTCATGTTTCAACGAAAACTCCAAGTCTAATTCTTCTAAAACTGATTCCAAAGCGGAGTCAAACGCGCGCTGTTCACTAGCCGTAGCCATCTTTCCTGTTGTGCTTTCTCCAGCGTCGCGCAGCCTTGTCGTCACTCCTGCAAAAGCCCGCCCAAAGAATCCAAACAAAAACCTTGCGTTGTGATTGGCGGGCACGATTTGATCCCCGGGGTGTTTTGTTGATATGGTGCGAGGCTAGACCCACTCGTAGGCAAAAATATTTTTGGCCGCTAGGCAGGTGGGTCTAGTTTACTAGGCTACTGGAAATCCGGATATTTGACAAAAATCTCCGGTTTTCCAAATAGAGAAATTTATTTTTCGTGTTCCTAGATGCGGTGTAATACTTCGCATCGTCCTCGCATGGGCGCAGTCCTTAAATAGCCCAAACATAGTTCATTGATTAAAGACAGGTGTTCTTTGTTAACGGCGCGCATGCCGGAGCTCGTTAGGCGCGCGCGCAGCCCAAGGCGCGCCTTCAGGTGCATGAGCTAAGGCGCGCAAGACTGACACCGTTCTGCCCAAGCGCAACACAATCGCACTAGAAAGCGTGTTCAAGCTGCCAGTGTAGCTGCAGTCTTTTTAGTTGCGAATTACGAGTATTTCCTCTTGTGTTAATAATTCGCCGTGTCAAAACAAACAAAACTTTTTTCCTTCTTTCGACGTGAAGAGAGGTAAGCGATTTTTTTTTTTTCCATCAAAGTTGCGTTTTGCGGCTTCGAAGCGAAGTTTTAGCGCCGTTTCTGGAACACAACATCAAGAAAACGTGGAAGAAACAGCAATAATGGAAGACCCGGTTTCTAAGCTGCCTAAAACTAGCAATGGTACGGTAATTTATTTTTTGTTACATAATGTACTCAGGCTGCCAGTCAGTGTGTGACACACACACACACACACACACACACACCCCTGAAAAATCCTCGCTACGCCCCTGATTTACATGAGAAATTTGGTCTTCATTGGTGTGTTTAAATTTACAGACAATACGAACTAATGTAAACAATTGGCTTCAACTCGCATAAATCTGAATTGGAAATGTTTAGTTCACTTTAGCTTCTGTAAACGCACAACTCTACTAAAAGATTGATAAACGAGGCTCAGTGTCCCCAACATTGAAACCTGAAAGCTTTAGAAACTCTAAGAGACCTTTACTTTACTGTTTAACAGCACTGTTTTGGGATTTTGCTGAGTTTACCTTTAACTGTCTGATATTTTTTTCCAAAGTAATGAACTGTGTAGCAGGAAAATCACCGCGTTTTCTAAGTGCACTCCTGAAAATTACTCAGGGAATTAAATTTGATATTTTTGACATGTTAATCATTAATGTACATGAAAGAAAAAGGCTTAAAAGTTCTAACTTGTTTTAGTGAAAATAAGTACTAAAATGCACTAGAATGCAGGGTTTTGCGTGTTATGTTATGAAAATTTTTTTCAGGGGACGTTGTTCCCCCGCCATCTTAGTTTGACTTTCAAAAGTTCAGGATTTTTTTCTTTGCTCCGCTTTCATCTCTAAAGCCTCGGTCACAACCAGCCATACGTGCTCCTACGGCCGGTCTACGTGCAAGAAACGCACGGAGGGCGCACGTGTGACGTGCTGATTTTCGAGCCATAGACCGGCTGCAGAGGTTCTTTGTCATGTCAAACAAACTCTACGGGCGCTTACGTTTTTTTCAGGTTGCAAGACAAACTTACGGCCAACGTGCGTCTTTCTCCACGAACAAAAAAACCGCAGCGATTTGGGAAACGCCAAAAATCGCACGGCCAAAAAATCGTACGTCCGGTTGTGACCTAGGCTTAAGTTACTCATATTTGGTGAGAAGTGAGAGCTCCAGTGTGCTGCCCAGTCCCATTTCTTGGTTGCTTGGAAACCTGACTGATTCAGTTAAAATATGGTAGCTAACATAATATAAATGTTAGCTAGCGCATTAATGCGGACTGAGAGAAACAAAAGAACGTGATTTAAAGTTTTCAATGTCGGACATCAAGTTTGCGCCCTGACGTTTTTGCCTATGAGCCGTGGTGTTCTGTCCTGACATTATACATACAAAAAAAATATTCAATTCATGTTAGCTTCGTTTTTTACTCTCGTTCTATAGTAAGCAGGAGAGCTGCATATTGGCTTTGCGGCAAACCTTATTTTGCACGATTGCTAGAAATAAATCAGTGCGATTCAGACTACGGTTCAATTTTTGTCTGTGAAACATGGACGCTAATTAATCAGGGTTCAAAACAAGTAGCATAGGCCGTAGTTACAGCATTGGTGGTTCTCTGGTGAGGGCAGATGGACAGATCGACATGTGAGCCAGGGCAAATTTACACCTGCAATGTAACCTATTCTTCATTTGCAACCACGTGACCAAAACCGCTCGCGTCATTGACCGCCGCCATGTTGGAGGGTATACAATATGCATGTATATGTACAGTGGAAAGAGTACAGACTGGAAGGTAAAGAGGAGTTACATTTATAAGCTTGTAGTCATTTCTGACCCATATTTGGTGTTGGAGCCCAGTCTGGATCTGTAAAATCGTAGAGATCAGCTGGTTTCTTTCCCTAATGGAAAGAAAAAGCAAAATAAAAGCCGCGTCATCGAAAATTATATACAGCTCTTTTTAAAATGAAATAATCGTAGAAGCCTTTGATTGTCGGTTCACACACTCGATGATCACGGCTTTGTCAGATTTGACAGCGGCGAGTTTCTGCATGACCAGGCTATTAAACGATCCAATATTTCTGATATATTGTCATCTTTTATGGATAACTAGTTCATAGCACTTGCCCTTGATAAAATGTTCACTGCAGACTTGTGTCGTGGTTTATGTTGGACAGCCATTGGTGTCTACGCTCTGGGAACAATTCTCTTTTTTTTTTTTTTTTTTTTCTCCTTGATTATTTATAATTGCTGGAATTCTAAAGAGCTTATAAGTCCCCTTGTCTCGAATAGAGTTGTGCCTGCATCCAGTTACAGCGCAAAGAGTCGGCATAGCGAAGAAACAAACGGAATTCTTGAGCGTAGCAACCTCTTGAGCATATCTTCTATAGTAAATGTGCGCCACGTGAGTTTGTGTCTGTCCTCCAACATGGCAGACTTCCCGTTCAAAGCCTCATGCATAATTAGCTATGATGTCGCGTGCAAATGAAGAATATGGACATCATATAAAATGTCCTGGAGCTACAGGATTAACGTATCTAATATAATGACAACTCAGTGTTTATGATGGATTAAATGTCCATCTCTTGCTACTTAGCTTTCAGGATTTAATGTATAAACGTGTGTGTGTGTGTGTGTGTGTAGGTAAGCTGGAGGCGTTGTCTATCTTGCTGCACAAGCTGAAGGCAGAGGGCAGGAGAGTGCTCATCTTCACTCAGATGGCCAGCATGCTGGATATCCTGGAGACCTTTCTGGACCGCCGACATTTTACGTTTGTCCGCCTGGATGAGAGCCTCTCCCACCATAAGCGACAGGTATTCAGATAGTATTTAAAAAAGAAGCATGCAGGGTTTATGCAGAGTTTGAGTTAGTTTGTAAGTGTAACAGAACATTGACACTTTTGGACCAAGATGTGCAAAAAATAAAATATTTGCCCAGCCTTTTATTTATTTATTTATTTTCTCCCCTTCCTTCATTTCTTCCTTGTTTGGTGGTTTTTGTTTCCTTGTTTTCTTCCTTCCTTGTTTGTTTGCTTTCTTCCTTCCTTGTTTATTCCCTTCTTTCTTTCTTTCTTTCTTTCTTTCTTTCTTTCTTTCTTTCTTTCTTTCTTTCTTTCTTTCTTTCTTTCTTTTTCTTTCTTTCTTTTAGTTTTCCTTCCTTCCTTCCTTCCTTGTTGGTTTTCTTCCTTCCTTGTTTGCTTGTTTGTTTTGGTTTCCTTCCTTCCTTGTTTATTTCCTTCCCTTTGTTTGTTTGTTTTCTTCTTTCCTTGTTTTTGTTTCCTTCCTTCCTTCCTTCCTTCCTTCCTTCCTTCCTTCCTTCCTTCCTTCCTTCGTTTGTTTGTTTGTTTTCCTTCCTTGTTTGCTTGTTTGTTTTTGTTTCCTTCCTTCCTTGTTTGTTTGTTTTTGTTTCCTTGTTTGTTTTCTTCTTGTTTGTTTGTTTGCTTTCTTCCTTCCTTGTTTATTCTTTTCCTTCATTTCTTTCTTGTTCGTTTTTGTTTCCTTCCTTCCTTCTTTGTTTTTCTTCCTTCCTTGTTTGCGTGCTTGTTTTTGTTTCCTTCCTTCCTTCTTTGTTTTTCTTCCTTCCTTGTTTGCGTGCTTGTTTTTGTTTCCTTCCTTCCTTGTTTGTTTCCTTGTTTATTTCCTTCCTTCTTTGTTTGTTTTCTTCTTTCCTTGTTTGTTTGTTTGCTTTCTTCCTTCCTTGTTTATTATTTTCCTTCATTTCTTTCTTGTTTGTTTTTGTTTCCTTCCTTCCTTCCTTCCTCCCTTCCTTCCTTCTTTGTTTTTCTTCCTTCCTTGTTTCCTTGTTTGCATGTTTGTTTTTGTTTTCTTCCTTCCTTGTTTGTTTTTTTGTTTCCTTGTTTATTTGCTTTCTTCATTTCTTTCTTTTTTGTTTCCTTCCTTCTTTCTTCTTTTTCTTCCTTCCTTGTTTGTTTTTGTTTCCTTGTTTATTTCCTTCCTTGTTTAGTTCCTTTCTTCTTTGTTTTTGTTTTCTTCTGTCCTTGTTTGTTGGTTTGCTTTCTTCCTTCCTTGTTTATTCCCTTCCTTCGTTCCTTTCTTGTTTGTTTTTGTTTCCTTCCTTATTTCCTTCCTTCTTTGTTTGTTTTTGTTTTCTTCCTTTGTTTTCTTCCTTCCTTATTTCCACAGAGTCTCTGAGGGTCCAGGAGTTGAACAAGGAAGGAAGGAAAGAAAGAAGGAAAGAAACCAAAAAAACAAAACAAGGAAGGAAATAAACAAGGAAGGAAATAAACAAAGTGTTTTTCTTCCTTGTTTATTTCCTTTCTTGTCTTGTTTTTTTGTCTCTTTCCTTCCTTCCTTATTCAACTCCTGGACCCTGAGAGTCTCTGTGGGCTAGAACACTGAGCTCTCTCCCCTCCCTGCTGGATCCAGTTCGCCGCAGGGCCTTAGGAGATCCTAACGTCCAGGAGTTCTCTAACAGCAGGATGCCTTCTCTCGTCTTCAGCTTAGCATAGCCACCTTACCACCGCCATCTTAATTTCTTCATCATGCTACATAGAATAGAATGCCTTTACTGTCACTGCACAAATGTACAATGAAATTTTAGTTCATCGTATGTTGAGCATGTTTATCTACAACTTCCTGAATGGTAAAAAGTGTGAAGGGTTTTGTTTTTTTCTCTTTCCACCGTTGTTTGCCACGTTTAGTTACTGTTAATCTATTACATTTGAAAGTATAAGAGTTCAGATCGCTCGAACATCTCTGGTGCTTGCCCTGCTCCCTCAGGATCAGATGAAGGCATTCAACTGCAACAGACAGTTCTTCTGTGCCATCCTGACTAACCGCTGCTGCTCTGCCGTGGGCCACGTGTTTGACGCAGACACGGTTGTGTTCTACGACACGGATCTCAACCCCAGCATGGACGCCCGTACGCAGGAGTGGTGCGACAAAGTCGGACGCTCCAAAGACATCCACATTTACAGGTGCGTGTGTAGCAGCGACGCATGCTTATGTAGAAAGAGGAGTTATTAAAAAAGAGAAATTTTAGAAATGAATAAGGAAATAAAGACACGTCTGAACTTTTTGACTCAAATGGATCAAGTTGGATAGATTAGAGGAAGCATAGATTACGTTCAGACTGCACCCTGAAACGACCCATATCCGATTTTTTTTTTGCCCATATGCGACCTGGATCCGATTTGTTATTGACAATCTGAACGACACAGATCCGATTTTTTCACATGCTTGGATATGTGGTCCTAATTCCGATGCATATCCGTTATTTTCACATGCGACTGCAGTCTGACCGGACAGGTCGCATTCATGCGACCTACACGTCATCAACAAGAGACAAACGTCACTATTCTGCGTTGGCTAATCCCGCCTCTTTGGTGGAAAACAACAACATTTGTACAGTTTTCAGAATTTAAATAGACTTTTATAGAATTGATCAAGCTAATGGTGGATTTGGTAGGGACCTGGATGTTGATCTGTTAGCCTGATTAAATAAAACAGTTTCTATAACTGATTTATAACTTAAACCATCCTGTATTACAAGATTATAAGATTGTTCTGGAAATTTCCAGTAATTTGACACCTTCGGTCTCATTAGTCTGCTGCCCGCATTAATCAGATTATTGTGTGAGTTCCGCCGCCGCCACAAAAACCACATCGCCAGGTCTCGCCTCATCTCCATAGCAAACTGCACTGGTGTTTCTGCACCTTGAGCCAGCGCAGAGAGAAGTTGCAGAATTCAGCTGGCTATAAACAATCTAAATAAATATTTATAAAAATGTAGAAAAAGTTTATTAATATGACGAAATAAATACGTGCAAATTATTAAGCCTGAATTAAGAGTTTGGTAATACAGCGGCCGTATCCCAAATGACTGCCTACTGAAGCTCGAGTGCACTATATAGAGTTTAAAAATCCATTACTTCCCAGTAACATGTAGTGCACTTATATAGAAATTAGAGAGACATTTAGGAGTCAACCCTCGTTACCAGGCTACACGTTTTCATTTCAGTTCAGAAACAAAAACACACACGAGACCTCACACTTTAACACTAACCAGATAATTAAACAAACAAACAAACAAAAAAAGAAATCATTAGTAAACATGAAGAGTGCGCTTTTTTTTGGTTTACGTATTACGTAGATGTGCTTATTACGTGTCAATTTGCGCATGCGGGAAACTTTTGGGTCATTTTCCGTTCATATCGGAGATCGCATACAAGTCTCATATAATTGGTAATGTGAACGGCCTAACAAAAAAAATCGGATTTCACAACAAATCGGATATGGGTCGTTTCAGGTTGCAGTCTGAACGTAGTGATAATGTCTAAGGCCGAATCCCATTTCACCCCTTGGACCTACCCCTTGGCCCTTCCCCTCCATTTTGCGCGTTCACGTGAAGGGGTAGGGGTATCCCAATCCCAGTTACCGCGGAGGGGTAGGGGAAGGGGTAGGGCTTCTGTACCCCTCCAAACGGAGATTTTCCTGGAGCTGACTCCGAACGAAGGGGTTTGAGTGATTTCCCACAATGCCATGCGGATTTCAGCGAGATTTCATGCGGATTTCAGAAAGATGGCGGTTCCCACGGCGAAAGATTGTCATAAATGTATTTTCTCCATTATTTACGTGTTTTAAGTTGTTATCCAGAGGAAACACGCCGCTTGATTCGCTTTCGAGCTGAGAATGAGCAGCGATTTCTGAAATCCAAGCTGCTGCTAAAAAGCTTTGGGAGTGAGTATTGTTTTCAGTTGCTTGACTGCGTACGTTTTGTTCTGTTATTCTCGCTTTTATTGTTTACATGAGTGTTCTGACACCTCATTCTGTCGGATGTGGTGCACAAAGCGCCAAAGATATCCCATTCAGTGGTGTTAGTTAACAAATCACACCCTGCCGGCAGAGATTTCTGGTTCTGCCTCTGGCTCTGACTGTAGCGGCTGGTCGCAGCCAGTGACGCATTTGGTCGCGTTTTGCTAACGTAAACGCTGACGGAGGTACGCAATGACGTATGCGATCGTTGAAGGGCTATCCCAATACGTAAGGGTTGAATTTCAAGCCCTATCCCTTGTAGCTCAGTTTCAAGGGGAAGGGCCAAGGGGAAGGGGGAGGGGTAGGGGTAGAAATTAGAATTGGGATTGGGCCTAAATGTTGATTCCCTCAGGCTGGAGAGTGGAAACTCCATAGAGGAGAAACTGCTGAAGAACGGCACGAAGGACCTGATTAGAGAAGTGGCAGCACAAGGGACGGACTATACGCTCGCCTTCCTCACGCAGGTACACGCCTACATCACTAGAACACACTGCACCAGACCTTTCCTTCTTACTGACTCTTACAGTCTCAGCTTTTGAAGTCTTGCATCTAATGATTTCTTTCTTTATGTTTCGTCCAGCGCACTATCCAGGACCTGTTTGAGGTAGAAGCCGGATCTGGAGAGAAGGTCGAGGAGTTCGTCGTGCTGCATCAGGAACCGTCTCCATCAGAGTCCATCCCTCCACACGTGGCCAGGCCGTACATCCAGGCCCTCAACACCATCACGCTACAGTCGCTTCACCCAGAAGACAGGCTGGGCATGAAAAGAGAGGCACAAACGGAGCAAGAGGAGGGTGAGGCGACGGACGAGTCTTCTCAGCTAGAAGAGCTGGCATCTGTCGTGGAACAGGTAATTAGCTTCAGATTATTAACGTGGTGTGATGGCTTGGAGAAATTTGTTCTTATTACATTATAAATGTCTTTATATTTGCTGTAGCTGACTCCTATTGAAAGATATGCGCTTCAGTACCTGGAGTACCTTCACATCAGTGAAGATGTGGCCGCTGTTAAGGTAAGAGGAGAGGGATTTAAAGCACGGATGCAAACGGCGCGCCTTTTGGCGGATGCCGCCTTTTTCACGGCTGTCTGGGGGACTTGTGTGAATCGTGCAGATCCGATGAGTTTTTAATCCTGTATTAAAATTACTAAATAAGCAAATGCCATTACAGTCCATGAAACATAAGGGGTGTTCACACGGCACATATTTGCATCGATGCTGCACCGATGTATTTTGTTGCGATATATATTTTACACCGGTGTAAATTTTGTGGCGCGTTCACACGTCACAACCTGCTTACTTGAGAGAAGCGTGTTAGCACCGGTGCAGCCCCACTGGCGTTCACACGGCAGTTTTTGCGACCGTGCTATACGATAGTAATAATGCGGAAATGAAATATGTGCATGCGTGAAAATGTACTTTCTTTTCCCGGTTGTCATGGCATCGCCAAGCGCCGGGAAAACAACGTGGATGAAGACACCAGTGTTGCCAGATACTGCTGACGTTTTCCAGCCCAAAATATGTTCAAATCCGCCAAAATGCACTTAAAACCGCCCAATCTGGCAACACTGGAAGACACGCAGTTCTGTTGTTGTTGATATTCGCCATTTTGGAAGCGCAAAATACCAGGATGCAAATTATGCAATGCCCGTATGTAATCGACTCTCCTCACGCGTAGCGAGTCGACCCCTGTAGCGTTCAGACGTCCCATTTTATATCGGTGCTGCCCCGCAAACTAGCATTTACTCCGGAGTAAATTTCTTAAACCACCTCCCGAGCAGGGTTAGATTTGCACCGGTTTAAGCAGCTTTCAGGGGCGACACCGGTATAACTTTGTACTGTGTGAACGCTCTACAGTGGCGCTACAGTGGAGTAAAAGTTGCCGTGTGAACACCCCTATAGACCCTTTTCACTCACATGACCTTCATAAACGCGACCGCCATTTTGGACATGAAGAAATAACGGTTTATGGCACAGACCCTTTCGGTTCTCGCTCATCTAGCTGCTACAATGACTGCTTAGACTGCAACAATAATACCTAACACACATTTAAGTATCCGTCGTAAAGACGTGAAACTCGTCGAGTGACGAGTGTGTTCATTGATAAGCTGACACAATCTAAAAGTAGACATACCATCACACTGCCCTGGCGCTGTGTACAGTTTACCTTCTATGGTTTGTGCACTCACTATTTGCCATTACTTTCTCCAACCCAGTGTTCGAACTATGCCGATATTTTCAGGGGGTCCCTTTTTTTCCGTTGGGGGGGGGCGGGTGCTTGCGCTTGTCTCAGAGCGCGGATCTCCAAACACATGAGAAGCCTATCTTACGCACATATCACGCGGACTCCACACACGCATCGCGTCTGAAGTCATAACTCATCAGGGGAAATCGTGTCCGCATTGGCATGTTCAAAAAACAACCTCGCGTCAACAATGATACCACACGCAAGGAAAAAAAAAAACAGTCAGGCTACTCAACACATCTGATCCACAGGAGCACCAAAGCATCACTGGAAATCATGTCAACAACCAATCTTCCATTTCAACACGCGTCAGCAAACAAATGGCACCACAAACATGAACGAATCGGTCAGGCTAGGGCTGGGCGATTTTACGATTACGATGTTATTCACGATATAAAATCTCTACGATTAGAAATTAGACACGTACGATATGCCTACGATAAGCCTACGCCTTCAATAAAATTACTTCATCCGAAGTTTTGACAGACACGTGAATAGCCAATCATAACTAAACAGTACCGCACGTAACCAATCAGTTGGAAGAGAGCCACGTCAAGTTAGGTTGCGTGCACACACAAACACACACACGTGTAGCAGCAACGCACAGCATGGCTGTGGTGAAGTTTGCAGGAGCGCGGCATTTCTCCAACAAAGCGTGAAACAAAGCGATTATAAAAATGAGCGAGAAGCCGACTGACCGGAGTTCTGAACAGGAAAGTCAGAGCACTGCCCTGGAGGACATCGTTGAAAAGAAGGGCCAGAGATCTTCGGTTGTGTGGAGGTATTTTGGATATTTAAAATCGGACATACAACAAAGTGTTACACAAAACCTTAAACGCACTGACGTACAGGATTGCACTTTTTTTCTCCTCGCAGCATAAGGTTTACACGTCAATATGTCTTTGTTTATTTGAAAGCTGCTAGAATTTGCACAAATGATTAACAATGGTATATAGTTTTTATTTTTCAGTTTATTCATTTGAATAAAAAGAACAAAAGAATGTGCATCCAGTTTGTTTCGGTTCTGTGAAACTTGAAGGCTTGTTAAGCTATTTTTGTTAATTAGGAAGGAACTACTAATTTGTAAAGTTCATATTTTGAGCAGAAAATTAAAGAAAATACAAAAATGGTGATTTGATTTATATCGTGATATATATCGTTATCGAAAATTTTGAAAAAATATATCGTGATATAATTTTTTCTCATATCGCCCAGCCCTAGGTCAGGCTACCGATTCCAAACCCACAGCAGACGAATAATTAAATGCATCTTACCTTAAAGCAGAATCGACCACAAAGGAAGTCTGTTGGCACACTTCCTTTCTACTAGTTTGTGTCCCCAACCTGGCAGCAGCAGTCGTTGTCATATCAGTTTATTTTATCTTTGATGTAAACACACTTTGTATATGCAAATGCTTCCCGTTACACACGATTGCTATGTCAATAAACATCTCATCTCATCTCATCTCATTATCTCTAGCCGCTTTATCCTTCTACAGGGTCGCAGGCAAGCTGGAGCCTATCCCAGCTGACTACGGGCGAAAGGCGGGGTACACCCTGGACAAGTCGCCAGGTCATCACAGGGCTGACACATAGACACAGACAACCATTCACACTCACATTCACACCTACGGTCAATTTAGAGTCACCAGTTAATCTAACCTGCATGTCTTTGGACTGTGGGGGAAACCGGAGCACCCGGAGGAAACCCACGCGGACACGGGGAGAACATGCAAACTCCACACAGAAAGGCCCTCGCCGGCCCCGGGGCTTGAACCCAGGACCTTCTTGCTGTGAGGCGACAGCGCTAACCACTACACCACCGTGCCGCCCTCAATAAACATCATTTTGCCAATATTTTAGAGACCATCCATCTTCTCCGTCGGTCAGCATCTGTCGGGATCCGATAAAATGATAAATCTTGCCTTGTGTGTTGATGGTTACTACATCCAGGTGCACAACAATATAATGGCATGATGGAAGTCTTGCTGAAAGTAAAAACTTTCTTTGATGGCTATATTCCTTTCGATGCTTCGCTGTCGTTCCTCGTTGTTGGCTGTGGTAGACTACTGGTAGTTCATGTCCAAAATGGCGGCCGCGTTTGTCGTGACGTCACGTGGGAAGGGTCTATAGGAAGTATAAGTATGAGAAGAAAACAGTAAATCAGAAAGCTGCACACGTAAAGCCAATTACGTAACTTACGTTGGACTGATGGAAATCCTTGCGCGTGCAGTGAAGTGCAGCCAGCAGCAGATAATGGTGCGCAGCCAACTGGCTTTACATGCGCAGCTTTCTGATTTGCTGTTTTCTTCTCATACTTATACTTCCTATGTTTCATGGACTGTAACGGTATTTGCTCATTTAGTAATTTTAATACAGAATTTACTTTGATGAAATTATAATCAGACACTCCAACGCCCCCTAAAAAAAAAAAAACAAATCGCGATTCACACAAGTCCCCCAGACAGCCGTGAAAAACGCGTCATCCGCCAAAAGGCTCGCCGTTTGCATCCATGTTTAAAAGAAAACTTGCTTTAATAGGAAAATAATCAACTCATTCCTCATCGTGTTGCATTTCGTGCATGGGTTTAGGAGCGAATAGAAGCTGCTAAACGAGTCTGGGAGCTGCGACAACAACAGAAGCGAAAGCACGAAGAAGACGAGCGGGTGAATCTAGAAGACGAAGAAGACCTCTTCACCTACACCAGAGAGGATGCCTACAACATGGTACACTTTCAGACGCTTTCAAATAAGCATCTTTGGAAACTTGAAAGTATTCCATGTTGTTGGTGCTGAAGTGTTTGTTTTTTTTTTTTCCTGCTCTGAAGGAGTACGTGTTTGAGTCTGCAGATGGTCAGACAGAAATCATGCCGGTGAGACAATCCTGTAGATATATTACATGTAGCATTCCGATGCATTACATAGAGAGATGGTGATCTCCTGTTTCTCCATCTGTTCTTGCTGTAGCTGTGGACTCCGCCGACGCCACCTCAGGACGATAACGACATCTACATCGACTCTGTGATCTGCCTCATGTATGACTCCGCCCCCATGCCAGAGTCCAAACTGCCCCCGGTGTACAGCCGCAAAGAGCACAAGAGACCCAAGATGGACCAGTCTGGTAGGAAATCAAACACAACTGGCGTTCCTGTAGTTCTTGTACAACCCCAGTTCAGAAAACATTGGAACAATGTGTTGAAACTAGGGGTGGGACTAGATTAAAAAAAAAATCTAATTAATTACAGGCTTTGTAATTAATTAATCTCAATCAGTCGCACTACCGTATTTGCCCCAAAAGCGACATTTATTTTATGTAACTCAATAATATGTGAAGAGTTCAAATAATACACAGACATGATTTTTAGATTCAAGCTCATTTAATGGCTGTAAACAATAAATTGCATTTCATTTTGCAATAGGAAACAAAGGTATGGTCCCTGTCCAAAATTGAAGAGACTAAGGTTTAAGTGGCTTTAAAAAGTGTCTTGGAAAAAACAAATTGCATTTCATTTCAAAATAGTAAACAAAGGTAAGGTCCCTGTCCAAAATTGAAGAGACTAAGGTTTAAGTGGCTTTAAAAAGTGTCTTGGAAAAAACAAATTGCATTTCATTTCAAAATAGTCAACAAAGGTAAGGTCCCTGTCCAAAATTGAAGAGACTAAGGTTTAAGTGGCTTTAAAAAGTGTCTTGGAAAAAACAAATTGCATTTCATTTCAAAATAGTCAACAAAGGTAAGGTCCCTGTCCAAAATTGAAGAGACTAAGGTTTAAGTGGCTTTAAAAAGTGTCTTGGAAAAAACAAATTGCATTTCATTTCAAAATAGTCAACAAAGGTAAGGTCCCTGTCCAAAATTGAAGAGACTAAGGTTTAAGTGGCTTTAAAAAAGTGTCTTGGAAAAAACAAATTGCATTTAATTTTGCTATAGTAAACAAAGGTAAGGTCCCTGTCCAAAATTGAAGAGACTAAGGTTTAAGTGGCTTTAAAAAAGTGTCTTGGAAAAAACAAATTGCATTTAATTTTGCTATAGTAAACAAAGGTAAGGTCCCTGTCCAAAATTGAAGAGACTAAGGTTTAAGTGGCTTTAAAAAAGTGTCTTGGAAAAAAACAACTTGCATTTCATTTTGCAATAGTAAACAAAGGTATGGTCCCTGTCCAAAATTGAAGAGACTAAGGTTTAAGTGGCTTTAAAAAGTGTCTTGGAAAAAACAAATTGCATTTCATTTCAAAATAGTCAACAAAGGTAAGGTCCCTGTCCAAAATTGAAGAGACTAAGGTTTAAGTGGCTTTAAAAAGCGTCTTAGAAAAAACAAATTGCATTTCATTTTGCTATAGTAAACAAAGGTAAGGTCCCTGTCCAAAATTGAAGAGACTAAGGTTTAAGTGGCTTTAAAAAGTGTCTTGGAAAAAACAAATTGCATTTCATTTCAAAATAGTCAACAAAGGTAAGGTCCCTGTCCAAAATTGAAGAGACTAAGGTTTAAGTGGCTTTAAAAAGTGTCTTGGAAAAAACAAATTGCATTTCATTTCAAAATAGTAAACAAAGGTAAGGTCCCTGTCCAAAATTGAAGAGACTAAGGTTTAAGTGGCTTTAAAAAGTGTCTTGGAAAAAACAAATTGCATTTCATTTCAAAATAGTCAACAAAGGTAAGGTCCCTGTCCAAAATTGAAGAGACTAAGGTTTAAGTGGCTTTAAAAAGTGTCTTGGAAAAAACAAATTGCATTTCATTTTGCTATAGTAAACAAAGGTAAGGTCCCTGTCCAAAATTGAAGAGACTAAGGTTTAAGTGGCTTTAAAAAGTGTCTTGGAAAAAACAAATTGCATTTCATTTCAAAATAGTCAACAAAGGTATGGTCCCTGTCCAAAATTGAAGAGACTAAGGTTTAAGTGGCTTTAAAAAGTGTCTTGGAAAAAACAAATTGCATTTCATTTCAAAATAGTCAACAAAGGTATGGTCCCTGTCCAAAATTGAAGAGACTAAGGTTTAAGTGGCTTTAAAAAGTGTCTTGGAAAAAACAAATTGCATTTAATTTTGCTATAGTAAACAAAGGTAAGGTCCCTGTCCAAAATTGAAGAGACTAAGGTTTAAGTGGCTTTAAAAAGTGTCTTGGAAAAAACAAATTGCATTTCATTTTGCTATAGTAAACAAAGGTAAGGTCCCTGTCCAAAATTGAAGAGACTAAGGTTTAAGTGGCTTTAAAAAGTGTCTTGGAAAAAGCAAATTGCATTTCATTTTGCTATAGTAAACAAAGGTAAGGTCCCTGTCCAAAATTGAAGAGACTAAGGTTTAAGTGGCTTTAAAAAGTGTCTTGGAAAAAACAAATTGCATTTCATTTCAAAATAGTCAACAAAGGTATGGTCCCTGTCCAAAATTGAAGAGACTAAGGTTTAAGTGGCTTTAAAAAGTGTCTTGGAAAAAACAAATTGCATTTCATTTCAAAATAGTAAACAAAGGTAAGGTCCCTGTCCAAAATTGAAGAGACTAAGGTTTAAGTGGCTTTAAAAAGTGTCTTGGAAAAAACAAATTGCATTTCATTTCAAAATAGTCAACAAAGGTAAGGTCCCTGTCCAAAATTGAAGAGACTAAGGTTTAAGTGGCTTTAAAAAGTGTCTTGGAAAAAACAAATTGCATTTCATTTCAAAATAGTCAACAAAGGTAAGGTCCCTGTCCAAAATTGAAGAGACTAAGGTTTAAGTGGCTTTAAAAAGTGTCTTGGAAAAAACAAATTGCATTTCATTTCAAAATAGTCAACAAAGGTAAGGTCCCTGTCCAAAATTGAAGAGACTAAGGTTTAAGTGGCTTTAAAAAAGTGTCTTGGAAAAAACAAATTGCATTTAATTTTGCTATAGTAAACAAAGGTAAGGTCCCTGTCCAAAATTGAAGAGACTAAGGTTTAAGTGGCTTTAAAAAAGTGTCTTGGAAAAAACAAATTGCATTTAATTTTGCTATAGTAAACAAAGGTAAGGTCCCTGTCCAAAATTGAAGAGACTAAGGTTTAAGTGGCTTTAAAAAAGTGTCTTGGAAAAAAACAACTTGCATTTCATTTTGCAATAGTAAACAAAGGTATGGTCCCTGTCCAAAATTGAAGAGACTAAGGTTTAAGTGGCTTTAAAAAGTGTCTTGGAAAAAACAAATTGCATTTCATTTCAAAATAGTCAACAAAGGTAAGGTCCCTGTCCAAAATTGAAGAGACTAAGGTTTAAGTGGCTTTAAAAAGCGTCTTAGAAAAAACAAATTGCATTTCATTTTGCTATAGTAAACAAAGGTAAGGTCCCTGTCCAAAATTGAAGAGACTAAGGTTTAAGTGGCTTTAAAAAGTGTCTTGGAAAAAACAAATTGCATTTCATTTCAAAATAGTCAACAAAGGTAAGGTCCCTGTCCAAAATTGAAGAGACTAAGGTTTAAGTGGCTTTAAAAAGTGTCTTGGAAAAAACAAATTGCATTTCATTTCAAAATAGTAAACAAAGGTAAGGTCCCTGTCCAAAATTGAAGAGACTAAGGTTTAAGTGGCTTTAAAAAGTGTCTTGGAAAAAACAAATTGCATTTCATTTCAAAATAGTCAACAAAGGTAAGGTCCCTGTCCAAAATTGAAGAGACTAAGGTTTAAGTGGCTTTAAAAAGTGTCTTGGAAAAAACAAATTGCATTTCATTTTGCTATAGTAAACAAAGGTAAGGTCCCTGTCCAAAATTGAAGAGACTAAGGTTTAAGTGGCTTTAAAAAGTGTCTTGGAAAAAACAAATTGCATTTCATTTCAAAATAGTCAACAAAGGTATGGTCCCTGTCCAAAATTGAAGAGACTAAGGTTTAAGTGGCTTTAAAAAGTGTCTTGGAAAAAACAAATTGCATTTCATTTCAAAATAGTCAACAAAGGTATGGTCCCTGTCCAAAATTGAAGAGACTAAGGTTTAAGTGGCTTTAAAAAGTGTCTTGGAAAAAACAAATTGCATTTAATTTTGCTATAGTAAACAAAGGTAAGGTCCCTGTCCAAAATTGAAGAGACTAAGGTTTAAGTGGCTTTAAAAAGTGTCTTGGAAAAAACAAATTGCATTTCATTTTGCTATAGTAAACAAAGGTAAGGTCCCTGTCCAAAATTGAAGAGACTAAGGTTTAAGTGGCTTTAAAAAGTGTCTTGGAAAAAGCAAATTGCATTTCATTTTGCTATAGTAAACAAAGGTAAGGTCCCTGTCCAAAATTGAAGAGACTAAGGTTTAAGTGGCTTTAAAAAGTGTCTTGGAAAAAACAAATTGCATTTCATTTCAAAATAGTCAACAAAGGTATGGTCCCTGTCCAAAATTGAAGAGACTAAGGTTTAAGTGGCTTTAAAAAGTGTCTTGGAAAAAACAAATTGCATTTCATTTCAAAATAGTCAACAAAGGTATGGTCCCTGTCCAAAATTGAAGAGACTAAGGTTTAAGTGGCTTTAAAAAGTGTCTTGGAAAAAACAAATTGCATTTCATTTCAAAATAGTCAACAAAGGTAAGGTCCCTGTCCAAAATTGAAGAGACTAAGGTTTAAGTGGCTTTAAAAAGTGTCTTGGAAAAAACAAATTGCATTTCATTTCAAAATAGTCAACAAAGGTAAGGTCCCTGTCCAAAATTGAAGAGACTAAGGTTTAAGTGGCTTTAAAAAGTGTCTTGGAAAAAACAAATTGCATTTCATTTCAAAATAGTCAACAAAGGTAAGGTCCCTGTCCAAAATTGAAGAGACTAAGGTTTAAGTGGCTTTAAAAAGCGTCTTAGAAAAAACAAATTGCATTTCATTTCAAAATAGTAAACAAAGGTAAGGTCCCTGTCCAAAATTGAAGAGACTAAGGTTTAAGTGGCTTTAAAAAGTGTCTTGGAAAAAACAAATTGCATTTCATTTCAAAATAGTCAACAAAGGTAAGGTCCCTGTCCAAAATTGAAGAGACTAAGGTTTAAGTGGCTTTAAAAAGTGTCTTGGAAAAAACAAATTGCATTTCATTTCAAAATAGTCAACAAAGGTAAGGTCCCTGTCCAAAATTGAAGAGACTAAGGTTTAAGTGGCTTTAAAAAGCGTCTTAGAAAAAACAAATTGCATTTCATTTCAAAATAGTAAACAAAGGTAAGGTCCCTGTCCAAAATTGAAGAGACTAAGGTTTAAGTGGCTTTAAAAAGCGTCTTAGAAAAAACAAATTGCATTTCATTTCAAAATAGTAAACAAAGGTAAGGTCCCTGTCCAAAATTGAAGAGACTAAGGTTTAAGTGGCTTTAAAAAGTGTCTTGGAAAAAACAAATTGCATTTCATTTCAAAATAGTCAACAAAGGTAAGGTCCCTGTCCAAAATTGAAGAGACTAAGGTTTAAGTGGCTTTAAAAAGTGTCTTGGAAAAAACAAATTGCATTTCATTTCAAAATAGTCAACAAAGGTAAGGTCCCTGTCCAAAATTGAAGAGACTAAGGTTTAAGTGGCTTTAAAAAGCGTCTTAGAAAAAACAAATTGCATTTCATTTCAAAATAGTCAACAAAGGTATGGTCCCTGTCCAAAATTGAAGAGACTAAAGTTTCAGTGCCATTTTACTAACCATTTTAGTTGTTACCTTCTGGATCACACGCCGCAATCTGCAATACATCTCATAGACCCTTGTCTTCTACCACCGATAACGGTGTGCAGTCCAGGGCAATCCACTTGGCCAGCGTGTTCGTTAAATTTTCCGACGTTGCCCTGCTCATTTTCTTCTGGAATCCAGCCATTTCTTCGAGTTTGCACTGCTGACCAGAACTGCTACCTTGAGCTGCAGCTGTTTCAGTAATCGCGGTGACATGCTCGGCATTTAAATGGTACCGTAAAGTTGACGAGCTTCTGTGATAAGCAAACTCCTTTCTGCACAGTTTGCAATAAACTGTGGTTTTATCAACAGTTCCATCGGGTCGTTTTTTGAATATAAATTTACCGTCCAGCAGACCCGGCGCGCTTTCAAGCTCCATTGCTGTAACTGGAACTGTGTGCGTCAGTATGTTTGTCGCACCATAACACAGTGCACTAACAACGGTTCCGGGTTGTTTGGCATGCAAACTGCGATAAAATGCGTTAATATTTTTAACGCATTAATTTGTTTGAAATTAATTAATCTTAATTAACGCGTTAATGTCCCACCCCTAGTTGAAACTAAATTAAAACTGAAAATGATTTGTAACGAATCGTTGACTTGTATTACACACAAAGCAATACAGCAGCACATTGTTTGATGTACCTCATGAATTTTATTAGAGTATTTTTGTTTCCAAAATAAATACAATTTTAAATTTTGTTCCTTGCAACACATTTAGGGCCCGTTTACACGAGGACGCTGTCGGGTAAAAACGACTAAATATTTTATCGGAAGTGCCTTTCGTCTACACGGGGACGGCGTTTCCGAGGCTGAAAAACAGAAAAAATTGAAAACGCCTTCCAGAGTGGATAAGTTAAAAACAGCCCCCGTTGCATATCCGTCTAAACTACCCAATACGCGAAACTCTGCTCGGATCTGCTCACGTCGGGTACGCGTTTACGTCATACATATGTCATATACTGTACATGCCAGCCCGGGAAGTAAGAAAGTAAGTAAAAAAGTAAGAGCATGTCTGATTACATCGATCCAACGGACCTTCAAGCTGCTCTGGCAGCTTTAATAAATGTCCAGGAGTCCTTCGAACATCTATACCGAATCTGCACATATACCATTAATGAACAGAGGCGGGTATAGTACGCTCTTACTTTTTTACTTACTTTCTTACTTACCATAGCCAGAGTAGTCAAAGTTTTTTCGCGGCGCAGATGTGCAGATCAGACAAGACGGAAGACGATGCGCATGCGTGCAGACATAGCAGAGGTCTTTCACAGCACCACCTAGCCGCCTGGCATGCACATCCAATTGAATTCCACGCATTTATGCGTCACCGTATAGACGCAGATTTCCTCCTTGAAAACGGTCGTGTAGATGCGGAAAAAAGTGAGAACAAAAACGGACTTTTGCGTTTTTGTTTCAGACCGTCCCCGTGTAAAGTGGGCCTTAAAAAAAAAAAAGTTGGGATGGTAAAGCATTTACCACTTTTTGTAATGTCGCCATTCCTTCTTATAACGCTTAAAAGATGTTTAGGGACTGAAGACACTAATGCCCCTTTTCCACCAAAGCAGTTCCAGGGCTGGTTCGGGGCCAGTGCTTAGTTTGGAACCGGGTTTTCTGTTTCCACTGACAAAGAACTGGCTCTGGGGCCAGAAAAACCGGTTCCAGGCTAGCACCAACTCTCTGCTGGGCCAGAGGAAAGAACCGCTTACGTCAGCGGGGGGGCGGAGTTGTTAAGACCGACAACAATAACAAGACTGCGAAAGATCGCCATTTTTAAGCGACGAGAAGCAGCAGCTGTACAAACGCGAAGTCATCCATTATTATTATTGTTGTTGCTGCTGCTGCTTCTTCCGTGTTGTTTTTGCTTCGATATTCGCGCCAAGGTTTATGCAAACGTAGCGACGTAACTGACGTATACAGCGACGTAATGACGTGTCTTCCCTTAGCACCGCGAGCTATGGAAAAGCAAACTGGTTCTCAGCTGGCTCGCAAGTTGAACAAGTTGTGAACCAGCACCAGCACTGGCCCCGAACCAGCCCTGGAACTGATTTGGTGGAAAAGGGGTATTCGTGATGAAGTGTTTGAGGTGTTATTTTGTCCCCATTCTTCCTGCAAACAGGTCTTAAGGTGTGCAACAGTACAGGGTCGTCATTGTCATATTTTTCGTTTTAAAATTCTCCACACATACTCTATTGGGGACAGAGGAGACACGTCCTCTTCTTCCACAGCCACGCCTTTGTAATGTGTGCAGAATGTTGTTTTGCGTCGTCTTGTTGAAATCTCCCTGGAAAAGATGTCGTCTTGAAGGCAGCATGTGTTGCTCCAGAACCTCAGTGTACTTTTCTACGTTAATGCTCCATCACAGAAGTGTAAGTTAGCTTTGCCAAGTGCGCTGACACGCCCTGGCTTTTGGACTTGTTCCTGGTACCAGTCTGGATGGTCTTTTTTTTTTTTTTTTTGTCTTTGGTCCAGAGCATACGGTGTCCATTTCTTCCAAAGAAAAAAAAGATCTGGAATACTGATCAGTCTGACCATAACACACGTTTCCCCTGTGTGATGGTCCATCCCAGATGCCTCAGAGCCCAGAAAAACCAACAGTGCTTTTGGACACAGTTAACATAAAGCTTCCTTTTTGCGCAGTAAAATTTTAACTGGAGTTTGTGTTTGTAACTCCGTATTTTAGTGCTTGACAAAGGTTTGCCAAAGTAATCGTGAGCCCATGTGGTTATCATGGATGCAAACGGCGAGCCTTTTGGCGGATGGCACCTTTTTCACGGCTGTCTGGGGGACTTGTGTGAATCGCGCAGATCCGATGAGGTTTTTTTTTTTTTTTAGGGGGCGTTGGAGTGTCTGATTATAATTTCATCAAAGTAAATTCTGAATTAAAATTACTAAATAAGCAAATGCCGTTACAGTCCATGAAACATAGGAAGTATAAGTATGAGAAGAAAACAGTAAATCAGAAAGCTGCGCACGTAAAGCCAGTTACGTAACTTACGTTGGACTGACGGAAATCCTTGCGCGTGCAGTGAAGTGCAGCCAGCAGCAGATAATGGCGCGCAGCCAATTGGCTTTACGTGCGCAGCTTTCTGATTTACTGTTTTCTTCTCATACTTATACTTCCTATGTTTCATGGACTGTAACGGCATTTGCTTATTTAGTAATTTTAATACAGAATTTACTTTGATGAAATTATAATCAGACACTCCAACCCCCCACCCCCCAAAAAAAACCTCATCGGATCTGCGCAATTCACACAAGTCCGCCAGACAGCCGTGAAAAAGGCGGCATCCGCCAAAAGGCGTGCCGTTTGCATCCATGGGTTATATCAGCTGTAGATGAATGACAGTTCTTGAGGCAGTGCCGTCTGAGGGCTCTGAGATTTACAGGTGCTCGGATTAGGCTTGAGCCCTTTCCCTTTAAAGTTAAGTTAAAGTCCTTCCCACGCCATGTGGCGCATCGGGCGGCGCCGATCTCCGTTTCCACAGCCCTCGGCCTCTCGCCTATTACATAGCTAGGGTTACAGTGGGGGGCTAGTCCTCTGGTAACCACGAGAGTTTAACTCCCCACTCACATCTGTATTGCAGCGTGCCTTGCCAGATGGTAGTAGGTACTATTTTTATGATGGTCTTTGGTACGACCCGACCGTGAATAGAACTCACGATCTCCCGATCGACAGGCGGACACGCTACCACTAGGCCACTAGCCAGTAATTCCTTTCCCTTTACACACCGAAATTTCTTCAGATTCCTCGAATCGTTTAATGATGGTATGCAACGTCAAGGGCGAAATATCCAAATCCCTTCTTATCTTTCTTTGAGGAACAAAGAATGTTTTTAAACATTTCAATAATTTAATTTTCTCACATATTTGTTGCCCATCTTCATTCCTCAAAGACTGGATACTGATTTTGTACCAGATTATGATTACAGTCACCTGTTGATATCACCTGTTTCAAATCACATCATTATTTAATAGTTTTACTTGATTACTAGCCCTAAATTTCCCCCGTCCCAACTTTTTTTGGAACGTGTCGCAGACCTGAAATGCAGGAATGTATGTTAACAAATGAAATGAAGTTGACCGACAAACCATGAAATATATTTTGGGTTCATAGTATCTGCAATGAAATAGAAGTCAAAGTAAATTTACAAATCTCTGCTGGGTTTTTTTTTTTTTGCATTTTCCATACCGCCCCAACTTTTTTTCTGATTTGTGGTTGTAGTTTATTTACAGGAAAAATAAGTGTGAATTGATTTGCTAAAGTCTCAGGAGAAAAGTAATAGATATGTTTGCGTACATGCACAGACAATAGCGTGTATAAGACTGTATAATACCTTATAACACTTGTGTACGGTGTGTGGTGTCTCCCCAGTCGTGGGCCGTAAGAAGAAGAAGGGTCACGGCGAGGCGGTGATCCCTCCACGGTCGCTCTTTGATAAGGCAAGCATGTTGAAAGTGCGGCGAGAAGGAAAGGACCAGAAGAAGAACTTCTCTCTGAAGCAGCAGGCGCCGTTCGCCAAGCCGCTGCCCTCGCTGGTCAAACCCACCATGGAGCCGGGACAGGACAATCCAGAGTGGCTCATCAGTGAAGACTGGGCTCTGCTGCAGGTATGTGTGTATACACACACACACACACACTAGGGTTGGGTATCACAGTCAATTTCCTAGATCGATTCGATTTCGATTCTTAGGGTTTTAAATTGATTAATCACGATTCGATTCGATTCAATCTGAATCAATTCAATCTGCTCTTAAATAATGAAAATATCTCCATACAATACGTTGCAAAATACACGTCTTTATTTTGTAAATTTGACAGTTCACACGTAACTGTAAACAAAACTGTCTTATCTTCCTGTAATTAAAAAAGTGCAAATGAATGTTGCAGCAAATTGTATTAAGTGAAAAAATATTAACAAAAAATATTAACAAAAGTATTAATATTAACAAAATGAAGACAGTAAACTTAAACTGTCACACTTAAGAGACTGATGGCGTATTCACACCTACGTTGTTTGGTCCGGACCAAATGACCAAACGAACCAAATTTCCCTTGGTCCGGACCTTTTGGGTTGGTCTGAATACAAACCACCGAACTCTGGTCCGGACCAAACAAGCGGACCGAGACCGAGCTGCAAGGTCGGACTCGGTCCGGACCAAAGGAACCCTGGTGCGGATCTTTTGGAGGTGTGAAAGCAGACTGGACCTAATCCGACAGTTTTGCTTTTTTGTACCTCGGGAGCTTCCGTCGTTTGTCGAGCATTATGGGAAACAGAGTCTTGACACTCCACCGCAAAGTGCAAACACTGTTTCGGTTGTCAAGGGAACCATACAACAGTCGTTCAGTCATTCAGACCAGTGGTAGGCTAGACTACAGAGTACAAAAAATGAGTAGGGGGCAAACGTGGGCCGAGGAAGAAACGCGTCCCCTTGTGGATATATGGGCAGATGTCCACATATCTGAGCTTTTGGAGAGAACACACAAAAATGCCGACGTGTTTGCTGTATTCAGTGAGAAAATGAAGGAGAAGGGGTTCACGCGCTCCCCAGAACAATGTCGGCTAAAAGTGAAGAAACTCCGTCAGACCTGCTTTAAAATCAGGGACATTCTTTCAAAAAGTGGCGGTACTAGCGACGCAAAAAAGAAATTCATCTATTGCGTGAAGAGCCAGAACTGTCACAACATGATGTGTGCTCATCAGCGCTATCCTCCGTAGCCGCCTTGCCCTTTGAAGTCGTCGTTGATAAATTACTTGTACAACAGCACAGTAATCGCACAATTGTGAAAACAGTAAAAACTGGAAAAAACATATAGCTTTGATGACATTAAAAAGAATAACAGCACGGAAAGCCTCCATGACTACTTTTGAACTTAACGCTTTGTGCGCGTGTCGTCTCTGACCAATAGCTGAACGACCTCAGGGCGCGTGGCTTTGTTGACAGATTTTGGTCCGCTTACTAAAATGTACAGTGTGAAAGCGAACCGCACCAAAATGAAAAAATAAAAAAACCATTTGGTTCGGACCAAAGCAAGTGAACTATCGAACTATCCTGGTCTGAATACACCCTGAGAGATTCTTGTTGAGTAGGACTGCGTTGACAGCGATGTCGAGGTGTCACACGTGTTAGCGACTCTGTTTGCTGACTCCATTTTCATTCCTATCGCGTCTTTCACAGATGTATACATCATGGGTATCACAGTTTCAGTCAGATGTTTACGTTGCACCATGACGTAGTGTGGTTCGAGTACCCGAATGAGCTGCCTGAATCCTTCATTTTCCACTACCGAGTATGGGCGTAAATCTCTGCAAACAAAAGTTGCGATGGCCTCTGTTATCTTTATGGCCCGCGGAGACTCTGATGGTAATGCTAGCAGGTCTTTCAGTTTCTTTTGTTTTTCTCCGTATCAAGCTCTTCGTCCTTTGCCGTTTTAAATTTGAAATGATTCCACACGTCAGATTTCATTTGAGACGGCTTGCCGAGCGGTGTTTTCCCTGCCATGGCTCTGGCCTCAGCCGTTTTGTGTGCGTGCTTGAATGTCACGACGTATGACTGCGCAGCTGTGTCATCACGCACGAGACGGCTGAGGGAGGAAAATCACACAACACACGAGATTGTGTTGTGGGGAAAAAAAAAAACTCGATCTCATGCCGTGAATCGATAGTGCGAAATTTAAATGAAATCGATCCAAAATCGATTTTTTTACCCAGCCCTAGCGCACACTATCTTACTGAGAGACTGTAACAGACCATATAATATCAGTACAGTTGTTGTCATTCATCATGTTGTTTTTCAGGCGGTGAAGCAGCTCCTCGAGCTCCCTCTGAACCTCACCATCGTGTCTCCGGCTCACACTCCAAACTGGGACTTGGTGAGCGACGTGGTGAGCTCCTGCAGCAGGATCTACCGCTCACCGAAACAGTGCCGCAGCCGCTACGAGAACGTCATCATCCCCCGTGAGGAGGGCAAGGTCCGTTTGAGCGTTTAAACAGAAAACATTTTGCACCGTAACGGAATATTTATTACTACTACTACATACAGTGGTGCTTGAAAGTTTGTGAACCCTTGAGAATTTTCTATATTTCTGCATAAATATGACCTAAAACATGATCAGATTTTCACACAAGTTCTAAAAGTAGATAAAGAGAACCCAATTAAACAAATGAGACAAAAATATTATACTTGGTCATTTATTTATTGAGGAAAATGATCCAATATTACATATCTGTGAGTGGCAAAAGTATGTGAACCTCTAGGATGAGCAGTTAATTTGAAGGTGAAATTAGAGTCAGGTGTTTTCAGTCAATGGGATGACAATCAGGTGTGAGTGGGCACCCTGTTTTATTTAAAGAACAGGGATCTATCAAAGTCTGATCTTCACAACACATGTTTGTGGAAGTGTATCATGGCACGAACAAAGGAGATTTCTGAGGACCTCAGAAAAAGCGTTGTTGATGCTCATCAGGCTGGAAAAGGTTACAAAACCATCTCTAAAGAGTTTGGACTCCACCAATCCACAGTCAGACAGATTGTGTACAAATGGAGGAAATTCAAGACCATTGTTACCCTCCCCAGGAGTGGTCGACCAACAAAGATCACTCCAAGAGCAAGGCGTGTAATAGTCGGCGAGGTCACAAAGGACCCCAGGGTAACTTCTAAGCAACTGAAGGCCTCTCTCACATTGGCTAATGTTAATGTTCATGAGTCCACCATCAGGAGGACACTGAACAACAATGGTGTGCATGGCAGGGTTGCAAGGAGAAATCCACTGCTTTCCAAAAAGAACATTGTTGCTCGTCTGCAGTTTGCTAAAGATCACGTGGACAAGCCAGAAGACTGTTGGAAAAATGTTTTGTGGACGGATGAGACCAAAATAGAACTTTTTGGTTTAAATGAGAAGCGTTATGTTTGGAGAAAGGAAAACACTGCATTCCAGCATAAGAACCTTATCCCATCTGTGAAACGTGGTGGTGGTAGTATCATGGTTTGGGCCTGTTTTGCTGCATCTGGGCCAGGACGACTTGCCATCATTGATGGAACAATGAATTCTGAATTATACCAGCAAATTCTAAAGGAAAATGTCAGGACATCTGTCCATGAACTGAATCTCAAGAGAAGGTGGGTCATGCAGCAAGACAACGACCCTAAGCACACAAGTCGTTCTACCAAAGAATAGTTAAAGAAGAATCAAGTTAATGTTTTGGAATGGCCAAGTCAAAGTCCTGACCTTAATCCAATCGAAATGTTGTGGAAGGACCTGAAGCGAGCAGTTCATATGAGGAAACCCACCAACATCCCAGAGTTGAAGCTGTTCTGTACGGAGGAACGGGCTAAAATTCCTCCAAGCCGGTGTGCAGGACTGATCAACAGTTACCGCAAACGTTTAGTTGCAGTTATTGCTGCACAAGGGGGTCACACCAGATACTGAAAGCAAAGGTTCACATACTTTTGCCACCCACAGATATGTAATATTGGATCATTTTCGTCAATAAATAAATGACCAAGTATAATATTTTTGTCTCATTTGTTTAACTGGGTTCTCTTTAGGACTTGTGTGAAAATCTGATGATGTTTTCGGTCATATTTATGCAGGAATATAGAAAATTCTAAAGGGTTCACAAACTTTCAAGCACCACTGTATGTCCTGTCTACTTGCATGTTTATTTACCTTTATTGATTGTTTTTTTTTTTTTTGACCACTCACATTCTTTTCTGTAGCTATCTATAGCTATATCTATTTCATTTCTGAATGTAATAACCGCTGTCTCGTCTTGCAGTTAATTTACGAAGCTAATCCAAAGAAGAAGACCAAGAGCATCTATAAGGTGAGAGAAAACAAAAATGCGGCTTTTTTTTAAATACAGGCCTGTTTTTCTGACTGATCGCTATACTCGGGCTCCATTTTGTAACTTTTCCCTACCTTTTACAGACGAAGAACAGCCGTCCTCTGCGCACGTGTCAGATCTACACCCAGGATGACCACGCTACCCAGATCCAGCTCTACAACAACCGCTTCGAGCTCATGAAGATCATCGCCAGCAAAAGGAGTCCTCCAATAAAACCTCTGTAAGAGCTGGGAGTGAATATGCAAAGCAAAGATGGGTTTACAATGATCTTGTTGTTTTTATTATTGTTTTTTTTTCCTTCCTCAGGCTGGGGATGAATCCGTTCCAGAAGAACCCTAAGCATGCCTCGGTCTTGGCTGAAAGGTAAACTTTTTCTCAAAGGGGGAAATTGTGCTGCTTTTATTAGCTTTTTTTTTTTCCCCCAAGATGCAAAGTGCCTCCCGGATTTGTACTAACTTCTGTCATGATTAGATTCTCCACAATGGGTGGTGTTAACACTCTAAAAGCCTTTAGGCTGATTTTTATACTTCCCGTTATTTACACGTACACAAGATGGCCGTCACACGTATTCTGCGTGTAGTATGGTGCAATGTCAACGTAAGCAGTGGAGCAACGTGTGACACCGTGTCCCCAACTGAATAAACAAACCAACATTGTGTCTCAAATCGCATAGTTGTGTGCTGTTCTAGACCGTTATTGAAATTTAACATTAACGGTTTTCCTTTTACATTTTCAAACCTCTTAAACCTACCGGAAGTTCTGTTACGAGTACCAGACTTGTAGATTTTCTAGACTAGTAAATATTTTATAGGTTGGTAGATTGATCGATCAATCGGTTAAGTTACTTTATTGATCCCAAGCTGGGAAATTCTTACGGCTGCAAGTTATCAGACATTTGAAAAGAAAAAGACAGACTGTATGACATAAAATAGAATTTAAAAAAAAAAATACCAAGAACAAGCCGCCTATACAATATACAGAAAAAATGTAATGATAAAAAATATATATCGATTAGGGTTGGGCGGTATTACGGTAAGAAGGTATCCCGAGGTATCCAAAAGTACCAACGGTATCGGTCTCATTACCGTCATTTTAAAAAATATATATAATATCTAAATAAATATGGAGTACATGAGGTCATAATCTAAAATAATAAATTGAAGATCATCCCGAATGACTGTGTGATCGTATTTTCACTAATTCTATCAATTTCCTAAAGAAGTTCTCATCGCGTGCAGGTCGTTACCATGGCAACCCTGCGTGACATTTGGAGTCTGACAGAAAGTTTCGCAAGAGACTGAGACCGCGGTTGAAAGATGGCAAGTCAAGATAACGAGTTAGTGGCAAAAAAAAAATAAAAATACAACATCGGCAGTGTGGCAGTATTTTGGTTTCAAACCAAACGAAAAGGGAGAGCCAGCAAACACAGATGAAGCTGTGTGTAAAGTATGTAAGAAGACGGTCACGGCGCGAGAGGGGAACAAGTTATGTTAGATCAAGACAACGTTTTAAGCAAGGTAAGGCCATTTGATTATTAATTTCCCCGCCATGGCATGACGTGGGCCCATATGATTTTGCCTTGTGCAGCTATCATGCATTTGAATTAGGTTCGCCTCATTTGCGCTGAATGGTTTATTGCGCAGTCTAAACGGACTTGGGTGTTGGTTGATTCTTTTTCTTTTCTTTTTTTTATTTCCCATGCTTGAAAGGGTATGATCCTGCTCATCGTGTACTTTTTTTTGATGGAGTAGGTGAAATAGTGCTGCAAATGGCGTTTCAACGCAGACATGTGTAAACGACAGTTGAATGCTATTTTCAAGATGAAGGAAGAGTTGCGTGATGCTTTGAAATATCTCTTAATCCATTCATCAATGCACAAAATTCGCTTTGCTGCTTAATCCATACCACAATGCACACAATTCGCTATGCTGCTTTTAAATAGTACATTTGAGGCATAGGCGCAGGTCTGGACAAGGTCCGCCGGTATATAGGCGCACGTTACACAGTAGGCCGAAACAAAATATTTTTTTCTCGGTAATACCGTATACCCCGGGAAAACACAGAGACAGTTTAAAGGTATCAAAATTTGGATACCGCCCAACCCTAATATCGATGAATGTGCATTAATGGTGCTAAAAACAAGAATTGTGATGAATGAAAATAAGAAAACTGTACAAAAGTGACGGTATTGAACAGAAGATCAATAAATTAAAAAGAAAAAAAGGTCTAAAGGTGCAAAATGACTAATGGCAGTCAACAAATATGCTATTACAGGAGGACCAGGGTTATAAACAGCTGTATAGGGTTATAATGTACAGTGAGGGATTTTGATTTGAGACGCAGCCCAAGGACAAAACTCACACCCACAGCAGAAAGCTGTAAAGAGAAAAGGAGCTCGTTACTTTGTTTTAATGTTGCTGTTCACAAAATCGCAAAACATCGCGACACAGAATGACTTGGGAACTAGATGGACAGATATTTTGGCTCTAGTGTGCCATCTAGTGGACGCCACATTTAATTCTTCATACAACCCCGATTCCAAACAAGTTGGGACAAAGTACAAATTGTAAATAAAAACCGAATGCAATAATTTACAAATCTCAAAAACTGATATTGTATTTGAGACATTTTGAAATTTCATGCCAAATATTGGCTCATTTGAAATTTCATGACAGCAACACATCTCAAAAAAGTTGGGACGGGGCAATAAGAGGCTGGAAAAGTTAAAGGTACAAAAAAGGAACAGCTGGAGGAACAAATTGCAACTCATTAGGTCAATTGGCAATAGGTCATTAACATGACTGGGTATAAAAAGAGCATCTTGGAGTGGCAGCGGCTCTCAGAAGTAAAGATGGGAAGAGGATCACCAATCCCCCTAATTCTGCGCCGACAAATAGTGGAGCAATATCAGAAAGGAGTTCGACAGTGTAAAATTGCAAAGAGTTTGAACATATCATCATCTACAGTGCATAATATCATCAAAAGATTCAGAGAATCTGGAAGAATCTCTGTGCGTAAGGGTCAAGGCCGGAAAACCATACTGGGTGCCCGTGATCTTCGGGCCCCTAGACGGCACTGCATCACATACAGGCATGCTTCTGTATTGGAAATCACAAAATGGGCTCAGGAATATTTCCAGAGAACATTATCTGTGAACACAATTCACAGAAGCGCAGACGTCTTCTCTGGGCCAAGGCTCATTTAAAATGGACTGTGGCAAAGTGGAAAACTGTTCTGTGGTCAGACGAATCAAAATTTGAAGTTCTTTATGGAAATCAGGGACGCCGTGTCATTCAGACTAAAGAGGAGAAGGACGACCCGAGTTGTTATCAGCGCTCAGTTCAGAAGCCTGCATCTCTGATGGTATGGGGTTGCATTAGTGCGTGTGGCATGGGCAGCTTACACATCTGGAAAGACACCATCAATGCTGAAAGGTATATCCAGGTTCTAGAGCAACATATGCTCCCATCCAGACGACGTCTCTTTCAGGGAAGACCTTGCATTTTCCAACATGACAATGCCAAACCACATACTGCATCAATTACAGCATCATGGCTGCGTAGAAGAAGGGTCTGAGTACTGAACTGGCCAGCCTGCAATCCGGATCTTTCACCCATAGAAAACATTTGGCGCATCATAAAACAGAAGAAAAAAAAGACCCAAGACAGTTGAGCAACTAGAATCCTACATTAGGCAAGAATGGGTTAACATTCCTATCCCTAAATTTGAGCAACTTGTCTCCTCAGTCCCCAGACGTTTACAGACTGTTGTAAAGAGAAAAGGGGATGTCTCACAGTGGGAAACATGGCCTTGTCCCAACTTTTTTGAGATGTGGTGTTGTCATGAAATTTAAAATCGCCTAATTTTTCTCTTTAAATGATACATTTTCTCAGTTTAAACATTTGATATGTCATCTATGATCTATTCTGAATAAAATATGGAATTTTGAAACTTCCACATCATTGCATTCCGTTTTTATTTACAATTTGTACTTTGTCCCAACTTTTTTGGAATCGGGGTTGTATATACGCAAGATACAAGTTTGGGAAACGGCTGCATTTCTGTCTTCTGTATATTATCATGTTGATGGAAAATGTAAGCATTGTGTACGAGGGGGAAATGGCCAGGATGCTTTAAAAGTGCACGTGTTTATTGTGCATATCAGAAGTTTTATAGTACGTTATGTGGGTTACACCAGCGATGTCACTCAGAAGACAAATGCTTCTTAATTTATGTTGTGCATGACATCCTGAGAGTCAGGTGTGATGGATCATCTGGAATGCAGCCTAAGAAGTGGGTTAGTTGTACATGTTTCTGCACTTTCATCTCTTTAAAAAAAAAAAAAGAGAGAACCTGTCGACTAATGGATTCCCTTGTTTGTGTTGTGTGTCTGAATCTGTTACACAGTGGGATCAGCTATGATAAGCCCCTGCCTCCCATCCAGGTGGCCTCTCAGAGAGCAGAGAGAATCGCTAAAGAAAAGAAGGTGAGATTTCTGAGGTGGTGGTGGTTACCACAGTATCGGACAAGTTAAAAGTTCAGCGTGCTTGTCCAACCCTGTGGTTTGTTGGCCATTTACAGGTAATAAAAAGTAAGGAATAAAACACATGGGGGTGTGCTGTTTTAGGAAAATAATCAAAGAAGTTGTGGTCTGCTCTGTTAACACCCGACAGTTCATAATTTTTCGATAACGCACAGTCTGAAGTGTTTTTATTCCTTTTGTACCTGTAGAGCAGGGGTGTCAAACTCAAATACACAGTGGGCCAAAATTTAAAACTTGAACAAAGTCGCAGGCCAACATTGAACAAATGAACCTTTTAATATGGACCCAAACAAGTTTTGCTTTAACATTGAATATGGAACAAGCAACGCTTATTACTATACAATATATAACAATAGTGCAGACATGCTAAATCGAATTTCAAATAAAATTTAAAAAAACACATCAATGGCGGGTGGCACGGTGGTGTAGTGGTTAGCGCTGTCGCCTCACAGCAAGAAGGTCCGGGTTCGAGCCCCGGGGCCGGCGAGGGCCTTTCTGTGTGGAGTTTGCATGTTCTCCCCGTGTCCGCGTGGGTTTCCTCCGGGTGCTCCGGTTTCCCCCACAGTCCAAAGACATGCAGGTTAGGTTAACTGGTGACTCTAAATTGAGCGTAGGTGTGAATGTGAGTGTGAATGGTTGTCTGTGTCTATGTGTCAGCCCTGTGATGACCTGGCGACTTGTCCAGGGTGTACCCCGCCTTTCGCCCGTAGTCAGCTGGGATAGGCTCCAGCTTGCCTGCGACCCTGTAGAACAGGATAAAGCGGCTAGAGATAATGAGACATCAATGGCATTAATTTATTAAATGAAATTTAAATAAAAATCGTATGCCTCTTCTATTTGCAGCCTTCTGATTTAAATATCAAAATAAACTTTTTCCACAGGCTAATAATTTTAAAAATAAAACAACAATAATAAATCAATCAACCATTCAAGCCCATGCCTTGGAGTAGCTAGAAAAAGTGCATAAAGAAAAGGTTAATTATTGCTCAGTTTGCTACACACTGATCTAATCTGATGTGCCCAAGCCAGATACCTGGCATCTCTTCTTGGATGCTAGTTCATCAATGTCGGCATGTCTGCGTATTCCGAACCACACTCCTCCAGAAAAGACTTGTGGCATATTCACACCTATGTTGTTTGGACCTTTTGGGTTGGTCTGAATACAAACCACCGAACTCTGGTCCGGACCAAACAAGCGGACCGAGACCGAGCTGCAAGGTCGGACTCGGTCCGGACCAAAGGAACCCTGGTGCGGACCTTTTGGAGGTGTGAAAGCAGACCGGACCTAATCCGACAGTTTTGCTTTTTTGTACCTCGGGAGCTTCCGTCGTTTGTCGAGCATTATGGGAAACAGAGTCTTGACACTCCACCGCAAAGTGCAAACACTGTTTCGGTTGTCAAGGGAACCTTACAACAGTCGTTCAGTCATTCAGACCAGTGGTAGGCTAGACTACAGAGTACAAAAAATGAGTAGGGGGCAAACGTGGGCCGAGGAAGAAACGCGTACCCTTGTGGATATATGGGCAGATGTCCACATATCTGAGCTTTTGGAGAGAACACACAAAAATGCCGACGTGTTTGCTGTATTCAGTGAGAAAATGAAGGAGAAGGGGTTCACGCGCTCCCCAGAACAATGTCGGCTAAAAGTGAAGAAACTCCGTCAGACCTACATTAAAATCAGGGACATTCTTTCAAAAAGTGGCGGTACTAGCGACTTGCGTGAAGAGCCAGAACTGTCACAACATGATGTGCGCTCATCCAGTGTTCGTACAGGTCCTTAAAGTCCACAAAAGTCCTAAAAAAATGAATTTGTAAAATTAAGTACTTAATTATCCATAAAATTGATGAAAATCTGTTAGTCAATAAAAGTCCTTAAAAATCAGGGGGTTTTTTCGTCTCCCTTCTAATAACACATTTTTAATTTCCGAAAACGCTGTTCCCGCTGCCCCAATTCGCGCAAACGGCCCTGTTTCACAGGCGAACTGCACTAGCGGTCAGGGGCTGAACAAAGTGTATAGTGGCGACCCCTGGAATAGCCCGGAACCACGTGGCGCTGTTCGGGATCAGTCCCGAACAGGGTCACGTGACTACTTCGTATCAGCTCGGTCGCCCGCCATTGATGCATATTAACGGAAACATGGATTAACAAAACATACGACTTTCAATCTGTCTATAACATGTATAGAAACATGCAGACTCATTAGAAAATGTATTCCATAACATAAGAATAGCGGGGGGGGGGGGGGGTTTCTGGGCCACCCTGTGTCAATTTAATACTTTTAGTTTCAATTGTTCCTGAACAAAATGAAAATCTTGTGAAATAAATTTTACTCTAATTTCTTTATATTTTTTATTTTTAGCCACTAACCATTTCCTCACCCACCGTTGAGGTTTTCTTAAAATCGTTTTAAATATCAGACATATCAGGAATTACTGCACTTGTTGCAAGATTTGGTCAAGAAAAGTCCTTTAAGAGTTATAAAGAAAACAAGCAAGTGATTGTTACAATAGGCAATGTCACACCAGTGATATTCAGTTTTGGTCATTGGGTCCTTAAAAAAAATGAAAATTGGTCCTTAAAAGTCATTAAAAAAGAAGCCTGAAAAACTGTGGGAACCCTGTCATCAGCGCTATCCTCCGTAGCCGCCTTGCCCTTTGTCGTCGTCGTTGATAAATTACTTGTACAGCAGCATAGTAATCGCACAATTGTGAAAACAGTAAAAACTGGAAAAAACATATAGCTTTGATGACATTAAAAAGAATAACAGCACGGAAAGCCTCCATGACTACTTTTGAACTTAACGCTTTGTGCGCATGTCGTCTCTGACCAATAGCTGAACGACCTCAGGGCGCGTGGCTTTGTTGACAGATTTTGGTCCGCTTACTAAAATGTACAGTGTGAAAGCGAACCGCACCAAAATGAAAAAATAAAAAAAAAACATTTGGTTCGGACCAAAGCAAGTGAACTATCGAACTATCCTGGTCTGAATACACCCTCAAACTGGCGGTGATTCAGACCTTTAGCCCTTATAAAGTTAACTACTTGTGTTCCTGTGGTCATAACATGTTCCATCTTTAGGGCTTTGCCACACAGTGATTCCTGATGTATGATGCAGTGATAAACAGTTAGCTCACCTGCACAGTTCTCTTCCCGCATCTTCTCCCGAACCCTGCCCACCAGTCCACTCTTTTTACCGCACATCGCTGGCGCACCATCTGTCGTTAATCCCACGGCAGCTTTATTTCAGTTACACGTTTGGAAACCTCCTCAAAGATTTCCTTTCCTGTGGTTGTGCCATTCATTGATTTTAATCCCAATAGCTCCTCCGTAACACACAGGTTTGCGCCAAAACAACAGCAGAGCATTATGGGATTTGTAGTATTAGCGGTGAATGCGCTGTATAGAGGTCTTGCAGTCATGTGACCGGAAAGTTAACAGCCGCCATCTTGTTGGTAAAAAACACCGCTGAATACTGCTGCACTCGTGTACAGAATGGATCAATTTCAACCGACGGACTACACGGCTCATTTTTCTAATGAACAGATAATTAGATACATGTCTAAAATAAACAATCTACAGATTAGTGACCCTTATGGCTTACCGGACGTAGTTTTCACGACCGTGTCAGTAGATTTTGAACTGCCAGCGGAATACCCGGACGTGTATAATTACCTCATTAACTTTCCCTCGCTGTTCAGTGGTGAAGCACTGCGTGCTTATAAATCTCTGGACAGTTATCTTTACAGAAATTCAGGATTTGTCAGCGACTCAGATGTGGCATCTTGTAAACAAGAAAATAACAATCCTCATTGGACGGGTAAGTCACTTAAGTATTGAGTACTAGTACTGATACTAGATATATCAGTAGTATCTAGTATAGCACTGACCAGCCGATTATAGAATAGAATAAGGTAATTCCAGCTGTAATTCCAAATCGTCCGTCTTGTTTACCATGGATCTGGCGTTGGAGAGGTAGAGGCTTAGCAGTGGAGATTTGAGTGGCTGTTTTCTGAGCTTAGTCAACAGGCTGGCTCTGCCTGCAGCCTCGCTTTTGCTTGCGCTCCCGACGCCGCCTCCTTCGCTTTGCTTCCGATAACAATCCACGGAGACCCCGCTGGTCTCGCTATCTCGTCCGGAATGTTGTGCATGCGATGGAAATCGCTACAAACCGTCATTTTCTGCTGGAAACCAATGTCCAGTAAGTCCATACGGTTGTAGTGGATATTGAAGTCCGATACAGACGAACAACACGCAAAAATACACACAAAAAACATAAAAAACGTGCACAGGTAGGGAGAGCTTGTAGCCGTTGTAGTAGAATTGTATATAGTAGGGTTTTCCAGAAGAAAAGGTAGAAGCAGAAGTAGAAGGCGGAAATATGGCGTTTGACCGAAAAGATGGCGTCTGTCACAATCTGGATCGGCTGTGACGTCACATGCAAGGTCTCTATACACAAATCCGACGAGTAGTCATTTGGGATTGCCTCGCGGGCCAAATATAATTACACTGCAGGCCAAATTTGGCCCGCGGGCCAGAGTTTGACACCCATGCTGTCGAGTAAATTTTAGTGTCAGACTGTTTTGTAATATTTCCTTTTCATGGAGCGTTGCCTCTTCAAGCAGTGTTGCCAGATACTGCTGACGTTTTCCAGTCCAAAATATGTTCAAAACCCGCCAAAATGCTAGCCTGGGAAATCCCATGCTGCTTTGCACAATCGTTCCGATCTGAAAAGACAGCATGGAAACTATGGTCTAAAGGCTCGCCTGAGTTAGGGAGCCAATCAGAGAGTGGGGAGGGGTGGAAAGACGGTGACGCGTACTACTCGACAAACGGAAGCTTGTAGTTTATTTGGGACTGTTTACGGATCACATTTAACATGGCGGCGAGCGATACGAACCAAACTTTCGATCAAGCTTTAGACACTGTTCTGAATAGTTTAGAGCGAAAGTTTGTTTTAAAAAAAGAACAGCGTTTGGCGTTACAGTCTATCTTTGTTTTGCCTTCTCTTTCTCTTTCCTTCTCTTCTTCGCCTTCTTCGTCGCTCTAACTATGTCACCGGGGACAACTGCCATGATTGGCCATGGGCTACGTATACGCCAAATGATAGACATTCGCAACGTCCAATAAATGGCCGTTGACCATCATAAACCACACCTCCCCTACGAGAAATTCAATAGGCGGATTCCAGACCATATTTCACTTGTGATATGGTCTGGTGTTAACCAGACTACCAAAATGCACTTAAAACCGCCCAATTGAGCGGGAAACCGCCCAATCTGGCAGCACTGTCTTCAAGGGCTAACAACAGAACATTCTGCACTGAAACACGTTTATCTTATCATGCTCTGACGTACGTAGAAGATGTGCGTACAAGACAGCGATTAGACAAGATCCAATCAGCTTTAGGCGCGTGATCAGGGCATGTAATTGCAATGATGTAATGCAATAGCTGTAATGTCTCTTTTTTTATCTAGTAATAGATTTGAGAACAAAGGGACGGTGTGAGGGGTGTGCCGAACCCTTATCACTTGTACGTTTCTGCAATAAACCTTCTTTCTCTTCCAAAAGGACGAGACTGGTGTTGGTGTTTTGTCATTTTTCCACGACATACAGTACCACAGCATTTTTTTTTTTTAATTTATGAATGAGGCATTGTAATTTTTATCCATATACAGTGGTGCTTGAAAGTTTGTGAACCCTTTAGAATTTTCTATATTTCTGCATAAAGATGATCTAAAACGTCTTCAGATTTTCACACAAGTCCTAAAAGTAGATAAAGAGAACCCAGTTAAACAAATGTGATAAAAATATTATACTTGGTCATTTATTTATTGAGGAAAATGATCCAATATTACATATCTGTGAGTGGCAAAAGTATGTGAACCTCTAGGATTAGCAGTAATCTGAAGGTGAAATTAGAGTCAGGTGTTTTCAATCAATGGGATGACAATCAGGTGTGAGTGGGCACCCTGTTTTATTTAAAGAACAGGGATCTATCAAAGTCTGATCTTCACAACACATGTTTGTGGAAGTGTGTCATGGCACGAACAAAGGAGATTTCTGAGGACCTCAGAATAAGCGTTGTTGATGCTCATCAGGCTGGAAAAGGTTACAAAACCATCTCTAAAGAGTTTGGACTCCACCAATCCACAGTCAGACAGATTGTGTACAAATGGAGGAAATTCAAGACCATTGTTACCCTCCCCAGGAGTGGTCGACCAACAAAGATCACTCCAAGAACAAGGCGTGTAATAGATGGAGAGGTCACAAAGGACCCCAGGGAAACTTCTAAGCAACTGAAGGCCTCTCTCACATTGGCTAATGTTAATGTTCATGAGTCCACCATCAGGAGAACACTGAACAACAATGGTGTTCATGGCAGGGTTGCAAGGAGAAAGCCACTGCTCTCCAAAAAGAACATTGTTGCTCGTCTGCAGTTTGCTAAAGATCACGTGGACAAGCCAGAAGGCTATTGGAAAAAATGTTTTGTGGACGGATGAGACCAAAATAGAACTTTTTGGTTTAAATGAGAAGCATTATGTTTGGAGAAAGGAAAACACTGCATTCCAGCATAAGAACCTTATCCCATCTGTGAAACATGGTGGTGGTAGTATCATGGTTTGGGCCTGTTTTGCTGCATCTGGGCCAGGACGGCTTGCCATCATCGATGGAACAATGAATTCTGAATTATACCAGCGAATTCTAAAGGAAAATGTCAGGACATCTGTCCATGAACTGAATCTCAAGAGAAGGTGGGTCATACAGCAAGACAACGACCCTAAGCACACAAGTCGTTCTACCAAAGAATGGTTAAAGAAGAATAAAGTTAATGTTTTGGAATGGCCAAGTCAAAGTCCTGACCTTAATCCAATGGAAATGTTGTGGAAGGACCTGAAGCGAGCAGTTCATGTGAGGAAACCCACCAACATCTCAGAGTTGAAGCTGTTCTGTACAGAGGAACGGGCTAAAATTCCTCCAAGCCGGTGTGCAGGACTGATCAACAGTTACCGCAAACGTTTAGTTGCAGTTATTGCTGCACAAGGGGGTCACACCAGATACTGAAAGCAAAGGTTCACATACTTTTGCCACTCACAGATATGTAATATTGGATCATTTTTCTCAATAAATAAATGACCAAGTATAACATTTTTGTCTCATTTGTTTAACTGGGTTCTCTTTATCTACTTTTTAGGACTTGTGTGAAAATCTGATGATGTTTTTGGTCATATTTATGCAGAAATATAGAAAATTCTAAAGGGTTCACAAACTTTCAAGCACCACTGTAGGTACATTTTAATGTTTCCTTGAAACAAGTTATCACAGATATTTATAGGAGATGTAAACCGTCATTCTTTCACCAATGTCTCTCTTTTTTTAAGCTCACCGGCTGTAGGGCCAATGAGCTATTGCCGTCACGCAGCGTCCGTCGTCTGTCCACAAGTCACAGAAATCGCTACTCTTCCCTGAATTTTCAATCGATTGTTTTCTTGTGCTGATTGATTTCGATCCTCTAAATAGTTACTCTTTGGTTTTGTGATTTCTCATTAGCAAGTTGCTACTTAGGCCGATTAATGAAGTTTCCGGAAAAACACTCTGGTTTTGCGATCGGGACGGCCGCGTGAGCTACCGCGTTTTCCTTTCTCTTGAAGTTAGCAAGACAAAACAACAATTTGCTGTGTTACAGAGAAACCTGCACTCTTCAGTTGTGAAGACTTTCCCATGGTCCGAAAACTTAAAGCTACAGCTTTGCCTCAGACTGCGAGGAAGTGCTGACACTGGAGACTCCTTCCATAAATGTGAAATTTCCCATGACGAGACGTTTATTTATCAGCAACATGCTGTCTTTTTTTAAATCAGAGTGCGCGGAGAGACAATAGCACGTTTAAAACAAGCTCATTAACATAAACCTGTGATGATTGATTGTCAGAACTGCTGTTGTAGAACGTTAATCAACACCTCGAGGCCAGTTTGAATTGGGAATTCAACACTAATGACAAAAAAAAAAAACCTAATAATCTAAACACGTCATCTGCTCTCTTCAGGCAGGTGATTGGTCCACCTCTGTGTTATCTGTATTTGTGCAATAACATGGTATAAATGAGGCTTTCTCAATGAGCTCTCTGTCTCTTCCTCAGGCTCTAGCAGAGCAGCAGAGGGCTCAGCAGTTAGCTCAGCAGCAGCAGACAGCCGGAGCGACCCCAGGGACCCCAGGGGCCACCGCTCAGCCGCAGGCCCAGCCGCAGGCAGCTACCGCTGGACTGCAAGCCGCTGGAGTTCCTCAGGGAACCCAGCAAGGAGCTGCCGCAGTCCCGAACACCGCTGTGCTGGTCAGAATTTTCCCTTCCACTTCACCACCTTTATATCATCCTGAATTTAATGCAAGAATAAATCATTATTCTTCATATCAGTTCTGTGAGGGTTTTTTTTTTTTTTAAAGAAATTCCATTTTTGTTTTTCACCTTCAGGCCGGCGCTATCAAGACTGCCGCTGCTGGCACAGGTATTCAGACAGGTATCGTTGACTGTTTGCCTGAGGCTTGTCTCTGTGTTATCACTTCCTGAGAAGTTCCTGAGTATTTTCTTTCTCCTTCTCTCAGCAGCTGCAGTGGGAGGGAACGTGATCGTGAACACAGTCACCAGTGTTTCTCCAGGCCAGTTCCAGGGAAACAAGCGGCTCACTTCTCCCGTCATTCCCGGAGCTTTACCTGTAAGTCGTGTTTGCTCTCAGAACAACTCCTTTGTAGATCAAGATGCCGTCTGTTAGAGCGGCAGTAAAGGAGGGCAGGGTGATGCTGTCATTGTGGGTACTACAGATGAGTAGGCGTGGTTCTCCCTCCTCTGACCTGACCAGCCAAGCCAACCATATTGAATCGCTTGCCTATAAATACAAATGAATCTGATATTTGAAAATTTCCTTCACTGAATTGAAGCTGCATGTTTGCGTAGCATGTAGAGCGAAGACACGGGTTAAAAACATGAACAGAGGGAAGCAGCACCTCATTTTTTCCCCCCAGAAAATGGATGGATGAGTGAATAGATGGATGGATTGATAGATAGATAGATATTAATTGATTATTTAATGCTGTGTTAATTAAGCTAGTTAACTACAGTCGTGCTTGAAAGTTTGTGAACCCTTTAGAATTTTCTATATTTCTGCATAAATATGACCTAAAACATGATCAGATTTTCACACAAGTCCTAAAAGTAGATAAAGAGAACCCAGTTAAACAAATGAGACAAAAATATTATACTTGGTCATTTATTTATTGAGGAAAATATTACATATCTGTGAGTGGCAAAAGTATGTGAACCTCTAGGAATCGCAGTTAATTTGAAGGTGAAATTAGAGTCAGGTGTTTTCAATCAATGGGATGACAATCAGGTGTGAGTGGGCACCCTGTTTTATTTAAAGAACAGGGATCTATCAAAGTCTGATCTTTACAACATGTGTTTGTGGAAGTGTATCATGGCACGAACAAAGGAGATTTCTGAGGACCTCAGAAAAAGCGTTGTTGATGCTCATCAGGCTGCAAAAGGTTACAAAACCATCTCTAAAGAGTTTGGACTCCACCAATCCACAGTCAGACAGATTGTGTATGAATGGAGGGAATCCAAGACCATTGTTACCCTCCCCAGGAGTGGTCAACCAACAAAGATCACTCCAAGAGCAAGGCGTGTAATAGTCAGTGAGGTCACAAAGGACACCAGGGTAACTTCTAAGCAACTGAAGGCCTCTCTCACATTGGCTAATGTTCATGAGTTCACCATCAGGAGAACACTGAACAACAATGGTGTTCATGGCAGGGCTGCAAGGAGAAAGCCACTGCTCTCCAAAAAGAACATTGCTGCTCGTCTGCAGTTTGCTAAAGATCACGTGGACAAGCCAGAAGGCTGTTGGAAAAAATGTTTTGTGGACGGATGAGACCAAAATAGAACTTTTTGGTTTAAATGAGAAGCGTTATGTTTGGAGAAAGGAAAACACTGCATTCCAGCATAAGAACCTTATCCCATCTGTGAAACATGGTGGTGGTAGTATCATGGTTTGGGCCTGTTTTGCTGCATCTGGGCCAGGATGGCTTGCCATCATTGATGGAACAATGAATTCTGAATTATACCAGCGAATTCTAAAGGAAAATATCAGGACATCTGTCCATGAACTGAGGCCCTGTCCACACGGCAATGGATTCAGGTGAATCCGATACAATTGTTTATCGTTTCGGCCTGGCGTCCACACGGCACCGGCGTTTTGGGTGCCCCAAAACGCAATCTTTTGAGAACGGGTTCCAGAGTGGAAAGATCTGGCAACGTTGCCGTTGCGAAGTCGTCTGGATGAGTAGAACGGATTTTTTACGATGACGTCACAACCACGACTGTGAGTGCTTCACGCCGGGTAGAAGTGTAACGAACTCGATGCGAGTTGTCAACAAATCCTATAACTTGGTTCATGAAACGCGCCTACAAAATATTTTCACTGTGAATATTTATTGTGTAATGGTGCAAAGAGAGAGAGAGAGAGAATAGCCCTTAGGGCAGAGTCAATCCCGCCAGCAAAAATAGGGAAAAAAAGGAGCGATCTCACCTCTTCAGATGTTGGTTTAAGTCCTACAATACATTCCTCAAAAAGGGCGTAGAAGAACTAATTAATCCATCAACGTGTAGCATTCAATTTATTCCGGACCATTAAAGACACCGCCTTCCGCGTAGAATCATACGTCATCCTCGCCGCCATATTGGATGGGTCAAAGCGGAGAATAAAGATGCCTCATTCATGTGCTGCGTTTAACTGTACCAACAGGTTTACCGTCCAAACGAGATCACATGGGATTATCTTTCACAGGCGAGACTGGAAAAATACTTTTTTCATTGTATTTGGTCATTATAATGTAATTTTACGAACAGATTTTTCTGACTTTGTGGCTAATATGAAGTCTCGTGCATAATAGTTTATGCGCATGCGTCCTTACTTCTTCTATTGTTCTGGTGTCTCCGAAGGGACCGTCTTACAGCGCCCCTAGAGGTGTGGCATGTGTATTGCATCGTTTTCAGCAAGCGTTGCGTTGCCGTATGGACTTGATATTTTACTGATCGTTGCCCATGTGGACGCGATATTTTTTTAAATAACATCTCATTGCCGTTGTCGTGTGGATGTAGCCTGAATCTCAAGAGAAGGTGGATCATGTAGCAAGACAACGACCCTAAGCACACAAGTCGTTCTACCAAAGAATGGTTAAAGAAGAATAAAGTTAATGTTTTGGAATGGCCAAGTCAAAGTCCTGACCTTAATCCAATGGAAATGTTGTAGAAGGACCTGAAGCGAGCAGTTCATGTGAGGAAACCCACCAACATCCCAGAGTTGAAGCTGTTCTGTACGGAGGAACAGGCTAAAATTCCTCCAAGCCGGTGTGCAGGACTGATCAACAGTTACCGCAAACGTTTAGTTGCAGTTATTGCTGCACAAGGGGGTCACACCAGATACTGAAAGCAAAGGTTCACATACTTTTGCCACTCACAGATATGTAATATTGGATCATTTTCCTCAATAAATAAATGACCAAGTCTAATATTTCTGTCTCATTTGTTTAACTGGGTTCTCTTTATCTACTTTTAGGACTTGTGTGAAAATCTGATGTTGTTTTCGGTCATATTTATGCAGAAATATGGAAAATTCTAAAGGGTTCACAAACTTTCAAGCACCACTGTATATTCGGGTTTGCACTACTAGCTTTACCAGGTTTTTGCTTAAAAACGTTTTCCCTGGATTTAATATGCGAGTATGTTGCTTTAGTTATCTGTTCTGCCCCAGGCTGCAGGTGCTGCGACAGCTCAGGTGGTTCACACACAGCAGAGGGCTGTCGCTTCTGCCCCTGCCGCCACCCCTGCTGAGGTCGTCGCCATAGCGACGAGCCAGGGTGTTCGTGCTGTTACCCCGGTAACTGCCTCGACTGTGGTATCCACGAGTCTGGCTCAGGTGCAGTCACAGACACGCTCGCTCGTGACTCAAGGTATGCCCACCGACACACACCGACATGTGCATGCACACCCACACCTGTATGCCGCACAGCCTTCATTAGCTCTCAGTACCCCAAATAAAAAATGTATTCCTTGGCAAATTGCTGTGGTATAAGAGGAAAATAATCAACTTTGGGCTGTTGCACATCACTGATTATTTTCCTTTGCCAGCATACTCCCTCAGGACTCGACATTAACTTTTAAATTCACTTGCCCTGGGGGGCAGTGGGGGTAAAAATCCCCCCCCCCCCCCCCCCCCCCCGATTTTGAGAGTCGTCCTTTTTTTTTCTTTTTTAGGAAAACCATAGAATAGTTGTGAATTGCAACATAAAATGAAGATCACACATTGAGTTGAAGTTTGGTTATTTTATTAAGTTTATTATTAAGTTTGGTTATTGGTTAGCCTGGCAAGCCAGACTAAATGTGAATATTTAGTCTGGCCTCGCTCGTAGATATTTACGAAGGGGGTGGGTGGAACAACCCGCTGTCTTTCAAACTGTCTCTGTGCGTATAGGCCAACGCTCTGACCAATCAGCGCAACAGTGACTGTGACGTAGTCAGAGCGACAGAAAGCAGTGGGGGAGGCCTTGAAATAAATAATTTTTCAAAATGCGTATTAATTAATAAACAGGTTCTAGATATTAAGAAGTTTGGAGATAATGACCACAAGTTTGGAGTCTGTACCACATACACTTTTTTTTTCAAGTGTTTTTCAAGGGTTTGCTTAAACTGTTTTTGAGAGTTTTTATTTAGTGGTGTTTGGTGAAATAATTTCCCTTAAATTTAAAATAACGGGAAAATAAGAAACAATCAAAAAGTAATGTTTCAAAGCTGTTTATTAATTCTTCGTACTGCACAAACTAGCCCCATCCTTTTGGCTACGAGCGGAGCCAGCTGGTAGATCAGACTTTTGCCGTAGCCGGTCGGCAAAACAGCGAAAACGTCCTTCTTGAAAAGGAATGAGCGGAGAGCCTCTTCCTGCTCATGTTTCAACGAAAACTCCAAGTCTAATTCTTCTAAAACTGATTCCAAAGCGGAGTCAAACGCGCGCTGTTCACTAGCCGTAGCCATCTTTCCTGTTGCGCTTTCTCCAGCGTCGCGCAGCTTTGTCGTCACTCCTGCAAAAGCCCGCCCAAAGAATCCAAACAAAAACCTTGCGTTGTGATTGGCGGGCACGATTTGATGCCCGGGGTGTTTTGTTGATATGGTGCGAGGCTCGACCCACTTGTAGGCAAAAAAATATTTTTGGCCGCTAGGCGGATGGGTCTAGTTTACTAGGCTAGTTATTGGTTACTTTTTACTTGTAATGGGCAATAACAGTTTTATCCAAAATAGTTTTTCCTGCCTTAGTCGATTTATTTCCATTTCACATGCATGCAGCTGTTGTAAAGTTCAGTGTGTTTGTGTAGAACTCTCTCAGACTGTACTGTAGGTTCATTACTCGATAATATAGACATCTATAACAAAGTTTGTATGAAGAAAACAATAGGGTGCCAAGACTTTTGAACAGTACTGTGTTTGAGAGTATTTATATATCACGGGTTTTTTATCATCATACACCTCTAGGTTAAAAAAAAAAACCTGTGCTGCCTCATGACAGTCAGGATAATGTTTAAAATTGTTTAGTGTGTAGGTTGTGGGTGTTTTTATACAGACCTGGCAACCTGTAACTGAATCAGCGCAGCAAGCCTGTCATGATGCAGCACAGGGTTTTGGGGGGATTTTTTTTGTTTTGTTTTTTTTAAATAAAGCCAGAGGTGGATGATATAACAATATATAACTATTTTGTACAGGACTGTGTTCCTCTGATAACAGAAACAAAGCTCCAGCTCTCTCTGCTCTTAATCTGTTTTGTTCTTTCAAGATTATCGCACATGTTGCTCCTTGTTGAGTTTTTTTTTTTTTTTTTTTTCTTCTTTAAATGCCTGAGTTGTTTGAAACCAATCTGGGTTTTCTGTGTCGAATAAGGAAGCAGCTTCACCTGTAAGAAAATCAAACACTTTCATGAAGGAGCTAACTCAAATGCGAGCAGAAAAAAAAATAAAACGAGATTCTTAAAAGCAAACTCTTCCATCCTCGCTTCCGACTTTCTGTTTTTGTCTCATCTCATCTCATTATCTCTAGCCACTTTATCCTGTCCTCAGGGTCGCAGGCAAGCTGGAGCCTATCCCAGCTGACTACGGGCGAAAGGCGGGGTACACCCTGGACAAGTCGCCAGGTCATCACAGGGCTGACACATAGACACAGACAACCATTCACACTCACATTCACACCTACGCTCAATTTAGAGTCACCAGTTAACCTAACCTGCATGTCTTTGGACTGTGGGGGAAACCGGAGCACCCGGAGGAAACCCACGCGGACACGGGGAGAACATGCAAACTCCGCACAGAAAGGCCCTCGCCGGCCCCGGGGCTCGAACCCGGACCTTCTTGCTGTGAGGCGACAGCGCTAACCACTACACCACCGTGCTGCCTTTGCTGTTTTTGTAAAATACATTTTTAAATACAATCGTGAATTTCTCTGGAGTTTTCAGGCTGAGCTCCTCTCTTCGTGTTCTCTTTAACCACTCGTTTCCTTGTTGTTCTTGAAGCATTTGCTTCTATTTGTTCACGTTTTTCTTGATAGCGGGGAGACAGTAATGCCATTTCTCTGTTTGAACAAGCAAAAACAGTGTAAAAATTAACCATGTTGAAGACAGATTCAGCTGCTTGCATGAAAGACAGTGTCTGTCTGACCCCAGCTGTAATTATCATGTGATGCGTGACGTCATGCAAAAGGGGTCTGTAAACAGTACGCGTACAGTACCATACTGCAACAGCAGGGTGGGCGGATAGGAACTGAAATAAAAGATCAAAAAGCCTAATTTTTGTGGTGCTAGTTTGTAATATATGCTCATTCCAACTTGCCTGACATATCCGACTTGCCCGAATGCATGTTTCACTTGTCCCGGGCAGTCGGGCGGTCCTTAATGTCGAGCCCTGCTCCTACACGTTTTTTTCTTTATGGAGTCCAAAGTATTATGTGGTCTTATTGTAAAAAGTTAAAACTTTGGTTCAACAGCACTAATTATTTCTGATTTTGCCGGTTACGGTTTGTACTATATATATTTATTTATTTATTTATTTATTTTTCTTCCCCCCTCTTTGTGTCTCCCCTTAAACAGGGATGCAGTTGCCCCAGGGGAAGCAGATCACCCAGGCTCAACTACAGATCCTCAGGCAGCAACAGCAGCAGCTCCAACAGCAGCCGCAGCAGCAGCAACAGGCTGGTTCTCCTCAGATCAAAGCCGTGAACAAACCACAACAGGTACCGTACACACGCACACACATTCCTACACACACCTGTCTTGTAGCTGCAATCGAGCAAGTTGCTGACACTGCATTTGCGCTACTTGCTGGAGGTCTGTAACTCATGTGGTTTTTTTATTGATGCAGGAAGTCTGATGCTGGCAGAGATTTGCTGAATGGCTGCTTTGTATTTTGCACGGTTAATGTTTAGTCAGCGCCTCTCGATGAAGCTCACAGGCTGCATGCCAATTTCTGTCTGTCTACGAATTGTATACATAGATTAGCGTCCTGTAATGGCACACGTCCCTCAGAGCCAAAAAGTTAAATATAATCTGTATGAATGGCTTGTTTTGTTTTTCATCGACAGCGCGAGTATGTGTTTCATATCCGTTTCTCATTTTGCGAGAGGCAGGATTGTTATAAAATGGGAAAATTTGTTCCAAGGTAATATGGAATTTTAACACACGTTGATCACACAGGAAGTGATCTACCGTGGTTAATTATTTTCCCATGAGAAAATCTTGGAGTTATAGCATGAGAACCAGTGATCTTGACTGTATACGGATAATAGGGTGCATCAGTTGCCCCCTAAAAATGAAAAGTTCCTCCGATCATGATGCATTTTTGTTTTTATGTTCCTTTTGGTAAGAAAACACACTGGGTGAAATATTTTGACAAAATTCAAAAGTTTAATGGTGGCACCAGGAGCTCAAAGTTATGGAAAAAGCTGCTATTTTATGACTTTTATGACAATTTCGATCACTTTTCATGAAACATTATGGCACCTTATAGAGTATACCAAATATCTTAGATACACATTTTTAGTCCATATTCTAAATATATTATCAAGCACAGTTTGAGTTTTAGCTGTTCATTGAATCATTGTTCAACTACTTTTAAACAATACAAATGTATTCTGAATCACATTAATGCTTCTCAATCCCTTGCAAAGGTTCTTAACATGATCTCTGGCTCACAAGAAATCAATAAATGGAGTCCAACATTGTGATTCAAACCTTACGCGAAAACATAAAATAAGCATTTTTTGGCAAAAAAAAAAAAATGAACCTCATGGTGCCACCATTAGACTTTTGAATATGGTCAAAAAATTTTACAGGATGTCTTTATTGGTGAAAAGGAACACCCAAACAAAAACGCATCAGATTTTATGAAAGTGACGGCAACTGATGCACCCTAACGGATAACGCTGTTATACTTTGTTAAAGCGCATGGTTAATCTATTCGTTATGTGATATCAGTAAGCAGAACTTGCGTTCACATTTGCATAGAAGTGTAATATAAATAAGATGATTGATTTATTAGTGCTAGGCTTAATTAAGATTCAGGATAGATTTAAGTTTAGAAGTGTACAGTAATGTATGTGTGTGTGTGTGCTTTTCTGTTGAAGATGCACAAGCAGAAGCTGCAGGTCGTGGCTGCTCAGGGCCAGCAGTCGGCAGTTACCCAGCAGACCCAGCAAGTCCAGGCCGCACCGACACCCCAGCCCGGTACACAGCTTACTGCAGTGGCCGCTGTGCCCAGAGCTGGAGCCGTGCTCACTGGGACCACTGCCCCTAACCTGCAGGTGGCCAGACTGGTGAGCTCCCTATCTCACACCTGCGACTGATAAACATCAGGACCTGGAGCTGTTGAATCTCCAACCGTTTTGAAATAACACAATCCTCACTTAAGTTTGAAGTCCTGGTGCAGTTGGAGCTTTTTTTTTTTTTTTTTTGCTCTCAGCCTTGTCTCACTTTCACCAGGGAGATGCATCTCCATCAGTGTCATCAACCCTTCCATTCGGAGAAGTGCTTCAAGTCCAAGATTTATAGCAACAATTAATCTTTTTTTCCTTCACAATCTGAATTGAATGAATTAATTTTTTTATTTGAATGAATGAATTAATTTATTTTTTATTTCGAACATGTATAAAAAATGTATGTAACTATTTGTACATACAAAAGAAGGAAAACAAGAAATGTAAAAAAAATAAATAAAATAACATAAAGAGCTAAGACATTACAAAACACCGCACATTGTTCGAAAAAGGAGTGGGAAGAAGTACAATACTTTTTTAATTTCCCACCCCTTTTTAACTACCCCGAAATCCAAACTACATTAATACAGCTATAAAAATATATACCATATATACACTTCATGAATATCTATATAAATATATAATTACAAAAATAAATATATACTACATACCATATATATATATATATATATATATATATATATATATATATATATATACACTTCATAAATATCTATATAAATATATAATTACAAAAATATATACTACATACCATATACACTTCATAAATATCTATATAAATATTTAATTACAAAAATAAATATACACTACATACCATATATATACACTTCATAAATATCTATATAAATATATAATTACAAAAATAAATATATACTACATACCATATATATATATATATATATATATATATATATATATATATACACATACACTTCATAAATATCTATATAAATATATAATTACAAAAATAAATATATACTACATACCATATATATACACTTCATAAATATCTATATAAATATTTAATTACAAAAATAAATATATAATTACAAAAATAAATATATACTACATACCATATATATATATATATAATATATATATATATATATATATATATATATATATATATACACTTCATAAATATCTATATAAATGTATAATTACAAAAATATATACTACATACCATATATATATACACTTCATAAATATCTATATAAATGTTTAATAACAAAAATAAATATATACTACATACCATATATATACACTTCATAAATATCTATATAAATATTTAATTACAAAAATAAATATATACTACATACCATATATATATATATATATATATATATATATATATATATATATATATATACACTTCATAAATATCTATATAAATGTATAATTACAAAAATATATACTACATACCATATATATACACTTCATAAATATCTATATAAATATTTAATTACAAAAATAAATATATACTACATACCATATATATATACACTTCATAAACATCTATATAAATATATAATTACAAAAATAAATATCTACTACATACCTATCCCTGTAAATATGAATATATAAACTATCCCCATAAATAAATATATACCATATACTAAGTTAGTTCTAATATAACAATCTAATATAACACCCTCATCATCCTCCGCTAACATACTTCCTCTTCTATATACTTGTTTAAAAATATTTTTTGTACCTTTTTTTTAAACAGATTTATATTTGCACTTTGTTTTATTTCTGTCTCCAGTCTGTTCCATAAATTCACCCCACAGCTCGATACGCACGTTTTTCATATTTGTTCGAACCTTTAGTTTTTTAAAATTTAGGTCTCCCCTTAGATTATATCCCCCCCTCTCTCTCTCACTAAACATTCCTTGTATATTTTTTGGCAATAGATTATTTCTCGCTTTGTACCATTATTTATTACATTTGTACATTATAATCTAATCTAATAAATAGCTCTGTTTTAGCTTTATGCTATACTGTTATGTTTTGCTCAAACAGCTCTATTCTGAAAACAGGAAGACCTGACATGGCTATATGAGGAAATAAAAAAATGTGTTCCAGTGAAAGAAAATCAGTTTCCTAGATCTAACCATGGCAACAGTCATATCAAACACTGATAAGCAGCTCTGTATAAGCGGCATGTAAAAGCTTCATAAAGCTCTAACGTCTCACGCTCTTGTTCGCGTATCAGGCCCGAGTCCCGGCTACAGGTACCGTCCCAGCGCAAGCGGGTCAGACGGCCCAGGTGACGCTGACCAAACCTCCTCCAGTGGTGTCTGTACCAACTGTAGTGTCGTCCACCGGAGTCACCACCCTACCCATCACCGGAATCAATGTAACCATCGGACAGACCCCAAAGCCAGGTAATAACATGTAAATGAAGCGCATGAAACATGTCGAGCATCTCACACTGATATGGGTGCGCACACTATAAAATCACGTAAAAAAAAAAAATGGGTAGTGCGTTCTGTTAGAAATGTTCATCATTGTATGCAAATTGACGGACCTTGATTTCCACTTTTTACACTTAAAAAGAATTGTGTTTGAATTTGAATAATATGACCAAGTATTGTTTTAGGACTGTTCTCTTTCTCTCTGTGTGTGTGTGTGTGTGTGTGTGTGAGATCAGTTGGGACTATGGTAAGTCAGTTCCAGGTTCAGCAGTTGTTGCAGCGGCAAAAGCAGCAGCAGGCAGCAGCACAACAGAAAGCAGCACAACCACAACAGACTCAGGCTGCAGTGCAGCAGAAGGTAACGCAGAAACAAACACACACTTTTAAAAAAATTAAATAAAATTTTGTCTAAGTGGTCTATACCTGTTTTGGCTCATTTAAAAAATAATAATAATTTATCTACCAATGAACATACAACCCCGATTCCAAAAAAGTTGGGACAAAGTACAAATTGTAAATAAAAACGGAATGCAATGATGTGGAAGTTTCAAAATTCCATATTTTATTCAGAATAGAACATCGATGACATATCAAATGTTTAAACTGAGAAAATGTATCATTTAAAGAGAAAAATTAGGTGATTTTAAATTTCATGACAACAACACATCTCAAAAAAGTTGGGACAAGGCCATGTTTCCCACTGTGAGACATCCCCTTTTCTCTTTACAACAGTCTGTAAACGTCTGGGGACTGAGGAGACAAGTTGCTCAAGTTTAGGGATAGGAATGTTAACCCATTCTTGTCTAATGTAGGATTCTAGTTGCTCAACTGTCTTAGGTCTTTTTTTTCGTATCTTCCGTTTTATGATGCGCCAAATGTTTTCAATGGGTGAAAGATCTGGACTGCAGGCTGGCCAGTTCAGTACTCGGACCCTTCTTCTACGCAGCCATGATGCTGTAATTGATGCAGTATGTGGTTTGGCATTGTCATGTTGGAAAATGCAAGGTCTTCCCTGAAAGAGATGTCGTCTGGATGGGAGCATATGTTGCTCTAGAACCTGGATATACCAGGGATCCCAGCAGTAATTGAAAAAAATAGAGGAATGTAAGAAACTATCAGCAGGGGTCAAGGAGGCTGCAAGCCCCTTGCGGGGGGGTACAGAGGGCGAAGCCCCCTGAAGCTGTTGAGATTTTAACATTTAAAGATGCTACAGAACACATTTTTTACATCGCTTTAACATAGAAAAGCAACAGAATTTAACAATGTGTATCTATTTGGTGCCATATTTTGTAATCAATGACATAAGTGGCAAAAAAATTACGAAAATGTAGCTTTGAAGAATATACTTGCCTAAATATTCCACTGATTTTGTTATAACAATAGTATCCATAGTTCATCTCATTGTTTGTTTATTTTTTGTTTCGAGTTAGTCAATACGAGTCTAATATGAGCCACATTCATTTTTCAAAAATCATAAATATGAGCAGAAATCAATGGTTCAGTAATATTAGATATATACATATGTACAGCAAATATTGGAGATATTTGATTTAAACCTCTCTTTTTGAAAGGTTTCGCTACAGAGGAATTTAATGCTCTTTTCTGGGGTGCATTCTGTCTTTCCTCCAGTTTTCTCTGCTTTTGTTTCTGATCTTTCCTTCTGCTTTTTCTGATGTTCCTGCAGTGCTCTGAATTAAGTTCAACGCTGTGGCAGCGGGGGCGTGGTCAAGCATCGGTCTGTGACAGGAGGGCGGAGTCAGGGAAGGTAAGTGGCAGAATCACTACACCTGCCGTTAATTAATGTGTTTGTGTGTCTTCCCAGTGACCGCGCCCTATTGAAGGAGAGAGAGCGAGAGCAGAGGGAGCTCTCTCCACAACTAGACGACTGATGTGTGTGCGCGAGTGCAGATATACGCTGAAAAGCTGAATAAAAGCGAGTTTTGTGAACTCAGTTCTGTCCTGCCATCCTTCTGTGCTCCACCCACCTACACGAACTGTCACAGTGGTGCTGAAATCCGGAATCGAGCACAGAAGGACGGCAGGACAGAACTGAGTTCACAAAACTCGTTTTTATTCAGCTTTTCAGCTTATATCTACACTCTCGCACACACATCAGTCGTCTAGTTGTGGAGAGAGCTCCCTCTGCTCTCGCGCTGTCTCTCCTTAAATGGGGCGCGGTCACTGGGAAGACACACAAACATTAATTAACGACAGGTGTAGTGATTCTGCCACTTACCTTCCCTGACTCCGCCCTCCTGTCACAGACCGATGCTTGACCACGCCCCCGCTGCCACAAAAGCACAAACGGAGTTAAAACGTGTTTTCTAGCAAATGGGCGCAGCCATATTGTTTTCTCGTTCTATCACGTACAGTCTCGTGGTATTTACATCAATTTAACTTCCGAGTGTTCCTGAACGATAACGAGAACAAACGAAGCCGACGAAAACATCGCTAAACAAGCAAACCAAATCAGAACGTATTCTGCTGGTCATTTTACTTAAACATATTTTTAACGGATATACAAGAGATTTAAAAAAAACAAACACTTTGGCTAGAAAAATAGCGGAATTCCGCTAAATAGCGGACGTCTGGGATCCCTGATATACCTTTCAGCATTGATGGTGTCTTTCCAGATGTGTAAGCTGCCCATGCCACACGCACTAATGCAACCCCATACCATCAGAGATGCAGGCTTCTGAACTGAGCGCTGAGAACAACTCGGGTCGTCCTTCTCCTCTTTAGTCCGAATGACACGGCGTCCCTGATTTCCATAAAGAACTTCAAATTTTGATTCGTCTGACCACAGAACAGTTTTCCTCTTTGCCACAGTCCATTTTAAATGAGCCTTGGCCCAGAGAAGACGTCTGCGCTTCTGGATCACGTTTAGATACGGCTTCTTCTTTGAACTATAGAGTTTTAGCTGGCAACGGCGGATGGCACGGTGAATTGTGTTCACAGATAATGTTCTCTGGAAATATTCCTGAGCCCATTTTGTGATTTCCAATACAGAAGCATGCCTGTATGTGATGCAGTGCCGTCTAAGGGCCCGAAGATCACGGGCACCCAGTATGGTTTTCCGGCCTTGACCCTTACGCACAGAGATTCTTCCAGATTCTCTGAATCTTTTGATGATATTATGCACTGTAGATGATGATATGTTCAAACTCTTTGCAATTTTACACTGTCGAACTCCTTTCTGATATTGCTCCACTATTTGTCGGCGCAGAATTAGGGGGATTGGTGATCCTCTTCCCATCTTTACTTCTGAGAGCCGCTGCCACTCCAAGATGCTCTTTTTATACCCAGTCATGTTAATGACCTATTGCCAATTGACCTAATGAGTTGCAATTTGTTCCTCCAGCTGTTCCTTTTTTGTACCTTTAACTTTTCCAGCCTCTTATTGCCCCGTCCCAACTTTTTTGAGATGTGTTGCTGTCATGAAATTTCAAATGAGCCAATATTTGGCATGAAATTTCAAAATGTCTCACTTTCAACATTTGATATGTTGTCTATGTTCTATTGTGAATACAGTATCGGTTTCTGAGATTTGTAAATTATTGCATTCCGTTTTTATTTACAATTTGTACTTTGTCCCAACTTTCTTGGAATCGGGGTTGTATTACATTCTTACCATCATGATGCTTAGATATCTTGAATAGTGTAATAACAAAAATACTCATCCTTTTCGACTGCTATCATGATTCTTTTTTTCTGGAAAGTTACAGATCTCTGCATGATACGCAACTGTAATCCCAGCATTGTTTAGCACTGTGTAAGACATGACATGACATTTCATTGTGCAGATTTAATCATTTTAATCTATTTTTTTTTTGGTCTGTGTAATACAGTTGGCCACTCAGCAGGCAGCTCAGGCGGCAGGTCAGGGCCCGCAGAAGGTAACGTACACAACCACCACACAGCTGCAGCAGGGCATTAAGACTCAGTTCTTCACCACTTCTATCGCTGCCCAGCCCCAGAAACCTGCCACCGCACAGCAGATACAGGTACACACACACACACACACACAGATTATATCACATTACATTATATTAACGCCATTTAGCTCTTATCCAGAGCAGCCTGGGGAGAGCAGTTGGGGGTGAGGTGCCTTGCTCAAGGGCACTTCAGCCATTCCTGCTGGTCCAGGGAATCGAACCGGCGACCTTTTGGTCCCAAAGCTGTTTCTCTAACCATTATGAAATAGAATAGAAACCCAGTAGAGTTTGCTACATATAATATTTGCTCTGACAGTGACAATATAAAATATTTATTCAAATACATTCACATACTATGCAATTATCATAATTCAGGCTTTTTTTGGTTTTTTGAAATGAAGTAAGCTGTCTGGCTTAGCTTCAGAGCAGGTTAGCTTAAAGCTTGCTAACTGGCAGGGCCGCGTTAACCCTTGCCGAGGCCCTGGGTAGACACCCCCCCCCAAGGCCCCACCCCCGCCTGTTGTCAACTGCGCTCAGCAAATTCACCCCTCAGACGTGCCTGTCTAACTAGACACAGAAACTTAAATAATGACAGTGGCACAATTAGAAATACTATTGAACGATAAAACTTTATATCCATCAACACCTATTTAATCGAGAAAAAGCAATGGTGAAATAGGCAACTGCGTGGTGAAAAAATCCATCAGACATCGCGGTTAACAAGTCCGGTTAACGAAAGTTTAGCCTCAAGAAGCCTTTGAATGAGTGAGTCAATGAACAACATGTCAAGAACATAACCTAGGCCTACAACAGTTTCTTTAGTATTCAGAACAAGAACATTCATTCGGTATATAACCGTTCGTTTTCATTTTGGAATGCAGGCGACTTTTAACTTGTGAAAACAAAGAGCGATAACAAAGAAAGAAAAATATCTTGCTTCTCAGAAATAAATCTCAAAATGTTGGGCTATGTGAAACATTTCATCCTTTCACACACGTAATGTCCCAAACAGCAGTGGCACAGCTTTGCACGTTCAGTTTGACAGCCATGGGTCAACTTACAAGGGCACTTTCCTACTTTTCTGGAAAGCGAAGTCATTAATTAAATCATTGAACTCAAGCTGGCGTAGCGTGTGAAGACATGGTGGACAGTGATCATATTGACAATGACGGGTGATTTATGCGACAGGACAAGGTGGGCTTCCTTACAGGTGGCGAAATGCATCAAAAATGTTATCAATATGATCAAAATTTCTGAAAATATCATTTCATATTTTCCGTTCTCGCTACCTCCGAGGCCCCCTAGTGGCTGAGGCCCTGGGCAGCTGCCCATTAGTCTGGCTTACGCGACTTCAAAGCTCTGCGAGCATTTGGTCTGGCAAAGATATTAAGCCCAACCGTTTCCCAAAGGCGTGGTTGACCCGCCTCCCTGAAATGCCTCAGTTTGCTACTGGTCGAAGCCAGAAAAGGCTGTGACGAAGCTTAAACCAATCACATCACTCTTTCCTCTGACGTATGTGACGCGACGGAAACCGCTTGAGTAACAGGAAGAAGATAAATACCTCCAGGGCTGCTCTTTGCTCCGTTTTCAATGAGAACTTCCCGTTGAATGCTTTCAATACAGCATCTACCGCTGTATCAAAGGCTTGCCGCTGCTCCATGTTCGTAATGTTTCTAGTGAATGAAGCGCTTCCGGAATAGATTCTGTAAACAATCTATGGCTTCCGGTCGCAGTTCTACTACGTCACTGCCTTGAACACGCCTCTACCCAGGGCCGTTGGAGATGCTCAAAGTTGATTGGCTCCCGATTTTTCGGGAGCTTGGAAGAGCTGGAGATAGCTTGCCTTGCCAGACTAAGCTCGCAACAGGCCCTCGTGTTGAGTCACACTTAGGATGGGCGGGCCCAGGCTAGCTGCCCATGAAGCCCGTTAGGATAACGCGTCCTTGTTAACTGGTTAGCATTAAACGGACGCTTGTTATGTTAGACAGCTAGCCAAGTTAACAAACACACTGCTTTTGTTTGTTTTTCATTTAAATTTCAATTATTTGTATCGTTAGAGGTGAGTGATTTTAAGATAGTTTCGAAAACTACAAGAAGTCATAGCAGTATTGATATCAGTTGTAGTTGCCTGAAAGGGCAGCTAACACACTGGAATTGGATCACTCCAAAATGTCTCAGTGAAGTGCACTATATAGGTTGTAGAAGTGTTATTTTACGCCCTATGTAGTGCACATCCTTTGGTTATACAGTGCTGAGCGTAAATGAGTGCACCCCGTTTGAAAAGTAACATTTTAAACAATATCTCAATGAACACAAACAATTTCCAAAATGCTGACAAGTTTAATATAACATCTGTTTAACTTATAACGGGAAAGTAAGGTTAATAATATAACTTAGATTACACATTTTTCAGTTTTACTCAAATTAGGGTGGTGCAAAAATGAGTACACCCCACTGACAGTCTCTGGAGCAAAGCTAAATTGTAGACTACAAACGTCTAATTTAGCAAGAATACAATCACAGGTGAGTCTAATTAGTCATTACACAGGTGTCCAGCAGACAGTTGACTATAAAAGGTGTTACTTAAAGAAAACCCCTTCCCGTTTCATGCCGTCAGCAATGGCACCACATGGAAGAGAAATGACACAAGACCTGAGAAAGAAAATAATTTCTTTCCACCACAAAGGTGAAGGCTACAAGAAGATCAGCAAAGGTTTACTTATCAGTCAGAATACTGTAGCAAAAGTGGGACAAAAATTTAAGAAAGCTGGAACTGCAACCATCTCACAGAGACGTCCAGGTCGTCCACGGAAGTTAACACCTCGACAGGAGCGTCTTCTGATGAGAAGGGTTGAAGAAAATCGGCATGCAAGTTCACTGCAGTTATCTAAAGAAGTAGAAAGCCAAACTGGGGTGACTATTTCCCGCTGCAGAGGAATGGCACACATGGATGCCGTCCACGAAAGAAGCCTCTCCTAAAGCCCAGGCACGAAAAAGCCCGCCTAGAGTTTGCCAGGGCCCATGCTGACAAAGATGAAGACTACTGGGACTCTATACTCTGGAGTGATGAGACCAAGATAAATGTTTTTGGAACCGATGGCTTCAAAACTGTATGGCGTCGCAAAGGTGAGGAATACAAAGAAAACTGCCTGGTGCCTACAGTGAAACATGGTGGTGGCAGTGTCCTTATGTGGGGCTGCATGAGTGCTGCTGGTGTCGGGGAGCTGCATTTCACTGATGGCATCATGAATTCAGACGTATTGCTCCATACTGAAAGAGAAGATGCTACCATCACTCCGTGCCCTTGGTCGTCGTGCACTTTTCCAGCATGACTAAACACACATCTCAGGCCACTGTTGGGTTTCTGAAGAAGAACAGGGTGAAAGTGATTCAGTGGCCAAGTACGTCTCCTGATCTGAACCCAATCGAACACCTATGGGGAATTCTGAAGAGACGAGTTGAGCATCACTCTCCATCCAGCATCCAGTCACTAAAAGAGGTCGTTGTTGAAGAATGGAAAAAGATTGAAGTTGCAAAATGTCGCCAACTTGTTCATCCCATGCCTAGAAGACTTGGTGCTGTCATTAAAAATCATGGAGGCCATACAAAGTACTAGATGTAGTAGTTTTTGTTGTGGGGTGCACTCATTTTTGCACCACCCTAATTTGAGTAAAACTGAAAAATGTGTAATCCAAGTTATATTATTAACCTTACTTTCCCGTTATAAGTTAAACAGATGTTATATTAAACTTGTCAGCATTTTGGAAATTGTTTGTGTTCATTGAGATATTGTTTAAAATGTTACTTTTCAAAGGGGGTGCACTCATTTATGCTCAGCACTGTAAGTGGGTATTCAGGATGCAGCTAGCTATAATGATATATATATAGGTTGTTTTACAATCAGGGTACGCAAGCTAAAAATCACATTTAACACTTACTATCTTCAATATCAAAAGGCTTGACTAAATAAACTTGGTTGTTTATTGTAGCCCTGTGATAGCTCTATTTACCATGCAAAAAAAAAAAATTTGGTGATACCGTTATTTTTGGTGAATGTATGGCAATATGTGTCATATTTAGCAAAATTACTCGTGTCATTTAGCAAAAGTGCTTTTTTGACCACAGGTAGCTCCAAAAGGGATGCACTTAAATCATTCTTTATACCATAAAACAAATATTTGGTTCCATATCATTGGAAACATAGTTAAAGTGCCATTCCACCATTGGATGTATTCTTTGGCATAAAATACAATATATTTTGACAACATATATAAATGGTATCACTAGATAGAGAAATCTTTTAGCTTCAAAATGATATATCAAACATAATTTTTTGACAACGACAAGTATATTAGTTTTGCGACCTAAGTCACCTACCCTTTTAATTTCCACGCGTGATGTCATCGGCAGGTTCCCCTTCTTGTGTACCACGTGATGTGTGACATGGCACATATTATCAGCAATGGCGGATAGAACGCGATAAAAATAACACCAATAAATCTAGCTAATGCCAATAAATCTAGCTAACTGAAAGATTAACTCAAAATTTTTCGCAATTTTTTTGGCCCCCATATACGAGGAGAAATGACTCTCTCACTTTGGGGGTTTCTTGGTCTAAAAATAGACTGACACGTGGTACACAAGAAGGGGAACCTGCCGATGACATCACGTGCGGAAATTAAAAGGGTAGAGGACTTTGGTCGCAAAATTAATATACTTGTCGTTGTCAAAAAATTATGTTTGATATATCATTTTGAAGCTAAAAGATTTCTCTGTCTAGTCATGTTGTCATAAAATGTATTCTATTTTATGCCAAAGAATACATCCAATGGTGGAATGGCACTTTAAGTTTTAATGTTGAATGCCAGTAAGTTTTCAGACTATTTTGATCAAATTAGTATGTAATTGTGTCAAAAAAAACTCCTCTCCGAGACAGCTAATTTTTCAATATAAAATAACATGTATCTAAAATGATTATTTTCATCCTAAAATGTGGTCAAGATATTGGGACATAAATATTAGAGACAACTAACACAAAGCTTACAGCCTTCTATTTAAAAGCACTATGGAAGTAGTGGATTCTGAATTGTCAAAAAAAAGTCCTCTCCGAGAATCACTTCATTTGTTTCTCCCATCCCTGCTTAAAGCTACACTTCATCTTCTTTATCTTACAGCAGATTACACAAAATTACCATACACATGTCAAAAAATGACCTGAAATCTGTTCTTTAACTTGTCCTTCACTTAAAAACTGAACCAGTTTGAATCAATTTGAATTTTGTACCCCATGACACAAACTTTGTACCCTGATTGTAAAACAACCCTTACCCGTATATACATATACACACACAAGTAAGTCACATAATATTACTAATATTAACTCTAACACAACAATACAGCACGTGTCGAGCGTGTGGGTTTTGCGTAGATTTGAGTGTGTTTGTGCTTCCCCTGCTTCATGGTTTAGTTCCTGCCTCTCCTCTGCTTGTAGGTCACTAAACTTCCTCAGATAGTGCAACAGCAGATAGTATCCTCACCCCAGCAGGTAAGAGTGAGCAAGTGATGTCTCACTTATTATTTTTTACTGCATGAAGATGCATAAGATTTACGCCTTCAGAACGTCTCATCATGTCCGTCTCTGTGACGATGTATTTTCTCTGAAAAGATAAATCATTAAGCGTGTACACCAGGGGTTCTCATGGGTTTTTATGTTTGCAAATGATCAAATTCACCAGTTTTAATTGGGTTCACCATACTGCATTTCAGGTAATGTTTTGATGAGTGTAAAGCCGGTTTTTACACTATAAGGTACAATTGAGGTTTTTCACCTGACGTCACAGGGTCACGTGACGCCCCGGTGTCCGCCATTTTGAAGGTCAAGCTAGCTAATGTCAACAACATAGTAGCTAGTATGTTACTGTAGCAATGTTTACGTTCAGTCATTTGGATGACTGTTAAAACCTTTCAGTCTCAAGTTTTTCCTTTACTGTATTTACTAGTTTACTGTAATTACGATCCGGCAGCTATTTACACCGTATCCAGTGTAAATAGCTGCCGGAGCGCGCTCTGGCTTGCTCCCCCTCAAATTAAGCAGCGCGCTCCGGCTTGCTCCTGGAGTGCTCCGGCCGAGGTTCCGGAGCACGCTCCGGCTTGCTCCCCCTCAAATTAAGCAGCGCGCTCCGGCTTGCTCCCAGAGTGCTCCGGGAGCAAGCCGGAGCGCGCTGCTTAATTTGAGGGGGAGCAAGCCGGAGCGCGCTCCGGCAGCTATTTACACTGGATCCGGTGTAAATAGCTGCCGGATCATAATTACAGTAAACTAGTAAATCCAGTAAAGGAAAAACTTGAGACTGAAAGGTTTTAACAGTCATCCAAATGACTGAACGTAAACATTGCTACAGTAACATACTAGCTACTATGTTGTTGACATTAGCTAGTGCTAACAGCTAGCTGCTAGTACACTGCTACAACACAGACACCGACCCTAATAATACAGTTCTTGGTCATTGCCTGGTAACAGCAAATTTATAACGGGCCATGTCTCAACAGACTAAGAAGTTATTTCAATGACATTTAATAACATTGTGTTTATCCTGAGGACCGGAAGTAAATGAAAATGTGAACAAACCTTAGCTGTAATAAGATGGCGACCACCGGCTCCAGGGACGACCCGCTGATGTAGGCATGTTACCCAGCCTGACACAAAATATTTGTAGGCATCCAAACTCGTATACGCTTTCAGATCAATACCTGTGTATGGCGATGGGTTTTTAACGACACAGATCATGTGGGCTGAAGTCAGGTAAAGACGAGGGCTTGGTGTACTTCCGTACGTCAGTCAACAATCCTGGTGGAAGCAGGTAAACGTCGTTCTCTAAGCCTGCTAACCTCAATTTTTGCAAATACCTCTCCCTCTGCTCGCCCTGTAAATGCCCTACGTCGCTGGATAGTGAAGGTGTTTTCTGCATCTCGCTCCTTTTTCTTTTATGTTTTTCGTTTGTCGCCTTCCTCGCATTCAAACTGATTCGAACCGTGACGTCCAAAATGGCAGCCTAACGATGCATCACATGACTTGGTCATGTGGGTGAAAAACCTCAATAATGCCCGTGTGTCCATTCCTGTCCTTTCTTGCTATGATTTATCTTTAAACATGATTAACGTGCATTAGTAATGTATTTGATAGTGAGGTGAGAAAGAGAGTGCAGGCAGGATGGAGCAGCTGGAGAAGGATTTCAGGAGTTATTTGTGACAGGAAAGTCCCAGCAAAAGTGAAAGGTAAGATGTATAAGACAGTAGTGAGACCAGCCATGATGCACGGATTGGAGACCATACCCTTAATGAAGAGACAGGAGGCAAAGTTGGAGGTGGCGGAGTTGAGGTTTGCGATGGGAGGTTGGACAGGATGAGGGACAGCACATGTGGAGAGCTTGGGAATGAAGCTAAGAGAGATGAGACGGAGATGGTACGGGCGCATCCTGAGAAGAGATGCAGAGCATGTTGGAAGGAGAACGTTGAGGATGGAGCTGCCAGGCACACCAAAACGAGGAAGACCAAAGAGGAGATACATGAAAGTGGTAGAGAAGGATGCGGAAGACAGGGAGCAATGGAGACGAAAGATGCGCTGTGGCGACCCCTAATCAGGAGCAGCCAAAAGAAGAAGAAGAAGCAATGTATTTGATCGTAGTTTGTTAATCAGAGGAGATTTTCACTTCTGGTATTGTGTATGTGTGTGTGTGTGTGTGTGTGTGTGTGTGTGTGTGTGTGTGTCCAGGCCCAGCCTCAGACAGTGACTCTGACCCAGGCAGCTGCCGCAGCCGGATCGTCTCCTCAGGTGCAGATGATTCCCGCAGGCTCCGCCTCTGCCGTGCAGGTTGTCCATCAGAAACTCCTCCAACAGCCGCAACAGCAGGTGGTTACTTCAGCAACCTCCGCCTCCTCCCCTCAGATCCCGGTCCCAGCTCCTCAAAGCCCCGCCCAGCAGCAGAGCTCTGCAGTGACCCCTGCAGCCGACACATCAGTACAGCAGCCTGGAACACCACAGCCTCAACCGGGCAAAGGAAATGCACGCGCAGGAGCCACCATGCGCACCAAAACGCCCGCCAAACCCAGCGGAGGCAGCTAAAAACACACACACACACACACACACACACACACACACACACACACACACACTCCACAGTGTGGAGTTGTTTTACAGGATTCTTATGCTGTAAAATGCTTGTTTTTTTCCAACCACGCCCACCTTTCTTTGTTTATACACCCGTTAACGTTACACGTTTATTATCCTCGGAAGAAAAAAACGAACGAAAATGCGAAGTATTTCTGAAGACCATTGGGGTGAGCAGTTCGTTCTCGTTTTTTGCGCCAATTCTAGACGTCCTGATAATTATACAGAGCCTGCTTGGGGGAGGGGGATCACTCAAATTGTAACAAGTAGCTGATTGGATGTTCGCCGGTAACATTGATTCGGCTTTTCCACATTAAATACTCTCATCCGATTGGATAGAAGGTTTATTCCTGACACGTTGCCCACCTTTAACATCCACGTAAGGTTTTGATGATGATGATGATGATGATGATGATGGGCTGATCAGATGACTCAGAATCAGTTGTGTGCGCAGTTAAAGTCCCAGGACTTGGTTTAAAAAATTTTTGTGTGTTTGTGCACTTCGTATAGCCGAACGTCCTCTTTAGTCGTGGCCAGTGAAGACTAGTAGCGCGTGAACATCCCGTTCAGGATGTAGAATTAGCAGTCTTTGGACAGCGCGGCGATCCGGCTGCGTTTTGGTATCAGGTTCATGAGCGAGCCAGGTTTAAATCTGTATTCGGAAATTTGGTGTTACGGATGCTCCCGCTCATCGTTTCTTTAGTGAGTTGTTTGTTAGATGTGTCGTAAACGTGCGATTGTCATGTTGTTTACTAGAGACGCACCAGTCCAAAGCGGAGATAGCTACATACTCCAGTCCAGTCACGAGATATCTTATAGTATGTACAGGGTGATTTAAAAACAAAAAAAAGTGTTCACGCAAAAAAAGTTGCGACATGGATAGAGTTGATCAAGTTTCAGACAGTGGTTCGCAAGAAATATCGAGAAAACGAATCATCATGGCAGACTGAAAGACCTCCGTCGATGTTGCGACCATCCATCTTTACACTAAAATTGATCTCGTAGCCGTTTCATACCCTACAAATAGTTAGAAAGCACATTTCAAATATGTCCGTACCGCATACTGGTCTAGTCTTGTATTTAAAATAGAAACGACGGGATTGGTGCGTCTCCGGTCGTCGTGCGTGAGGATGTTAGATTTAACCAGTCACTGGACGTTTCATAATAAACTGCTCATAATATCTCTGATCAGCAACAGTCGGAGTGCAAATGACATTTTTCTCTTTGGGTTTTTTTTTTTCTTTTTTTTTTTTTTTTTAAATTCTGTATCAGCTGCACTGTAAAATTGTCTTGATGTGTCTGTAATGTTTCGGATTTCCTTCATCTTTCATATATATATGTCCTTTTTTTATTCATTCTGAGGAACAAATGTGTAAATAACAGAAGGGAAGACATTTGTAACTGTAAAGCAGTTGTGTTTTCATTGGATTTTTTTTTCCAACTCTATATAAAGTGTTGTTTTTATACCAACACGGCGCGTTCGTTTCTTATTTGGAGATTCCGAATATACGGTGGTCTCCAGAAGTATTGGCGCCCTTCATAAAAGCGACTGAAATAAACCTTGCATGCTATTTTTAAATTTTGCTCCAAAACAACGCGGTTTCCTCGTTCTCGTCCTCATTATTATGACTTTTTTTCCGTTTGAGCGTTTGCCATCTATGATACTTTTTACGAAGGGGTTTCTTATTATTGAAAGTCGCTGAAAAGCGATGAGCGAGAAAAGAAGCTCTTGCTCTTTTGGGGGGGGGGGGGGGGGGTGGAGCTAAAATGGAAACCTGAATATTTTTTTCTTTTTATTATTGCTGGTGTACTTATGATGTTTTCATAATGTCCCCATGTAACATCAGTATGGCACACAATCGCTAACTTCTCACACAGATTGAGAGAAAAATACAGCACCAGCCAACAAAATGGCACCAGAATCATTAAACCCATCTCATCTCATCTCATTATCTCTAGCCGCTTTATCCTGTTCTACAGGGTCGCAGGCAAGCTGGAGCCTATCCCAGCTGACTATGGGCGAAAGGCGGGGTACACCCTGGACAAGTCGCCAGGTCATCACAGGGCTGACACATAGACACAGACAACCATTCACACTCACATTCACACCTACGGTCAATTTAGAGTCACCAGTTAACCTAACCTGCATGTCTTTGGACTGTGGGGGAAACCGGAGCACCCGGAGGAAACCCACGCGGACACGGGGAGAACATGCAAACTCCGCACAGAAAGGCCCTCGCCGGCCATGGGGCTCGAACCCGGACCTTCTCGCTGTGAGGCGACAGCGCTAACCACTACACCACCGTGCCGCCTGGATCATTAAACCCATCACAAATATTTCAATATAAACATTAACCTCCTAGGGCTTAGCGGTCACATGCGTGGACAGCACTTTATGGAAATTCGGAACAAGAATCCACATATGTGGACATACTTTTTCTCTAAAAGTACATCTTATCAAAAGATGATGCTTAGTTTTTATTCTAATCAGGTTCTAATAAGCCCCAATAGCAAAGAGAAATAAAAAATGCATGTAAAAAAACAGCTTGGGCCTTAGGAGGTTAAACCATGGTCAGGGCTCTGTGCAGGACACTTGAGTTCTTCCACTCAAATGGGTGTGATGTCACTTACTTTTGGTCATTTTCTTTAAGCCTTTTATCCCCAGTCCTGCACCATCATGTACCATTTCAGGAATGGTTTTAAATAAGTTTTAACTTCCCATCATAATATTCAGCAAGCATAATATTGTTATTGTGGAAAGTTTAAAAAAAGAGAGATGTTTAATTCCAGAGGTCTACCTCTGCATCGTTTGTTCTCTTTTTCTTCGTTAAAATGCATCATTTTAAAGCAACACTATGTTGGATTTTTAGCTCGAAATATCAGCTCCAAAATAATTTTTTTTTAATAAACTTTATTTTGCAGTTTTTCTTTAACAAACAACAACTTACAGAAATAAACAATAAACTCACACAGAAAAAAAAAAGCACCCCCACCCTCAACCCCAAGGCTCTTAAACAGAAATAAAATTAAATAAACAGAAAAAAATACAGGGACAAATACGATGCATCACTGAAAGGAAAAATCTTCTACAAATTCTACAAAGGGACTCCACGTCAGGATGAAGTTTTTGCGGGCCTTACATATCTTGTATCTCAGTTTCTCTAATGGTAGAAAAGATAGTACATCCCTTAACCACTGCAGAAACGATGGGGCTGAATTTGATTTCCAATTAAAAAGTATGAGTCTACGTGCAAGCAGGGAAGCAAATGCTAACGCATTTGTTTGTAAGTTTGAGACTTTGCAGCCTGGAGGTGGTACACCGAAGATGGCTGTGTGGTAATCAGGAGGTATAGTCTGACCACAGATTTTGGAAAAAACATCAAATATCTGTCTCCAATAGTCGTTAAGGGAGGTGCATGACCAGAACATATGTCCTGTTGTGGCTGGTACATAATTACACCTCGGACAGCTCCAAAATAATTTTAATGGTACGTTAAATTGTAATATGGAGAATGGCTCGTCTTCCGTTCCAAGTCTGTGCCCAGTTCACCAGTTGTAGCACGATGTAACTCTGGTGGAGCGTCCCTGAGACATCCTGCGAGAACCGTGTAAGACTTTACAGCACCACGGGCAGCTTCCAAAATCAGGAAGCCTATAAGAAGCAGCTAAATCTGTATTCTCGGTAACGGACATCATGGCAGTCGAAGTGAAGAAACCAAAGAAGACCATGTTGGAGGAGGCCAAGAAGAGAGCAGGCAAGAATAAATCTTGGACTGGCTTTCACTTGTTGGAGAGAGCCAAGAGGGATAAAAAGCTGCAAGACAGACGCCGAGCTGGGCTTCTTTCTGTTGAAGTACTAAGTAATATTACATTAGCTGCCTTGCTGTCGTAGTGCATCCCAAAATATTAGAATATCATGAAAAAGTTGTATTTTTTCATTCTATATTCATTACATGTAAAAAAAAAAAAAAAAAAAGGGAACTATTTCAAGCCTTTTTTGTTTTAATTTTGATTATTATGGCTTATAGCTCATGGAAATTAGAAATCCAGTATCTCAAATTATTAGAATATTTCCTAAGATCAATCAAAAAAATATAACATAGAAATGTCCAGTTTCTGAAAACTATGCTCATTTATACACTCAATACTTGGTTGGGGCTCCTTTTCTATGAATTACTGCATCAGTGGGGCGTGGCATGGAGGCAATCAGCCTGTGGCACTGCTGAGGTGTTCTTGAAGCTCAGGTTGCTTTGATAGCGGCCTTCAGCTCGTCTGTACTTTTGGGTCGGGTGTTTCTCATCTTCCTCTTGACAATACTTCATAGATTCTCTCTGGGGTTCTGGTCAGGTGAGTCGGCTGGCCAATCAAGCATGGTAATATCATGGTCAGCAAGCCATTTGTTAGTAGTTTTGGCGCTGTGGGTAGGTGCTAAGTCCTGCTGGAAAAGGAAATCAGCATCTCCATAAAGCTTGTCAGCAGATGGAAGCATGAAGTGCTCTAAAATCTCCTGGTAGATGGCTGTGCTGACTTTGGACTTGATAAAACACAGTGGACCAGCACCAGCAGATGACATGGCACCCCAAGTCATCACAGACTGTAGAAATTTCCCACTGGACTTCAAACACATTGGATTCTGTGCCTCTCCACTCTTCCTCCAGCCTCTTTGACCTTGATTTCCAAATGAAATGCCAAATTTACTTTCATCTGAAAAGAGGGCTTTGGACCACTGAGCAACAGTCCAGTTTTTCCTCTCCTTAGCCCAGGTAAGACACTTCTGATGATGTCTCTGGTTCAGGAGTGGCTTGATATTAGGAATGTGACCATTGTAGCCCGTTTCCTGAAGACATCTGTGTGGTGGTAGTTCTTGATGCACTGACAACAGCCTCAGTCCACTCCTTGTGAAGCTCTCCCAAGTTCTTGAATCGACTTTTCTTGACAATCCTCTCAAGGCTGCGGTCATCCCTGTTGCTTGTGCACCTTTTCCAGCCAGCCTTTTCAGCAGTGACCTCCTGTGGCTTATCCTCCTTGTGGAGGGGGTTAATCATCATCATCTGGACAACTGTCAAGTCAGCAGTCTTCCCATGTTTGTGGTTGCGTGTACTGAACTAGACCGAGAGATACACGAGAGATATTTATCCTGTTTTATTCAAACTCGAAATGAAATATTTGAATATTTAGAGGGGTTTTTTTTACGCTGTAGGTTATAATTATCAAAATTAAAATAGAAAAATGCTTGGAATATTTTAGTTTATGTGTAATGAGTCTATAATATATAAAATTTTCACTTGCTTAAATAACTGATGGAAAATATTGAACTTTTTCACAATATTCTAGTTTTTGGAGATGCACTAGTATGTTGTGTTGTTGAACTTGCTTGATGTTTGGCTGTTTGCAGAGTTGTTGACTTGCAAACTTTTGCTCATAAACCAAGTCAGTCTATTTTAACAGAGGGTTAGATGCTACATCTCAAGGTGATGTTAAACTTGCGAGATAACATTTTTTTTCTTTTTAATCAGACATCGGTACTGGTAATAAGTGCTCTTGTGTCAGTTGCTGTCAAGCTTTGTTGGCGAGTTTGTCACCCAAGTTTTGTAAGGTTAATTTAGTTGACTAACCACTTGCTTAACGGTCCTTTCCTTACCTTTCTCTTTTTCTCTCTCTCTTGAAGTTAATAAGATAACCTATGCCAAATCAAATATGTGGAATAGATCTGCTGTGGTGATCCCTGATGAGAAGAGGAGGAGTTGTTAAAATTTAAGACTTGTCATGTTACAGAGAAACCAAAAAGCACAATCTCCTCCATCCTGAGTTACGCTGGCACTGGAGACTCCTTCCATAAATGTCAAATAAATGTGTCCTCACAGAAAATCCTCCTCACCGTATCAACAATTAGAGATATGAAGATCTGAAATACAGTAATCTGAAGCATCAAAAATACAATTCCCCACGAATGAGCTGTTACTACAGAAACGACAATGTATTTTGAACGAGCGCATTAAAATAACCCAGTGATTCGCCTTGTAGCTGCAGTAATGTCAGAGCTGCTGTGATAGAAAATAAATCAACACTTCAATCAAACTATAATTAAATCAACACTGACTTCAGGGACGCCTGCTTCGTTCATTTTTTCCTATTTTTGTTTCGTGACATGAAGCAATAATGTTCATCTCGCTTTAAATGTTGCTTGTTGTCATGGGAACACAAATTATCATAATATGGAAAACATCAAGATATGTCAAGTGCAAACTGAAGCACATTTAATTGAAAAGATGAACAGATGTTCTATTTCTCACACACACACACACACACACACGATATACCCACACTGCAAAAAATGGCCTTTCAAAAATAAGAAAAGATTAAAACAAAGCATATTTGCTTGAATCAGGTGAAAAAAATCTGCCGATGGAACGAGTCAAATTTGACTTGGTAAGATTTGTTAAAGTAAGATGAAAAATCTAACCTGTTTTTAGATGAAATAATTCCAAAATAAGATTGGGGAACTTATTATGCGAGATCTGATTAACTCAAAATCATCAAAATAGTTCTTATAACAAGATCATACTTCTTACATTTAGCCATTCAAGTCATTTTTATTTATTTCATTTTAAGGGTATTTCACTTAAATTCATGACAAAAAGTCTTAGCAGTAAAAACTGAATTTAAGATAAATATACTAATATTAGGATTGTTAAATTCTACAACTAAGCATTGCTAGCTTAAAAGATTCTCCTTTTGTGACCTGTAATTAGTAAAATACTCTAGATATGAGACCAGAGACTATCTTGAATCAAGTTGACGACACGTGTAGCATTGCAACAAGTTTATTTTTTTTCCCATTTCAATATTCAAACATTAAAACATCTCTTAAGATTCCACTTCCCCAGGACCTCAGGCACTAAAAAATAAAAAAGTCTACGCATTTTGACTTGCAGTGCTTACACAACGCCAAAGCAACAGTGCATTTTGGGGGCACTGACTATTCATGTGTACGAGGGGTTTACAAGATCAGGCACAAAAAAACCCCACTGAACTTAACTCACAGCATTCCAAAAAGACGTCACTAAAACGCCCTCCACTCACTCATAGCCTTTTTGAAGGCACTTGTCTGGTCTAGAGTCTGTACAGCATCTAGAAGGAGCTCACTCTGAATGACTGAGAAAACAGTCGCAGTAAACTTAGGATCTGTAAGGTGGAGTTGAATTGGAATGAAAGATTCAAAGATTTCAGTAAAGTTCATTTATTCCCAAAACAAGCATACTTTGTTTTTTTTTCTTGAAACAAGATGAACCGCATTTGACAAATGTCCAAAATGTACTTACTTGTTTTAAAAAAAAACTTGTTTTATTTTCAAAGTTGCTCCAAATAAGACTTTTTCAAGACATTTTGTCTATACAAGATTTTCAAGATGGACTGTCTAAAAACTAGCCTTTCTAGCTAAATGAGGTTTTGCTTGTTGGGCAATTATGTCTTATAATAAGGGTGGCCAGATGTTTTGACTTGAAAATAGACAAATAAACTTCCTAAGATTTGTATTTTTTGCAGTGCAAGGGTTGAAATAAAGAGGGAACATTTTGCCGTAGTTATCCAGAAGAGGTGCTGTTGTCCATAACTGAGCCCTAGTGGACCGTATGGACAATAGTAGACAGATTTCTCCAGATGTAGGTGCTGTGGGACGTCCTCGTCCTCTCCTGTGTGATTGCCGTCTCGGACTGGCCTGTGAATTGCCACTCGCTTTGAGCAGAGGAAACTTGGCTGCACAGACGGAAATATATCCGAGGGTGTATACATTCACCATCAGTGTGAGAAAGTCCTCAGTGTGTGGGTGGGTGGTTGTATGCAGCAATGCCTCAATCCTGAGGGTTTTATAATGGCTCTTTTTCTTTTGCTGTAAGCCTGATAAAAGGAAGACCGTAATCAGTTCTGATCATCGTGACTCAATCAGCGGTTTGATGATTTGCTTTAAAATAACATCCAAGAGGGGGCGGCACGGTGGTGTAGTGGTTAGCGCTGTCACCTCACAGCAAGAAGGTCCAGGTTCGAGCCCCGTGGCCGACGAGGGCCTTTCTGTGTGGAATTTGCATGTTCTCCCCGTGTCCGCGTGGGTTTCCTCCGGGTGCTCCGGTTTCCCCCACAGTCCAAAGACATGCAGGTTAGGTTAACTGGTGACTCTAAATTGAGCGTAGGTGTGAATGTGAGTGTGAATGGTTGTCTGTGTCTATGTGTCAGCCCTGTGATGACCTGGCGACTTGTCCAGGGTGTACCCCGCCTTTCGCCCGTAGTCAGCTGGGATAGGCTCCAGCTTGCCTGCGACCCTGTAGAAGGATAAAGCGGCTACAGATAATGAGATGAGATGAGAAAAAGCTCTGCATGTCGCATTTTTTGTACTGATGTAAGAAAAAAAAAAATCTCATGCAATATTACCATAACGATACTCTTACAATCCTAGCTGGTATCAGTTAACTAACTCTCCTAGCTTGATGACTCGATTGGATTTATTATAATCAGTGATACAGATGAAACAAGAAGACAGAGTCATCTATATCCCCCGCCCTATATACCAAGTTTCAGGATATTATTTGTCACATCTTTCAAGTTCTGCTGCAGGAAACCAACCCTACCGCTTTACACTGACCTCAGCAGCCCATGGCATCAACCCACCGGACCTTTGGTCTAAGTGAGCTAAAAATTAAAGTTTTGCACATTTCTTAGTATCAAAAGGCACATATACATTACTTAATCAACACATATACCAACCTTCAAGACTGTACCACTCATAGTTTTCAAGTTCTGCTCCGGAAACAAAACCTAGACTAAGGCCGAATCCCATTTCACCCCTTGGACCAACCCCTTGGCCCTTCCCCTCCATTTTGCGCGTTCACGTGAAGGGGTAGGGGTATCCCAATCCCAGTTAACGCGGAGGGGTAGGGGAAGGGGGAGGGCTTCTGTACCCCTCCAAACGGAGATTTTCCTGGAGCTGACTCTGAACGAAGGGGTTTGAGTGATTTCCCACAATGCCATGCGGATTTCAGCGAGATTTCATGCGGATTTCAGAAAGATGGCGGTTCCCGCGGCGAAAGATTGTCATAAATGTATTTTCTCCATTATTTACGTGTTTTAAGTTGTTATCCAGAGGAAACACGCCGCTTGATTCGCTTTCGAGCTGAGAATGAGCAGCGATTTCTGAAATCCAAGCTGCTGCTAAAAAGCTTTGGGAGTGAGTATTGTTTTCGGTTGCTTTACTGCGTACGTTTTGTTCTGTTAGTCTCGCTTTTATTGTTTACATGAGTGTTCTGACACCTCATTCTGTCGGATGTGGTGCACGAAGCGCCAAAGATATCCCATTCAGTGGTGTTAGTTAACAAATCGCACCCTGCCAGCAGAAATTTCTGCCTCTGGCTCTGACTGTAGCGGCTGGTCGCAGCCAATGACGCGTCGCGTTTTGCTAACGTAAACGCTGACGGAGGTACGCGATGACGTATGCGATCGTTGAAGGGCTATCCCAATACGTAAGGGTTGAATTTCAAGCCCTATCCCTTGTAGCTCAGTTTCAAGGGGAAGGGCCAAGGGGGAGGCGGAGGGGAAGGGGTAGAAATTAGAATTGGGATTGGGCCTATGTCTGAAATTGTTTCCGTGGAAACATGAAAAATTTAAATTTCTTAGTACGAAAAGGCACATCTACTTCACCTTGTTAACATGCATACCAAGTTTCAAATCTGTATCCTGAATAGTTTTGGATATATGCTCCGGAAACCAACATTGCTCTTAGAAACGAAGTCAAAATCTATTTTCTATGTAAGAATTTGAAAAATACTTTTTTTCAAAAATCCAAAATAGCAAAAGGCACCAGTTCACATGTTGCTTGATATGTACACAAAGTTTCATGAAGAAAATATCTTCAGTAGTTTTAAAGATATGGCCCGGAAATGAAAACGTGACCGGACGGACGGAACCCGTTTCTACATCCCCCACCAAACTTCGTTTGGGCTGGGGATAATAAAGATTGGTGCATCTCTGGTGATGAGGATGATGTTTAGTTATTTTTAATATTGGCAATGAATTAATTTCAATTCAGCATGTCGTAAATCTATTCATATTCACTGGCAAGGCTAATCTTTTCAACAGCACTTTGTCCTCCATGTTGGTTTTTCTCACTTGTGACCTGATTGGTCAGGAGGTAAAAATCGCTCGATGTCTTTTGGTGATTTTCGGAAAATTTCAACTTTTTTTAACTTTGAAAATTCTACTGTGGAAGAAAAAACAACAGATCACATGTACATGTAAAAAATGTAATTCCAGTTAAGAGGAAAAAAAACAAACAAGTGGAGAATAGTGATAATACTCCAATAAACGAGCCACACTGAGTTTGTTGCCCTGCTGTAAAGGCGGCAAGCGGCCCAAATTGAAGTCAGGGTGCCAATACTTTTATATTCGCCAAAATAGAAACGATATTGAGTGAAAACTTTGTAGACAATGTTCAAATAGAGCTAATAAGAGAAGAAGTTGCCGCTCAAACAGGATGAACTCAATCAACCAGAAAGTGTTGAGTTACCGTACATCACGGTGAAGAGGAAGCTATTAGACATTATTAAATGATGATGTTTGTGCATTATGGCTAAGAAACGTCAAATCGAGGGAAATCGGCTCCAGGAACGTTTACTACGGATCAACTGAAATGTGAATAAATTTCGTGATCAAAAAGTGATCAGGATGATTGTGTGCTAATTGTGTTTGACCAAACTGTATTTAGCTCCACCCACATGTCGCTGTTTGTTACCTCAGGAAACGGAAACAAATGACAAAATGTGTGATCACGGATGTGTTACCGTGTTGTGTCATCTCATCTCATTATCTGTAGCCGCTTTATCCTGTTCTACAGGGTCGCAGGCAAGCTGGAGCCTATCCCAGCTGACTACGGGCGAAAGGCGGGGTACACCCTGGACAAGTTGCCAGGTCATCACAGGGCTGACACATAGACACAGACAACCATTCACACTCACATTCACACCTACGGTCAATTTAGAGTCACCAGTTAACCTAACCTGCATGTCTTTGGACTGTGGGGGAAACCGGAGCACCCGGAGGAAACCCACGCGGACACGGGGAGAACATGCAAACTCAACACAGAAAGACCCTCACCGGCCACGGGGCTCGAACCCGGACCTTCTTGCTGTGAGGCGACAGCGCTAACCACTACACCACCGTGCCACCTGCTTTTATTTCATGACTAAATTGTCATGACAACATAAATTACAACGAAATTAGACGAGACGAAATAGCTGGCTCTGTTCGGCCAGACAACCTAGTCAGGCAGTCTTTTTTATATGATACATGAAAGAAAGAAGCTTCTTCTGTTTCCCTTGGACGCTTACTGTGCAGGTTACTTGTAACAATCGTGATGTGAAAAATTTCACGCAAAAAACAATCCTTCATAAATGTGATACTGACAGGAACAAATTACAGTTAGTTCATTAGCGTTTCAGTCAGAAAACTGTTCCTCCTGACCTGACCGTCTTATTTCCATTAATACAACACCCACATCCATGAACGCTAAATGGAGCGTTCCATTACGATATCAGATGGGGGAGGGGATTTTATACAAGTAAAACCACTGATAACTGCCACGACAATAAAAGTATCAGGAAAAAAATGAAAAACAAACCTACAATGAACACCATCAGTCTCTTAAAATGGTACGGTAAGTCAGTCACACATTCTAACTTAAACACACAGTTCAAGGTGTGTTTATTTCTCGGAGGGAGGGGGGATTTTTAAAACCAGCAAAATCCATTACAGTATCATGAAACTGTCTGAGAAAAAAAAAGATGATTAAAATTAAAACTGAGTTCCTCTGACTAAATCTTGACCAAAACACGATAAAAAAAGACTAAAATGTGACTAAAATGAACTACAATTTTCGCTAAGTGACTAAAACTAAAACTACATTTAAAATTGTTGTCAAAATGTGCGAAAACACCGTAATACACACTCCTGTCCTGTCCTGTCTTGGTGTCACAGCGGGTCACACTACTGCTTGCGATGCTTTGCTATGGGTAATTGATGAAAATTAGGCGTTTTGGTGACAATGCTTCCTCAAGCTTCAGGACGTATTCACCAATGAAAATATCACCGCCAAATTTCAATGCATGCACTGAAATTTTTCGTGACCTTTTTGGCCACTCATCAGGCGGGGAGACACCAAAAAATAACTCGTGAAGCTCAGAGAACATTCGCCGTGCATCGTACGACTGGTGGCGACGCTACCAATTTTTCATCGTTAAGTATTTGCAAACCTGTCGCGAGGTGTAGTGTGACCAGGACCTTAGTGCTTCCTGAAGTGTATCAGAGCCCAGTTTGTGTGGCTGAGTGTGAGGCCTGGATGCTCAACGCTACATGCTTTATTCCCTGTCTGTCTGTGTGTTCAATGTGTTTGTTGTCGTTGACGCCACTCTGTCTGATCCTGACTGGTTAACAGCTCTGTGACTGACACAACCTTTAAGCGGCCCGGCGAGTGTAAAGATCAGACGTGTCGATTTCCGCCAGAGTGAAAGTCCTTTGTCGAATGGCGACGTAGAAAAGACAATTGTCCCGAATACAGTATGTCGAAATTAATTTGATCAGTGTGAACTTCAAATAGACCAATAACAGCTTTTTTTATTTATGCACCAATAATAATGGACGCTGATGCTCTGGATGTTTGAGAGTCTCTGCTCTGTGAGAATGCAGATAAAAGCCGGAAGTGCGATAAGAACTTCTCTGTTCTTCTCTGTTTCAATTCTTCCTCTCTGTTCTTTATTCAGCAGTAGGACATGAAGAGGCGTTTAGAAGAGAAACAGGTTGTCGGAGGTTGTTTTATTCACAGTGATATCCTCTGAGATGGAGCACCAGGGGTTTCACGTTTCTCCTCGAGGGAAATGTGCACGTCTCAGGATAGAAGCCGGTCCGAGCGAAGACCTTCAGGATCGCAACAGTGAAACGAGCAGAACGTCACGCTGCTGCTCGGGTTACAGGCTTTAGGACGTATGAGCAGATCAGATGAGCGGTTTTGTCTGATATTTATTCCATAGTGTGCTCTTTGGAACACAGCCTCTTGGCCTTGAAGAGGTCCATATATGAGAAAGCGGCATCAGATGCACATCTGCTGGTATTCTCTCTCTCTCTCTCGTGTTCTGCCCGCAGGCAGGTCCTTCCCTATAGTCCCCGCTCCATGACACTCCGCTTGACTAATACGTAGGGGCTGCTGTTCTTTATCCCGTCTAACATCCGTTGTCTTCCTGGAGGCCTCCTGCCGTCCATTCTCCCCTCTGTGACTACAGGGAGAAGATCCCCATGACGCAGAGTATGGCTGAGCCAGGCATTCTGCCTTCCGTTGATGATGGCTATAACGGACCTCCTCTCGCCGACACGCCAAAATACTTCCTTGTGACATATTTTGTCAGACCAAGAGATGTTCATGACTTTCCTCCAAACCCACATTTCGAACCACAATTCGGCTCCATAAAGTAGATGATGTTGGGGGGGAACCCACTGCTAAATGTCAAGACGTCAGCACGCTGACCTCGTGCTCAGGGAGCGGAGTCCCGACTCCATCACGCGCCAGTGCTGGTCCTGGTTTCTTTTTGCTCCGTAAAGACCACGTGAGTGTTTGGTGCCAGCATCAGCTGGTGTTCATCCGCTGCCTCGTTTCACCAAACATGGCCACAATGACTACATGTTCAGCATGCGTCTTTTTATCTAATCCAATCAGCAGAAGGGTTTAAAAATAAGACAAATTATTGCAAGTAAATCAGCATAAACACCCACAGACAGACAGACACACATTAATGTGTGTGAAAGCGGAAGGACTGTGGCTACAGACACCATTAGGCAGCAGCTATGTGTCTTCTAACACACACACACACACACACACACACACACATTTACCAAATGGAGGTGAAAGGCTAGCAGGCCCTGCACTTCCTCCACTGTGGTTCTTTGTGTTGTTATAGTAGACTCTGTTTAAAACCTGATATGTGTGTGTGTGTGTGTGTGTGTGTGTGTGTGAGAGAGAGAAGGATGTTTTTTCTTGGTCATGCTTCAAATCTGCCGGAGCCTCTTTGCTCAGTCTGACAGTGTCATTGATCTTAGTCTGATATGCTCCTGCCTACTGCTTGTGTGTGTGTGTGTGTGTGTGTGTGTGTGTGTGTGTGTGTTTTGCCCCAGGCTGTTGCGTAATCAGATTATGAAACAGCCTGGCAATATGAGCCTACTCCCTGCTTACCAAATCGACTGTGGCGCTCTCACACACACACACACGGTAGCGACAGACAGTGCTCGCTAAAAGGACATTTCTTATGAACATGTTTCCATTTCCAGTTATTTCCATTTATTCACACACAAACACACACACACGCTTTTATTGTAAATGAGGCAGGATCCAATCCAGTGTTTTGGGTTTTTTTGGTTTTGTTTTTTCCATTTCAACACTCAACAAAAAGGTTGCGCCTCAGAATTTCCGTCCTCTGAAAATTTATTTGGAAAATCCTCAGAAATCTCCCTCAACATGGAATTCCTCCTCACAAAATCTGGAAAGCTTCTTCAGCGCCGAGTTTAGCGCATGACGCCGTATCAAAATGGCCGCTCACAGTAGATAACGCCCCGCTTCTGTCTGTATTATTATTCTCTTTCGCTCAGTCAACACATAGCACGTCACTAACATTTAGCTCGCTTGCTAGTGCTCAGAGAGAACATCCAAAAGATTAGCTTTGATAGCGGCGGCCATCTTTCTTTCCTGATTTTGTAAGTCAAAAACGATCCTACTCCAAACTCGGACTTCCCATTGATGAGTTTATCTGAACACAGGCTTTACTTCTTTAGTTTTGCGCTCAAGCTACACTGCTAATACAGCTAGCAAAGAGAACTAGCTTAGACTGTAGCTAGCAGCTTAGCATCGTTTCAGACTTGATGTCGTACACTACCGTTCAAAAGTTTGGGGTCACTCTGAAATGTCCTTATTTTTGAAAGAAAAGCACTGTTCTTTTCAATGAAGCTCACTTTAAACTAATCAGAAATCCACTCTATACATTGCTAATGTGGTAAATGACTATTCTAGCTGCAAATGTCTGGTTGTTGGTGCAATATCTCCATAGGTGTATAGAGGCCCATTTCCAGCAACTCTCACTCCAGTGTTCTAATGGTACAATGTGTTTGCTCATTGCCTCAGAAGGCTAATGGATGATTAGAAAACCCTTGTACAATCATGTTAGCACAGCTGAAAACAGTTGAGCTCTTTAGAGAAGCTATAAAACTGACCTTCCTTTGAGCAGATTGAGTTTCTGGAGCATCACATTTGTGGGGTCGATTAAATGCTCAAAATGGCCAGAAAAATGTACATTTGACTATATTTTCTATTCGTTTTACAACTTATGGTGGGAAATAAAAGTGTGACTTTTCATGGAAAACACAAAATTGTCTGGGTGACCCCAAACTTTTGAACGGTAGTGTATCTGACACTATGATTTCCTATACTGGACATTTCATTATGACTTTTTAAAAGAAATTGGAGTTTTATTAAACTCTTAATGTACAAATTGTGTTACGGCTCCATGGTGTTGAACTAGTGGCTATTAGCTTAATTAGCTAAGCTAGCTTTGTAGTGTCAGTGCAATTTTTACACCTTCGCACACTAAACACACCTTGGCGAATTGATTGGGAAGCGTGTCGATGTTCTAAAGGTCTTATGGGCCAACCCTAACCCCTAACCCTACGCCACCACCCTATGACAGTCCATTTCATATGACGTGAATACAGAGCTGGGGATGTTTATTTCAGGTTCCTGTTATGTGCTGTAGAGATCTGGAGAACATAGGAATGACCCCATTGGTTGATTGTTTTTTTTTAAAACTGTTCTGCAGAACATTCAGTAAAAATATACACTTCCTCAAGGCTATTTTTTCCAAACATAGGGCTAAAAGTTAACCACACCGTGCTGTCACAGACTCGTGTCCAGAGTTATGGGTTGCTAAATCAGGACGAGGAAATGCCTGGGTGAAACTCAAGCAATAACTGGAAATGATGCATACAGTATAATAAATATCCAGCAGTCATCGCTCACAGTTTCTGTTAACTGACATGATAGTATCAACATTTCCACCACTGTCAACTCGTACAAACTGTACACTCACCGGCCACTCCATTAGGACCACCCATAACAAACACCTGCAGTTTGATGCAGTTCTGTAATCAGCCGATCCCTCGACAGCAGCACGATGCATCAGATCACGCAGATACAAGTCAAGAGGTTCAGTTCATTAACGTTCACGCACGTCAAACATCAGAACGGGAAAAACTGTGATCTCACAGTGAAGTGTGACTTACTTTCTTTCACTGTGGCATGGGTGTTGGTTTGAGCCAGATGGACTGGTTTGAGTGTTTCAGAAACTGCTCCTGATCTCCTGGGGTTTTCAACACAAACAACAGTCTGTAGGGTTTACACAGAATGGTGCGAAAAACAAAAAATGTTGAGCAAGTGAGCGACAGTCCTGCGGGTGGAAAAAACAAACGCCTTGTTGATAAGAGAGCGCAGAGGAAAATGGCCAGATTGCTTTGAGCTTTTTGGCCAGGAAGGATATAGCGACTCATATAATCACTCTTTACAAGTGTGGTGAGAAGAAAAGCATCTCAGCACGCAATAGCAGAAGAACACATTGGGTTCCAGTCCTGCAGCCAAGAACAGGGATCTTGGAATCAACAAGAAGTTCCTATTAAAGTGGCCGGTGAGTGTATACTCAATACTGTTCTTCTTATTGACACAACCATTCGATCGTCTGTTAATCAGATGCAGAGGTAGGCTTCAATTTGAGTATTTTCACAGTTAATATGACACAAATATGTGAACTATGGTGAGTAAAACCAAAAATGTACCGGAAGATGTGCAAATAAACAGACTTGAAGACCGCCAAACTTGCTTTAGGGCTGCGAGATGAGGGACTCCACACTTGCCGTGCCATTTAGCCCTTGTAACTTTCAACAATGAAATTTTTTTTCATCGCTATAATACCGTCCAAAAAAGTGCTAATACATCTCAAGCAATCATCTTTTTTTTAATTTTTTTTACAAGGTTCCTTTGCCGAGAGACTTCATTCTGCTCATAAATGAGTAACAGTTGAAGGTTGAGGGTTTTTTATTAGCATAAAATTAGCTATAATAAAAGATGGCAAGATTTATACAAGAAACGGCGAGAAATGTGGTTACGTCGCATATGTAGGGTAGAGAAGACCTCTCGAGCGATGTTTACGAGTCTGCAGCAGCCATTTTATATGAGGGTAAATTAATAATTTTATATCTTTCGATGGTGTTAGCCTTAAAGCTAGACTGCCTTTCAGATTTTTCAAGTGTAGGTCATAAAAATAATTTTCTCCCCCAGAAACCGTGTTATTTTTGTTTAATGGAACAAAAGCTACTGAATTTGAATCACAGACTTCCAATTTTATTAGTTTTTTTAATAGAATAATTAATGAATTTCAGGCCATGTGGTTCTAAACTCTCTGCTATTTTTTCCTGTTTCACCATGACCCAATACAAGATACTACGTCATGCATCACATCACGTGGTGGGCTTTCCCCGTTCGCACAAGGCATTGTGGCATACAAATTTGAAACAGGAGAGAAAAATGGAGGACATGAGCATGCGAATGAAAAGTGAAAGACCGACTACAGTAACGGAAAGAAAGTGAGAAGACGTTATGTTATATACGAAGGAAAGGAAACGCAGGACCAAACTAATAAATATCGGTGCTCAGCGAGCACCTCGGTGTGATCAGCTGTTCGTTTAGCGACAGAATGATGGAACTGTCAGTGCACGCTCAAAGGGAAACCTGCGCATGCGCACACACACACGGACTTCCTCTGTCTGCTTGACTGCGCAAAGCGAGCAATTTCATGCACATTATTTTTGATTGATTGCTTTATTCCAAACAGTAAAGAAGATATAAAAACAAACAAACAAAAAATAAAAAATGCAATCATCAAAACATCATCATAAACAGAATAGCGTAGCCACAAGGCAATAACATAATAATAATAATGTTTGGAAAGGATTAGGAAGAAGTAAATAACTTATCAAATCCTAACCCTCTATACCACCGTTAATCAAACAGCACTTTCCACCGTAATAAACTATATATACAAAAGAAAGCAAAAATCAACCAAAAAAAAAACAACATACCAAGACATACCAACATGGTATAATATTGACCAAATCATATATACACAAATACTTATGCTATGGGGGCGGCACGGTGGTGTAGTGGTTAGCGCTGTCGCCTCACAGCAAGAAGGTCCTGGGTTCGAGCCCCGGGGCCGGCGAGGGCCTTTCTGTGTGGAGTTTGCATGTTCTCCCCGTGCCCGCGTGGGTTTCCTCCGGGTGCTCCGGTTTCCCCCACAGTCCAAAGACATGCAGGTTAGGTTAACTGGTGACTCTAAATTGAGCGTAGGTGTGAATGTGAGTGTGAATGGTTGTCTGTGTCTATGTGTCAGCCCTGTGATGACCTGGTGACTTGTCCAGGGTGTACCCCGCCTTTCGCCCGTAGTCAGCTGGGATAGGCTCCAGCTTGCCTGCGACCCTGTAGAAGGATAAAGCGGCTAGAGATAATGAGATGAGATGAGACTTATGCTATGCACACAGTGGGGCAAAAAAGTATTTAGTCAGTCACCAATTGTGCAAGTTCTCCCACTTAAAAAGATGAGAGAGGCCTGTAATTTTCATCATAGGTACACTTCAACTATGAGAGACAGAATGAGAAAAAAAATCCAGAGAATCACATTGTCTGATTTTTAAAGAATTTATTTGCAAATTATGGTGGAAAATAAGTATTTGGTCAATAACAAAAGTTCATCTCAATATTTTGTTATATACCCTTTGTTGGCAATGACAGAGGTCAAACGTTTTCTGTAAGTCTTCACAGGGTTTTCACACACTGTTGCTGGTATTTTGGCCCATTCCTCCATGCAGATCTCCTCTAGAGCAGTGATGTTTTGGGGCTGTCGCTGGGCAACACGGACTTTCAACTCCCTCCAAAGATTTTCTATGGGGTTGAAATCTGGAGACTGGCTAGGCCACTCCAGGACCTTGAAATGCTTCTTACGAAGCCACTCCTTCGTTGCCCGGGCGGTGTGTTTGGGATCATTGTCATGCTGAAAGACCCAGCCACGTTTCATCTTCAATGCCCTTGCTGATGGAAGGAGGTTTTCACTCAAAATCTCACGATACATGGCCCCATTCATTCTTTCCTTTACACGGATCAGTCGTCCTGGTCCCTTTGCAGAAAAACAGCCCCAAAACATGATGTTTCCACCCCCATGCTTCACAGTAGGTATGGTGTTCTTTGGATGCAACTCAGCATTCTTTCTCCTCCAAACACGACAAGTTGAGTTTTGACCAAAAAGTTCTATTTTGGTTTCATCTGACCATATGACATTCTCCCAATCCTCTTCTGGATCATCCAAATGCTCTCTAGCAAACTTCAGACGGGCCTGGACATGTGCTGGCTTAAGCAGGGGGACACGTCTGGCACTGCAGGATTTGAGTCCCTGGCGGCGTAGTGCGTTACTGATGGTAGCCTTTGTTACTTTGGTCCCAGCTCTCTGCAGGTCATTCACTAGGTCCCCCCGTGTGGTTCTGGGATTTTTGCTCACCGTTCTTGTGATCATTTTGACCCCACGGGGTGAGATCTTGCGTGGAGCCCCAGATCGAGGGAGATTATCAGTGGTCTTCCATTTTCTAATAATTGCTCCCACAGTTGATTTCTTCACACCAAGCTGCTTACCTATTGCAGATTCAGTCTTCCCAGCCTGGTGCAGGTCTACAATTTTGTTTCTGGTGTCCTTTGACAGCTCTTTGGTCTTGGCCATAGTGGAGTTTGGAGTGTGACTGTTTGAGGTTGTGGACAGGTGTCTTTTATACTGATAAGTTCAAACAGGTGCCATTAATACAGGTAACGAGTGGAGGACAGAGGAGCCTCTTAAAGAAGCAGTTACAGGTCTGTGAGAGCCAGAAATCTTGCTTGTTTGTACCGGTAGGTGACCAAATACCGTATTTTACCAAGGAATTTACCAATTAATTCATTAAAAATCCTACAATGTGATTTCCTGGATTCTTTCCCCCCATTCTGTCTCTCATAGTTGAAGTGCACCTATGATGAAAATTACAGGCCTCTCATCTTTTTAAGTGAGAGAACTTGCACAATTGGTGGCTGACTAAATACTTTTTTGCCCCACTGTGTATACACACATACAATACATATATACAGTACATTCATATACACATACCTATAACTATACACATCCATACGTACACAGACACCCATATCATAATTATGCATATTATGCCCATACCCACATATATACACTTATATTATCAATAGCATGTTATTGTAATTCCTCCTCCCTATACCTCATAAAGATCTGTTCCTTATACCTTTTTTTGAGCTGGTTTATAGTTGAACATTTCATGAGCTCCACATTCAAACTGTTCCATAGCTTTACTCCACAAATAGAGATACTGAACATTTTTAACGTTGTCCTAGCACTGCGAATTTTAAATTTCAATTTCCCCCTAAAATTATAGCCCCCCCCTCTCTATCCAAGAACATTATTTGGATATTCCTTGGTACTTTATAATTCCTTACTTTGTACATTACTAAGGCAGTTTTATATTCTATAATATCCCTGAATTTTAAACATTTTGAATTTAAGAATAGTGAATTAGTATGATCTCGGTAACCAGCACTATGAATTATTCTTATAGCTCTTTTTTGAAGTATAGTTATTGCATGAAGTGAACATTTATACGTATTTCCCCACACCACTGAGCAGTAATTTAAGTACAGTAAAACCAGGGAACAGTAAAGAATGCGGAGTGAATTATAGTCCAGGACGTGCTTAGCTTTACTCAACACAGATATGCTTCTTGATAGTTTCATTAGTATGTATTTTATATGTGATTTCCAATTAATTCTATCATCTATTATTACCCCAAGAAATGTATTATTAGAAACTCTTTCAATATCAACACCATCTACCTGTACATGTATTGCCCTATTTATTTTAGAATTATTAAATAGCATGATTTTTGTTTTAGACAGATTTAATGATAATTTATTTCGATCAAACCAACTTTTTAACCTGCACAATTCTGAAGAGATTATGTTTTCTAACTCATGTAAATTTGTTCCAGAACAAAACATATTTGTGTCATCTGCAAATAATACCGTCTTAAATATATTTGATACATTGCACATATCATTTATATAAAGAATAAACAGTTTAGGACCCAATACTGACCCCTGAGGGACACCACAATCAATATTCAAACGAGTTGAGACAAAGTCACCCAACTTCACAAATTGTGTCCTGTTGCTCAAATAACTTTTTATCCAATTTAATACAACTCCCCTTATCCCATATTGTTCCATCTTATTAATTAATATATCATGATTAATAGTATCAAAAGCTTTTTGAAGATCAATAAATATCCCAGCGACATGTTTCTTATCATCTATAGAGTTACTGATTTCTTCAATTGATTCTGTTAGTGCCATCTCTGTTGATCTATTTGCTCTAAATCCATATCGACTATCACTGAGTAGTTTGTATTTTTCAATAAATTTATCTAATCTGTTATTGAATAGTTTTTCAAGAATTTTGGAGACTTGAGGAAGTAAAGAAACAGGTCTGTAATTTGTGAAGTTGTGTTTGTCCCCAGATTTATACAATGGAATTACTTTTGCTATTTTCATATTGCTTGGAAATGTACCGGTTTGAAACGACAAGTTACGGATGTATGTTAATGGTTTATTTGCTTTAATCCCTTCAAGTTAAATAACTTCCCAGCCACAGAACGCCCTGATATTTTGTGAGATATTACAGAAATAAACATGTATCACAATGACCACATTTCAGAGCAAACTAAATTTCACTGATTTTATGAAATCGAAAGGCCGTCCAGCTTTAATAATCTACACACACACTAACTCTGCTAAACAGGCTGGAGGTGATCTCTCCCCTGCCTCAGCCTCTCGTCTTCCTGAAGCTGTGTGTTATTTCAGCTCTCCACATCACTGTGGCTGCAGGTTACAGCTGCTTGTTGTGCGTTGGCTGTTGCCACACACACACACACACACACACAGGTTAATATAGGTCACGTCTGGTTGTCAGGGCAACTCCAAGGGTTGCTAAGTTCTTTCATTTAGACAGTACAGTGGGATAGGATTCATCAGATCTTGTTCTGAACGCAAAGTTTTGGTACCCTTGAAATATATTTATCATCCACCAAAACCTGTGTGAAGCAATAATACGAAATACCACGATATCATTTCAGTTAAATATATCACAGGAATAGTGCTGGTATAATGGAATATAATAATCTATAAAACACACACACCTTCAATGAATGTTGAAAGGTCTAATTATGCTAGTACAGTGCTTATATAAAGGACATCGCAAACATAGCTGAAGGACACACACACCGTATCCTGTTTCTCAGCCTTCATTTTGTTAGAAAGGTGTGTGTGTGTGTGTGTGTACGCACTTTATATAATTTATGTATGTGTTCATGTGTGAGAGCACCACTCATAACCCACTTATATTTAACCAGGGGCTTATACGGTTTCAAAATGTCATCTATGAGAGAGAGAGAGAGAGAGAGAGAGAGAGAAGGAGGAGGAGGAGGAGGTGTTGATGTATTGATTCGGTAATAGCAGCTCCACACTGATAATGTTCACTGAGGACGCTCAAGGCTGTAGATTGAAGGATGAGGGGAAGACACAGGAGGCAAAATGGGTGGGGGATGGGCTCATACTCAGATCTCTCTCATCCCCGCTCGCGCGCACACACCGCACATATACTCACACCACACACACACACACACACAAATATGGGATAGTTGGGAAATTGTTCTGTTACAGCAGCAAGTTATCAGACATTCGAAAAGAAAAGGACACACTGTACAGCATAAAATAGAATAAAAAAAAATCCCAAGAACAAGCCGACTATACAATATACAGATAAAATTGTAACGATAAAAAGAATATATATGGCGGCATGGTGGTGTAGTGGTTAGCGCTGTCGCCTCACAGCAAGAAGGTCCGGGTTCGAGCCCCGTGGCCGGCGAGGGCCTTTCTGTGCGGAGTTTGCATGTTCTCCCCGTGTCCGCGTGGGTTTCCTCCGGGTGCTCCGGTTTCCCCCACAGTCCAAAGACATGCAGGTTAGGTTAACTGGCGACTCTAAATTGACCATAGGTGTGAATGTGAGTGTGAATGGTTGTCTGTGTCTATGTGTCAGCCCTGTGATGACCTGGTGACTTGTCCAGGGTGTACCCCGCCTTTCGCCCGTAGTCAGCTGGGATAGGCTCCAGCTTGCCTGCGACCCTGTAGAACAGGATAAAGCGGCTAGAGATAATGATGTATGCTTTCTACAAGTGAGCGTGCATTAATAGTGCTAAAAACAATAATTGTGACGAATGAAAATAAAAAAACTGCAAAAGTGGCAGTCTTGAACAGAAGATAAATAAATAAATACAAAATATAGATCCTCTGTGGCGGCACGGTGGTGTAGTGGTTAGCGCTGTCGCCTCACAGCAAGAAGGTCCGGGTTCGAGCCCCGGGGCCGGCGAGGGCCTTTCTGTGCGCAGTTTGCATGTTCTCCCCGTGTCCGCGTGGGTTTCCTCCGGGTGCTCCGGTTTCCCCCACAGTCCAAAGACATGCAGGTTAGGTTAACTGGTGACTCTAAATTGACCGTAGGTGTGAATGTGAGTGTGAATGGTTGTCTGTGTCTATGTGTCGGCCCTGTGATGGCCTGGCGACTTGTCCAGGGTGTACCCCGCCTTTCGCCCGTAGTCAGCTGGGATAGGCTCCAGCTTGCCTGCGACCCTGTAGAACAGGATAAAGCGGCTAGAGATAATGAGATGAGATCCTCTGTAACAAAGGTATTCGACTAAAGTTTGGAACAATCACGTTATATAAAATTCCTTGTGTACAAAAAACTAGACTGAATCACAACAGTTGCTTTTTAATCCTGAACCATTAACGATGAGTCCATGTTGTTTATCATCTATTATTTACATAACAGTCTATAAATAATGCAATTCCAAGTGGTTTCTTTGATTGTTGTGATTGTTTTCTTCCACACTGGCGTTTCACATTACCGCATTCAACTAGCGTCATGGACTCTGAACAGACGAGACACGTTTTGAGTTTGTACAGAGAGAATAAACATCTTTGTGTGTTTATTTTGTTAAAATCCACTGATCTGGTCGACATATTTTTTAAACAAGCCATGTTGTCAAACAAGGGCTGTCTGTAGGGTCGCTGTTTACAAGATAAAAACTCCAGGTTTCGAGAATCAAGCGATAATCTTTCAAGAAAAAAAACCCCATAATATCTGAAATTATGAGAAACATGTCGAAATATTTAAAAATCTTGAAATATTACAAATTTATTCTCAAAATTATGACTTTTTTTCTCATATCATATACTATTTATTTTTTCTTGAAATATTACGGCTGTCACAACGTTACAAACAAAACGCAGTTGTAGACAAAAGAGGATAAATAAAAATGAAAAATCTACCAACGTCTGTGAAATCTCCTCTTTCTGAGCGAACGTTTTTATCTCTGTAGCCCGTCTCTGGCTGCCTTCAGCTAAATCATTTACATAAATTAATGTGATTGGCTGCAACAGAGGATCTGCTCCAGATTCCGTATTCCATTTATCTCCGAAGTCGGAAGTCAGAGATGGGAATAATATCACAACTGAGCTGACCGTTTTCCAGTACAACAAGTCATAAAACCAAAATGGACGCCATTGTTAGCCATTGTTAGCAATAACAGTTCATCATCCTTCAGCCTCGGCTGAGATAAATCGCCCAACGTTCTTCCACACAATCCTGTCACCCACTGCAGATTTCAGATTCTGTACCCCGATTCCAGTGTCCCTTGATATTAGGTAGGGGTAGGTTAACTTTCTTGACCTCATCAGGTGGTGCTCTGGGGTGGGATATCACCTCCCCCTTGGATCTAAAACAGTGCCCTGCATAGAGGACTCTTCTTGATTTGAGTCTCATTGTGACTGGTGGTAAGTTCGCGTATATCTCCTCCAAGGTGGCATGGGTAGACCAGTGGATGTTTTGAACCCGATGTAGGAGGGTGGTATAAGTTCCATCTAGTCTCTGCTGTTGTTTGAGCGTCATGGTCCATGTCTCAGCGCTATATAGGTGGATGGGTTCCAATACCAATCAGGTGTTTGGCCAGGTTAGAGTGCCATATTTTATCGAGGTCTTTTATTACAGGCTTTCCAAGCCATTGCCTTACGAATCTTGAAGTCCTTAAAGGAGTCCATTATAAAAGAGCCCAGATACTTGAAGTCATCAACTCGCGAGACAGTTAACAGTTGGTAACACAAGGTATTTTGTGCACAGAAACACCACAGCGACATGTTCACAGATAGAAGCTGGACAGAACTGTGTGTACAACTGATTTAATGAGACACAAATAATACCGAAGTGCCAATAAAAGGTATATTACTACAGCTTTTGACTGTTGAGTAGTAGATGTGGAGCGGCCATCTTGGATTTTGTGGTCAGGGTTGGTGAGGTTCTTCTGGCTTTTTTCCGAATTGGAATTCCACCTTCAGGGCCACAAGTGATGAGTTGGTCATCATGGAAATGAGATGATTGATTGAAAAGCAGGTGACACATAAACCTGAGATTTTATTGTTATTACTTTATTTTTATTAAAAGAAAATAAAAGATGTAGAGGTGCAAGATTCAAATCTTAGAGGTTCTGGATCTGGTTATTCACCATCTTCTTCTGTTTGTGTGTGTGTGTGTGTGTGTGTGTGTGTGTGTGTGTGTGTGTGTGTGTGTGTGTGTGAGAAAGAGACTCATTAATCCACAATGTCATTACAGGCAGCTGAATGGTGTGTGACGATGATTAATTTTGTGAAAGCTGCCACAGGGATAAAGGTCACATTCGGTGTGTTAATCACCACTGACCTCTAGCCTGTGTGTGTGTGTGTGTGACTACTGACCTTTAACCCTGCTGAGGAAACGCAGAACAATAGCCACATTATACACACTAGAGTGACCAGTATTCACGAGACACACACAGAGAGGGTGTGTGTGTGTGTGTGTGTGTGTGTGTGTGTGTGTGTGTGTGCGCCCGCACGCTAAACAGAACAATACAAAATACAAAGACATCAGGATATGCTGACTGTACAATTCTAGACTATTGTTAGGTATTTAAATAAATATAAAACACGTATGTTTATTAGCTTCAAATGCTAAACCAAAATGCTAGCAGTTAGCATCTGAAATTAATAAAATGCTAATACTAATGATCACATAATATACCGTATGAAGCTACTTATAGTATTTTTATGTTCAAATGGACTTGTTTTTATGTTTTGTTTTGTGGCGTTCATGTTAAAGGTCTCTGTTAGCGCTGACTTCACAAGTTAGGACATGATGCTAACATTTCTCAGTGTGGCGGAAGTACGGTTAGCGGTTGATGCTAAGAGCAAATTTAAGTTGTACTAAGGCTTTTATTTATATTTTACCAGCACAACTGAGGAAAATGTTGATGTTCCCAATGGACTTGTCATATTTTTAACGTTACTGTGGTGCTAAATACTTAACCAGCCCCCTAGCCATATTTTCCAGTTACCTAGCAACAATGTTCGGTGTCAAAAACCACTTTAACACCGAGTGTATCACAAAAATGACTGGGTTTGTAAATGTTCCTTAAATTTAGACAGTAACTACTTTGTTTTTGAGGTAAAGTTAGTGAGAATCGTGACGTAATATTAGCACTGATTAGCATTTAGTGTTAGCTGAGGTGAGCTAGTGATCTTAGCCCTCAGTGCTCAACGTACTTAGTATTTTTACATCATTTTCTTTCTTTCTTTCTTTCTTTCTTTCTTTCTTTCTTTCTTTCTTTCTTTCTTTCTTTCTTTCTTGTGGTATTTGTTCTTTGTTTCATTTTTATATTTCTCTTTATATTTATATACTCTGGTTCTTTATTTCTCTCTCACTATGAGGAATTTCTAAGGACACCTCTTTTCTTTCTTTCTTTCTTTCTTTCTTTCTTTCTTTCTTTCTTTCTTTCTTTCTTTCTATTCTCTTTCTTTATTTTTATATACTCTGTTTATTTCTTGTTCTATGAGGAATTTTCAAGGACATTCTTTCTTTCTTTCTTTCTTTCTTTCTTTCTTTCTTTCTTTCTTTCTTTCTTTCTTTCAATACTTTTTTCCTTTATATTCTTTTCTCTTTGTTCTTTACATTTATAGACTCTGGTTCTTGATTCTCTATTAGGAATTTCTAAGAACACCTTTCTTTCTTTCTTGTAATTTTCTTTCTTTCTTTCTTTCTTTCTTTCTTTCTTTCTTTCTTTCTTTCTTTCTTTCTTTCTTTCTTTTCACTTCTTTATTTTTATGTACTCTATTTCTCTCTCTGTGAGGAATTTCTAAAGGTCTTTTTCTTTCTTTCTATTTACTTCTCTTTCTTTTTTATTTTTATAGACTGGTTCTTTATCTCTTTCTGTGAGGAATTTCTAAGAACACTTTCTTTCTTTCTTTCTTTCTTTCTTTCTTTCTTTCTTTCTTTCTTTCTTTCTTTCTTTCTTTCTTGTGATATTCTTTCTTTCTTTTCACTTCTCTTTATTTTATATACTCTACTTTATTTCTCTCTCTCTCTGAGGAATTTCTAAGGGCATTTCTTTCTTTCTTTCTTTCTTTCTTTCTTGAGATATTTCTTTTTTCTTTTTCTTTCTTGTACATCTTTCTTCAATTTTCTACATTCTATACATTTTATTTCTTTACTTGGTCTTTCATCCATTCTCTCTCTCTCTCTCTCTCTCTCTCTCTCTCTCTCTCTCTCTCTCTCTCTCTCTGTGAGGGATTTCTAAAGAGATTATCTTCCCGGAGTTCATGAAATTCACCATGGGGCATAAGCACAGTTTCTGTATTGGATTTCTCACTTTTATTCTCTCTCCATGTCCTTGGAGGCAGTGAGTCAGTGTGAGCGTGAAGGACAAACTCGAGCAAGCCGTCACCTTTTACCCCTCCAGAGACACTAAAACCTAAAAGTCTGGAGTCACTTTAGTAACAGGACGGAGTCACATTCAGGGTCATTTGGTAGCCTGATCAGCATGGTACACTGATTATACCAGGGGTTTTTTGTGCATATATGAATGATCGAATATCAAGTTATTAAACACACACACACAAGCTTTATATTCATAGAACACCCACACTACATAATAACACTCACAGCTGTGCTAATACGATATGCCACACACTCCAGATGTGAAGAGGCTGCAGACATGTCACCATTCTGCTGGTCTTACAGCTTATAACCATGAAGATCATAACCATGAAGAATGTGAGGGAACAAGACACGAGAGAATGTCTCTCACACACATCATCACATATTTTGTTGATAACACACACACCTCTCACATGTCATGCCCTGTAGTTAAATATGGGAGTGTTATAGCACTCGTTAAGAAAGTATACAATAAACAGCTAATGGGATTACAATGAAAGTTTTCAAGAAAGTATGAAATTAGAATGTTCACGGTCAAACATGTGATGTTCTTAGCTGTAAACATCCCTGTTGGTGGCTTCTCATATACAGTATGTCTGACCAAAGGTGTGACTGTGTAATTTTTTAAATCCAGTTTCCTTTAATGCTCATGTTCATGTAGCAACAGTGACTCTCTGGTAATCCTGTGATTTACATTTACAACCTTAACAACATTAGCACAGGCACGTGCTAATGCATGACACTCACTCTTAGAGGAGAAGAAGACAAAAAGCCATCTCTCAAAAAGAATGAGGGGTAGAAAGAGAGAGAGAATTCAAATCATTATTCTTCACTAAACTGTATTCTTTAAACCCCACCATTCTTCAGTAACCATCAGTAACGCCCACCACCACCATCACCACCACCACCAATTACTTCCCACATGTCAGCCTGCACCTCTTCAAGCTCCTGTGATTGTGCTTCCTCTGAAAGCCTTTTAAAGTGTTCTATTTCTCTCTCCCACTTTTCCTCTTTCTGCATTTTTCATCTCTCTGCCACCTTCCTGCTCCTGATCGTTCTGGTGTAATTACACACAGCTTGCACAAAGCCACAGAGGATGGAGAGTGAGCGGACAGAAGGGTCCACTGCAAATAACCTTGGCAGCTGGAGTCTCGTTGGAGCAAAAAAAAAAAGCTAATGGCTATTACCTGAGTTCCAAGCCGAGGAAAGCACTTCGTCATCAACACAACAAGCCTCTCCATTTCTCTTATAATTCCCTGTCCACTGGAGACTCAACACTCTGGAGACTCAAATATCGTTGATGTTCTCACCTGGCCAGCTGTTGATGGTATTGACGCGTATGGGTTGTTTAGTATGGTAGAATATGATTCTTATGTTTGCTGGAGACTCAAATTTGTTAGAATCTGTATTAGGGCAGTGGGCATGTGCCATCCTTGACCACCATGCAATGGAGTAGTAAGGCATTTCCTACCCTCCACTAGCCTGGGGTGGTGTCTTGAGCAAGCACGAGCAACCCCTCACTCCCCCTGGTCAGGGTTATGACTGAAGACTGGACTCAGCAGACAGCGCGGAGGAGACCACCACCCAGTGGTTCAATGGGCAGGAAAGAAGGAGGACCCAGCAAAGCATTTGTGGGGCGCCATCAGGGCACAGTGCAACACGTAGAACACTGTTGGCCAGCCACTGCATCCAGACCTTGCTCCAGCCATCCTGATTTTGTCTTTGCCCTGGACCCAGTTAGGTCGGGACAAAAGAGTGAGGCTGATGGCTGCGCAACTCTCCCTCACTCTAATCCAAGTCATGCACAAGTCATGACTTAAAATTTAAGTCCTATGTCGATGAGCAAGTGGTGAAGCAGCAGGTGCGGAAACACTGGAAGCTGTCATGAACCTGCACACAGACACCCAGGGCATAGGATCGCTCTCTGCTGGAACGAAGCAGCAGCAGAGTTTGGCAGCCCCCTGGGTGTCTGAGTAGTCCTGTTTAGGATTCGCTCTGCTCACCTCCATGGCGGAAGGGGCTAGAAAAGGTGCCCCAAATATAGCCTGCTTCACCTCACCCTGGCCAGCACAATGCGGCTGGTGGAGATCCCACTCAGCGGTCGAAATACAACAAAAAGATAGTGAAGGTCCATTGGCGCATGGAATGTCGACATGTGGGCGTACCTTCAAAGCCCGGATTGGCCTCATCAGTCACCTCCAGACCCACAGCTGCCACCCACCAAATTGAAGTCATGGTCATCTTCGACCCCGAAGGACGAACAACAACATGTAGGCTAGGTATGCTGTAGTTTGGTATGGAATAGCTTGATTTGGTCTGGTTTGTTTAGGCTGTGCTTCAAATCTAGATTAAAGACCAGGCTGTTCTCAGATCTCATCTCATCTCATTATCTCTAGCCGCTTTATCCTGTTCTACAGGGTCGCAGGCAAGCTGGAGCCTATCTCAGCTGACTACGGGCGAAAGGCGGGGTACACCCTGGACAAGTCGCCAGGTCATCACAGGGCTGACACATAGACACAGACAACCATTCACACTCACATTCACACCTACGCTCAATTTAGAGTCACCAGTTAACCTAACCTGCATGTCTTTGGACTGTGGGGGAAACCGGAGCACCCGGAGGAAACCCACGCGGACACGGGGAGAACATGCAAACTCCACACAGAAAGGCCCTCGCCGGCCACGGGGCTCGAACCCGGACCTTCTTGCTGTGAGGCGACAGCGCTAACCACTACACCACCGTGCCGCCCTGTTCTCAGATGCTTTCTGCTAACTGATAAATGTCATTATCTTTACATGTTTTAAACTTTACTTAACTTTTACAGTCTTTGCATGTTTTAAATTTTACTTAACTTTTATTCTATTTTATTCTGCTGTTTTTTACTGAACTTTTACTTAATTTTATTACTTTATTTCTACTATTGCTTAATTCTCATATTATTTTTATTTTTCTCTCTTCTTCCTCCTTTATTTTATGTAATTTTATTTTTTATTGTTTACTGTTTTGCCTTTACCTCTGTAAAGCACATTGAACTGCCACTGTGTATGAAATGTGCTATATAAATAAACTTGCCTTGCCTTGCCCTGTGCATTATATGGTTAATACGGACTACCACCTTGCCATGGTGGAGGGCCTTGTGTGTCTCAAGGATCCTGAGAGCTATGCTGGTGGAACCAGTGGCACATATCGACAGACCAATATAGTGGTTCTGAGAACATTGTGGCTTCACAGAGCATTGAAATTATCAACAATAGGAAGGCAGATGTGCTCTAGTCAGATGAGAACCATTGGAAATTTTCAGGATACAGGTCTGGCTAGCTATACTCTAATGAAAAGAGAGTCATTAGAAAAAAAAACATAGTATGGTATGGTCTGGTTTGATCAAAAATATGTGGACACCTGACCATCAAACCCATATGTACCCATTCAAAAACCATGGGCTCCACTCTTCTGGGAAGGCTTTCTACGAGATGTTGGAGTGTGACTGTGGGAATTTGTGCTCATTCAGGCACAAGAGCATTATTAAGGTCAGACACCGATGTTCTAGTTCATCCTAAAGGTGTTCAGTGAGGTTGAGGTCAGGGCTCTGTGTAGGACACTCGAGTTCTTCTACTCCAAACTTGGCACACCGTGTCTTCATGGAGCTCGCTTTGTGCACAAGAGCATTGTCATGCTGGAACAGGTTTGGGGCTCTCAGTTCCAGTGAAGGGAAATTGTAATTCTGCAACAAGCAAAGATATTCTATATAATTGGTTGCTTCCACGTTTGTGGCAACAGTTTGAGGAAGAGCCACATATAGGTGTGATGGGCAGATTTCCACATACTTTTGGCCATGTAGTGTAATATAGTATGGTATAGAATGTTTTTGGTATAGTTAAGTTTGGTATGGTATGATGTAGTGTGGTAAGGTGTGGTTTAGTATGCTTTACTGTGGTATGTATGGATTAGTATGGTGTGGTATTTTGGTATGGTGTAGCTTAGTCTGGTAAATTATGGTTTAGTATGGTATGTTTAGTGTGGTATGGTAGGTTTAGTATGGTTTATTTTAGTATGGATTGGTATAATATGTTTTAGTATGGTTTATTTCAGTATGGATTGGTATGGAATGGTTTAGTATGGTTTATTTTGGTATGGATTGGTATAGTATGGTTTAGTATGGTTAAAGTAGGTTTGGTTTATTTTGGTATGGTATGGTTTAGTGTGGTCTAATTTGGTATGGATTGGCATGGTATTGTTTTAACATAGTTATGGTAGGTTTAGTATGGTTTATTAATTTTGGGTTAGTATGGTGTTGTTTATTATGATATTGTATGTTTAGTATGGCTTATTTTGGTATGTTTGATATGGTATGTCTAGTATGGTTTGGTATGGTCAGTTTAGTATACTTTATTTTGGTATGGATTGGTGTGGTATGGTTTTGTGTGGTTATGGTAGGTCTAGTATGATTTATTTTGGTATGGATTGGTGTGGAATGGTTTAGTATGGTTTATTTTGGTATGTTTGGTATATTATGATATGTCTAGTATGGTTTAATATAGTCTGGTTTAGTTCATATGATATTGTTTAGTAAGTTATGGTACGGTTTAGTGTGTTTTGTTTCAGGTCAATATAAGGTATGATATGGTTTTAGTATGGGACATTTTTGTATAGTTTGATTTCAGTATGGTACGGTTTAATTTGATATAATATAATCTAGTTTGAGGGCAGCACGGTGGTGTAGTGGTTAGTGCTGTCGCCTCACAGCAAGAAGGTCCGGGTTCGAGCCCCGTGGCCGGCGAGGGCCTTTCTGTGTGGAGTTTGCATGTTCTCCCCGTGTCCGCGTGGGTTTCCTCCGGGTGCTCCGGTTTCCCCCACAGTCCAAAGACATGCAGGTTAGGTTAACTGGTGACTCTAAATTGAGCGTAGGTGTGAATGTGAGTGTGAATGGTTGTCTGTGTCTATGTGTCAGCCCTGTGATGACCTGGCGACTTGTCCAGGGTGTACCCCGCCTCTCGCCCGTAGTCAGCTGGGATAGGCTCCAGCTTGCCTGCGACCCTGTAGAACAGGATAAAGCGGCTAGAGATAATGAGATGAGATGAGATAATCTAGTTTGGGGACAGTATGATCAGGTTTTGGTATGGCACAGTTTTAATTGTATGGTATGGTCTTGTTTTGGTTGAGTATGGTACACAATTATTTTCTATGTGTTCTCTCTCTCTCACTCTCTGCTTCTCTAAAGACTGTCACTCTACCAGTGGTTTTAGACAGGGCAATGAAGCTGAAATAAAAATCTGCACGAGGAGAGAAACGTCAGTCCCAGAAGAAGGCAGGCACTGGTGTGGGCAGGAGCTGTCAGATGAAAGTGACTCTGAGGGCACGGCTTATAGCCAATTCATTACAAGGGGAACCCGGGGAACAGGATTTGACAATATTTTTTAACTGTTGTCAGTTTCCAGATAAGTGACACAGCTCTTGCACTGACATGTACTGAAATGAAAAAGAAGTGGAAGAGGTGGAACGCAGTGGAGAAAAAAAATGAACAAAAGGGGATTGAAAGTGAGATGTGACTCATGTACAGGGACACCGGCTTCTAGGAAGAAAGCCTTCATCTGGTTACACCCCTTTTCCTTTGTACCTCACTGGACCAAAAAAAAAAAAAAAAATCTTGTTTAAGGTTGAATTTTTCTTATCTCCAGAGATGTACGGGATCTCTTAATGTTCTATTAATTAAGGACACTGACATCTGAGCGCTCCCATAGGACTAAAAAAGCAGCAAGATGTCCTAACACGAGCATTTAATTTAAAGAAGAAAGGAAATCACACTGTCTTATTCTGCACTGACACACTGTCTTTATAGTCCATGTGGCTCTTGGAGAAAACACATGAGCTCACATTCAGGCATAGAGAACCACTCAAAATTTGGACATACTGAATCACAGAAGGATCTTTTTTCATTGAAAAGTCTGGAACTGCTTATACAATTTCATGTTCTCAGAGGGAAGACATGTGAAACTCACTACTAGCAGTAACTGGAGCTCAGAATCAGACCCTGAAGCTGTGAGACACCAACGTTACCTATTGCCTCATTATCCTGCCTTGCCTGCAGGCTTCCCCCCCCCCCCCCCCCCCCATTTTTTGTATTTCTTTAAGTTTCCAGCGAGTAAAGACAATCCCAAACAACACACAAGGAGACTAAAAAGTGTTAAAGCTGTTCATGATTTAATATTCGCTCGGAGTTGCACAATCTCGACATCTCAGCAGCTTCACAAGTAGCTGCTTTACATCTGTGATTGCTTTTCCTAAAGTTATAAGGACAAAGCAAGACTTTTTATTTGAACTAAACTGGCCATGCTATCTGGAGTGGGAGGGGCCTACCTACTGTTTCCCCCCCGTCAATCATAGCAACACTGTATAATTCAACTCAATTCAAATGTATTTATTTTTACTGCCGCCTGGGTCAATATTGAAGCCACTTCCTGTAAACCATCTTCCCTCCCAGCACTACTGTACTCTCCTAAAACCTGTTCTACTCTGCGATACATTCATTCATTCATTCATTATCTCTAGCCGCTTTATCCTTCTACAGGGTCGCAGGCAAGCTGGAGCCTATCCCAGCTGACTACGGGCGAAAGGCGGGGTACACCCTGGACAAGTCGCCAGGTCATCACAGGGCTGACACATAGACACAGACAATCATTCACACTCACATTCACACCTACGGTCAATTTAGAGTCACCAGTTAACCTAACCTGCATGTCTTTGGACTGTGGGGGAAACCGGAGCACCCGGAGGAAACCCACGCGGACACGGGGAGAACATGCAAACTCCACACAGAAAGGCCCTCGCCGGCCCCGGGGCTCGAACCCAGGACCTTCTTGCTGTGAGGCGACAGCGCTAACCACTACACCACCGACTCTGCGATACACAAAAAACATAATTGTGAGGACCACTCTTAAAATTTGGAAAGGCAAGGCAAGTTTATTTATAGAGCACATTTCATACACAATGACAGTTCAATGTGCTTTACAGAAGTAAAAACAAAAACAGTAAACAATAGAGAAATAAAATTACATAAAATAATTGTATCTTTATTCTAAAATAATTAATTAAAAGAATTAAAAGAAAATAATAAGAATTAAACAATAGTAGAAATAAAATATTAAAATGCCAAAAAGAAAAAGGAGAAAAAGAAAGAAAAAGAAACTAGCAGAATAAAATAGAATAAAGTTAAAGTAAATTTAAAACATGCAGAGAAAGTAAAGATTATAAAAAATGTAAAAATATTAATTATTTAACAGAAAGCATCTGAAAACAGCTTGGTCTTTAACCTAGATTTGAAGCTGCCAACAGCAGGAGCATTTTTGATGTCCTCTGGCAGTTGGTTCCATAGCTGTACTGCATAGTAGCTAAAAGCTGCTTCACCACACTTTGTTTTAACAACTGGTTTTAATAGTAAATTTTTCTGTTTCGATCTGGTAGATCTGATTGGGTTAGGCCGCTGCAACATATCAGAGAGGTAATTGGGCCCTGTACCATTTAGAGATTTGTACACCAGCAGCAATGCTTTAAAGTCAATTCTGTAGCTTACTGGAAGCCAGTGAAGGGACCTTAGAATTGGAGTAATGTGCTCTGTTCTTTTTGTTCGTGTGAGAACCCTCGCCGCTGCATTTTGAACCAGCTCAAGTCGTTTGATGGTCTTTTTTGGCAGGCCTGTGAAAAGGCCATTGCAGTAATCAACCCTACTAGAGATGAAGGCATGTATTAGTTTTTCCAGATCATGTTTTGACATAAGTCCTCTTAGCTTGGAAATGTTGGAAAGAGATTAAACTTCACTTTAACATTACTCCACCTCTGCTTCATGCCCCTATTGATCAGAATCATTCATTTCCACCATCATTGATGGGCAAGGCCTTCTCCTCATGGGTGCAAGCAGGTATCTCCTCTTTCAGTGGCCTGTACATAGATGACACCTTTGCCTCATTCCAGCAGCTGACCGAACGATTCCCCTTGGGTACAAATAATTTTTTCCAATACTTGCAGATACGCAGCTTTGTTCAAACTGAAATCCCTAATTTCCCCTCAAAACCACCAGACGAACAAATCACATTTCTACAACCAGTTTTCAGAGAGAAAGGTTTCATTTCATACATGTATAGCAAAATCTTTTCTGAATACAATCACTCCCTTTCTTCCATTCAGACACTCTGGGAACAGGATCTTGGGGAGGTGTTGGGTGAGGATATCTGGGAGAGAATCCTGCACCGTGTACACTCTTCGTCCTTTTGTGCCAAACATGGCTTAATACAATTTAAAATCCTTCATCGCACCCACTGGACTAAAGAGAGACTTTCTAGGATTTATCCCCATATAAGCCCCCTATGTGACCGATGTCAACAGTCTCCAGCCTCCCTAATTCATATGTTTCTATCATGTCCAACTCTCCATAATTTCTGGGCTGAAATTTTCAATATCCTTTCGACTGTATTAAATGTGCCCTGTGACCCAATCCCAGTAACAGTCCTATTTGGGGTGTTGCCGCTTACTCAAGTGGTGCCTAAATACAAAGCTGATTTTGTAGCTTTTGCCACCCTACTAGCTAGGAGATTGATCTTGTTAAAGTGGAAATCCTCTGCTCCTCCCACAGTTTACCACTGGCTGAGAGATCTTCTGTCCTTCTCCAAATTAGAGAAAATGAGGGCTACACTACATGGGTCCACAGTTAAATTTTATAAGATATGGAGCCCCTTTCTTGAACATTTGAAATCAATCCAGTTCCCCTCTGCCAACTTGTAACTTGTTTTCTTAGGGGTGTATATCATTTGTACAATTGGTAGGCAGTATTATTATTTATTTGTCTATTTATTTATTTTGGGCTCTGATTTTCATCTCATCTCATCTCATTATCTCTAGCCGCTTTATCCTTCTACAGGGTCGCAGGCGAGCTGGAGCCTATCCCAGCTGACTACGGGCGAAAGGCGGGGTACACCCTGGACAAGTCGCCAGGTCATCACAGGGCTGACACATAGACACAGACAACCATTCACACTCACATTCACACCTACGCTCAATTTAGAGTCACCAGTTAACCTAACCTGCATGTCTTTGGACTGTGGGGGAAACCGGAGCACCCGGAGGAAACCCACGCGGACACGGGGAGAACATGCAAACTCCGCACAGAAAGGCCCTCGCCGGCCCCGGGGCTCGAACCCAGGACCTTCTTGCTGTGAGGCAACAGCGCTAACCACTACACCACCGTGCCGCCGGCTCTGATTTTGTAATTTGTATTTCACTTTGAGACCCAGTTTTTTTTTTTTTTTGCTTATGTTTTTCTTTTTGTTAGCCATTTAGTGTCTATGTTTGTATCTTTGTGGTTGTATATGTATTGAGGAAAACAAAAGAAAAAAGCCGAAATGTATCATTTTGTTACTGTAATTGATAAATATCTCCAATAAACATATGTATCAAATGTATTTATTTTTACTATATTTAATAAACAACTGACATGGTCACAAAGCTTCTTAACAAAAATCTGGGTATCTGTTTTAAATTTAAGCCGACTGTAGGTTTCTCTGAGCTAATGTATGTGGAAGAGGGTAGATAGCGCTTTCCTCCAAATGCATTATGCTCCCCTGTGATGCAGGATATCAGAAAGATGCAGTTGGCTGGTTCGTGTGTTTGAAGTAAGCACGTTTTAGTCTCCATCCTCCGTGGCTGGTAGTTATCGAGTGCTAGTGGAGAGCTGGCTGGTGCGTAGGAACTGGCAGGTGAAATATTTTGGGAGAAAATAGGGGGCGGATATGTTTACATATTCACCTGCATACCTTTTGTACAGGCGGCACGGTGGTGTAGTGGTTAGCGCTGTCGCCTCACAGCAAGAAGGCTTCGGGTTCGAGCCCCGTGGCCGGCGAGGGCCTTTCTGTGCGGAGTTTGCATGTTCTCCCCGTGTCCACGTGGGTTTCCTCCGGGTGCTCCGGTTTCCCCCACAGTCCAAAGACATGCAGGTTAGGTTAACTGGTGACTCTAAATTGAGCGTAGGTGTGAATGTGAGTGTGAATGGTTGTCTGTGTCTATGTGTCAGCCCTGTGATGACCTGGCGACTTGTCCAGGGTGTACCCCGCCTTTCGCCCGTAGTCAGCTGGGATAGGCTCCAGCTTGCCTGCGACCCTGTAGAACAGGATAAAGCGGCTACAGATAATGAGATGAGACCTTTTGTACACTGTACATGTGAGGGATTGAAAGTGACTTCCACACGATGAGCCCAAACGTCGCTGTCCATCAGGTTTCCATGTCAATCAGTAAAACATTTTTATTCCCTCATCGTCGTGTCATGAGCAGAGGCACGGAGATGTTAAAACACTCTGTTACTTTCTCTAAGCTTTTACATTCCATACAGCTCAAATAGCAAAGCGTGACATGATACTGAATCTAATTTACTGATCGAGAAGATCCAGAAAATACAGTACAGAAGACAGACATCTGGTATTGACCTAGCTTTTTTCTTTTTCATTTTAGATGCTCAATAACTTTTTGCAGCTTGCAAAGTACTTGGAAAAAAGTACAGATTAAAGTGTAATTCAGTACCTACTGCACTGTAACACTGTGTACTGATACTCACTCATTAAATAACAACGTTAACGTGCAGTAAAATAAAGTGCTACTAGAATTCCTCTTATTTCTGAAACTCCAAAACTGTCCATCTTTCAATCTTGTCTTATACCACAGCACTGTTCAATTCTCCATCCTGATTGGCCGGGAGGTGTTAATTATTTTTCTCAAACAGCAGCTCTGACAGTAGCTCCGGCTGCAAGGTTGATATTAACACACTCCATTTAATATGTTATTGTTTATATAGTAACAGGTTACACAGGGACTTTGATGGCAGATGCACCACAAAAACGGATTTAATTAAAATTTTTTTGATAATTGTTGATATAGCGAGGTTTTCTGTGAGGAGATTTTATGAATTTTTTTTAACATTTATGAAGGAGTCTCCAGTGTCGATATCTTGTGACAGCATTAAAGCTGTAACTTCAACTATAGTAAGGTCTTCTCTCTCTCTCTCTCTCTCTCTCTCTCTCTCTCTGCCTGTCTGTGTCTCTATCTCTCTGTTTGTCTCTCTCTCTCTGTCTCTATCTGTCTGTGTCTGTCTGTTTCTCCTGATCTCTCTTTCTTCTTTGTCTCTCTCTCTGCCTGTCTGTCTCTCTATCTCTCTGTCTGTTTCTCTTGTTCTTTCTCTCTCTCTGTCTGTCTCTATCTCTCTGTTTTTCTCTGTCTTTCTCTCTGTCTCTGTCCGTCTCTCTCTCTCCTCTGTCTCTGTCTGTCTGTCTCTCTCTTTCCTCTGTCTGCCTGTCTATCTGCCTGTCTGTCTCTCTCTCTCACTGCTCACAAACCCCTTCTCTTATCTTCATGTACATCTTTGCAGAAGTATAAACCAACACACACACACACACACACACACACACACACACACACACACACACACACACACAGAGTATATATCTATAGGGGAGTGAAGTAAAGATAGAAACAGGCATGTGATGTAGAGCCATTTATCTTTAGTGCTATAGCATCTCTTTGTGTGTGTGTGTGTGTGTGTGTGCGTGTGTGTGTGTGTTGGAGAAGGATGTGACGAGAGAGCTTGTAGGAGTACTAACCTGCAATGATTTATGACTCACTCTGCTCACACACACACACACACACGAAGAGAAACGCTATAGCACTAAAGATAAATGGAAAGCAGGAAAGAGGAGATAACAGGGATGAGATTTACGGATATGCTCATGATAACCGTGTGTGTGTGTGTGTGTGTGTGGTTAAAAAATGAGTCGCTGATATTTATTAGTTCCAGTTTTGCCACCAATTTTCTTCTTACATCTTCTCATCGTCTTTCACAGAGGAGTGATTTTTTTTTCCTAAAAATATTTAAACGACAGTCTTATTTTAATCCTTTATGAATTTATTCCATTAACAAATCTATTCCTGATGAATAATTCACTGACAATACGACGCATATTATTGCTAATTCCACTTTCCTAGCGTGATTTGCATGCAGTAGTAAATTTAGACAGGTACTGATTTGAGACCTTCTGTATCTTTTTTAATCGCTTTGAATAAAACATTAAAGTTGGTTTGTTTGATCAACAAAAAGTAAAGAAAAATCATGTAATTAAAAAAAATATCTTATGAAAAAAAATCATGAGTCGCAACATTGCCATGCTAAGTATCTGGCAAATTTCTTCATTTCAGTTTTCTGACCCAGAAATTAGCTCCGCCCCCATCAGTGTGTGTGTGTGCGTGTGCATACAAAGCATGTTTCCTGAGGCTCTGTTTTATGTCTCCTTGGCTTGTTGATTCAACATCCTTCAGCATTGAATCAATGCCTGCCATCGATTACATTAAGGACAAATAAATTATTTAAACACACTCAGAGGAATCATTAAACAAGGAGAGAGGAGGTGCTTCCTATGTGGAAGTGTTGGTTTGTTTGTTTTTCTCATAAGAAATTATTCAAGTTTTCTGTATAATCTCATCTCATCTCATTATCTCTAGCCGCTTTATCCTGTTCTACAGGGTCACAGGCAAGCTGGAGCCTATCCCAGCTGACTACGGGCGAAAGGCGGGGTACACCCTGGACAAGTCGCCAGGTCATCACAGGGCTGACACATAGACACAGACAACCATTCACACTCACATTCACACCTACGCTCAATTTAGAGTCACCAGTTAACCTAACCTGCATGTCTTTGGACTGTGGGGGAAACCGGAGCACCCGGAGGAAACCCACGCGGACACGGGGAGAACATGCAAACTCCGCACAGAAAGGCCCTCGCCGGCCACGGGGCTCGAACCCAGAACCTTCTTGCTGTGAGGCGACAGCGCTAACCACTACACCACCGTGCCGCCCAAAGATGAGTAAAATGTGCCAGAATTTCCTGAAATACAGTACCCGTCAAAAGTTTGGACACACCTTCTAATTCAATGTTTTTTCTTTATTTTTATTATAAATTAAAAGTCACTTTGTGTCCTAAAGTAATAATGGATGTCGTTTCTTGATATAGTTCTTGATGTAATACAGTATGAATTACTACAGCTGTAATACTGAATAGGGCTATTTTATTACTTGTATTAGTATTATTTATAATTTACTGTTTGATCTCAAACGCATTAAGAAGGCAATAATTCCACTAATTAACTTTTGACGAGACACAATTAAAGAGTGTTTCAGGTGACGACCTCATGACGCTGGTTAAAATAATGCCAATAGTGTGCAAAGCGTCCTCGAGGTAAACGCTGGATATGTTGAATAATCTAAATTATCAAACACTCTTTTTTTTTTGTTTACCACATAATTCCATGTATGTTCCAGATGTTATTTCATAGTTTTGATGTCTTCAATATTGTAGAAAATAGTCAAAAATACAAAAACACCTATAAATGAGTAGAGTAGGGGTGTACAAACTTTTGACTGGTGCTGTATATGAAACAAGTCAGGAGTATAGGAGTTTCAGTCTGTTATCACCATGAAGCTGACTGTTTTTCATTAATTACATCATGTCTTGACTTGTTTTATTCCTGTTCTTCAACAGCAATTTACCAACAATTATAATTTATATAATTTTAGCTGCAAGCAGCGATTGAGGGGCCCAAGCACCGAGGGTGCAGCCGTGACAAACGACACTTTTATCAGTTGAGAGTTAGATTTAATGTCGTTGAACATCCACAAATCAAATAAGTTCCTGTTCTCAGTTATGTTATAACGGGTATAAACAGTCGTTCTGTCACCAGCCTCTCTTTTTTCTCTCTCTCTGTCTCTCTTTTAAAGGTAATAAGACACAAGAGCACAGCTGACTCCTTCCATAAAGGCTGAATTAATGTAGCTTGTGACAGAAACATGGTTTTAGTGTGCCTTTCTCTTATCAGTGAGAGGATCCACATCTGTGTGTGTGTGAAAGAGAGAGAGAGAGAGAGGTGTAATGGATGGTGGTGCTGTGTGCAAAGACACAGTGAGAATAAATCAGGCTAAAGGCTCGACCCAGCCTCCCACAGCACAGCCATTAGCTTTATTTACGTCCTGCAAGCCCTCCCTTTTCTCCATTTCCATGTCTTTCTTTCACCATTCTCTCACTCTCTCTCGCCCCAGATCTTTCTCACCATCTCTCCCCATTCTGTCTCACTCTTTCTCTCACCCATGTCTCTGTCTCTCTCACGCTCAAATATCTTTGCCTTACTTTCTTTCCCTTTCCCTTGCCTCCCCACAAGTCTTTTTCACATCATGTCCTCGTGGCCTTGCATTCTTATCTGTTAAAGACATCCTCATCTGAAGCATGTTTATTTGGTTTGGTGCAGCGTAACGCTTTAAATTGCATCCCGGAGCGATCGTCTGTCTGTCCTCCGCCCTCCACACAAGACCCAGGAGAGACATTCCATCTATAACCACATAACTCTTTATGATTCCTAAAATAATCGCAGCTCAGCAGTCTGCCGCCATTTACACAGCTGCCAGGTCTGTTTATGTGAACGGAGTGATCTCCACATCCATCCATCCTCAGACATTAAAGCCGTGTCCTGGTTTCCCCTGCTCGTCTCTGCATGGCCCCATCGCTTACGCTGTGTGTATGTCTGAGTAATGCGTCTCCTCTGATGGATATCCTGTTCTCTTTTTTTCCTAATTTAAATAGCTCTCAGGTGCCCCTCCCCATATCTCACGTCCTTTGCCAAGTTTCCGTAAGGAAAACTAACTTGGCTAGTGTCCTCCCTTAAACCGTGGACTCGGAGGCATTTAGGAATATCCATCTCAGGACGGAATTAAAGGAGAACTGAAGGCAAATTTTTTATGATCAAGATTCTATTTATCTCATTTTATTAAATATAGGAATGTATTTTTGATCGCTATTTTGTCGCTGCTGTAGCAAGTTATGAGTGTTTGAAATATGCTCTGTAATATATCAGTCCATGGCCATAAACGAGATTCGTCGAGACCTGTGCGAGACATCGTAGGACGGAAGTAAAACGTGCAGCGGAAATCAAAGTGACCGACATCTGCCAACGTTGTCAAAAGACGCGCGCGCCCTCTTTCGAATGCTGATGTGATCAAGCCGGAAGTTTTGTTTGTTTGGATAGTGATCAGGAAGGTTTGAAAAAAGTACGCAGTAATCGTCATTTAAACTCGTTTTTGTGCAATACTTCGTTTGGAAAACAGTTTTCAAAATGGTGGTGCTGACACCTGGCTGACACTTCACGTTTCGAAGTCTCGCACAAGTCTCGTGAAGATCGCGCGGATAAGCGACGCCTGCCGTGGACCAAACGAACTAAATTCAACACGGCTAAAAACCGAATAGGCCGATAAGTATAATATTTAATTGCAGTTAGTTGCCAATACGAGTCACGATAGAAGGTGACTAAAACCGAAAACGTAATTGAATAACACGTTAATTAAGAAATAAAGCAAGTTTAAAAATGACTTCAGTTCTCCTTTAACCGCACTGTTTGCTTGTAATGTTTTGAGATTTTTAAGTGGATGTTTGCCATTTTAGATCCTAATATACATCAGGGTTCTCACCAGGATTTTTTTTTAGCGTAATGGGTTATGGCGAGGGAGCGTAGCGACCGAGCGGGGGGATGGTGCGGAGATTTTGAAAAATCATGCCCAAAATTGGCCATATTTGACGTTCCTGGAGGGGATAAATTGCATTTTTTATGTTGTATATCCTTGATGGAAAATTGTTACATCTTTGGATCTTGGCAATGTGTTACCTACTGTTGTATTTCACTGAACTACAAAGGGTGTTGTCAAAAGATATGTAAACTCAGACACAACCAAAGAGATAATGAATGTTTTATTGTATTAAGAAATTAAGAAATGCCTGAGCACATAAAAATAAAAAAAAACAAATTGCATTTTCATTCAGGCATAACATACACCCAGCCCCCTTAATAAATAATTAATATATAATCTAAAACTATTAAATGACATTTAATCTCCTCCTAGCCATTCCCTCCATCCTCTGCCCGTTTATCTGCTACCTCCTTTCCTCTGCCTCCTATGTCCTTTCCTTCATCTCCTCCAACCTCTCTTGTGCCTGTCTCCTTATAGAAATATAACGATGGATGGCATGCAGGCAGATTACCAGTGTGTTAATGTTAGCCACAGTGGGATCCAGTAAATTAGCGCTAATCATCCGATACGTGCGCCCTGTCATATTGCTAAACCTGCTTACAAAGTAGACGTTTTCATTCATCAAAGGGCTTTGGGTTAAGTTTTCAAGCGTGATGGAAAACCTGTAGAAGTGGTGCACTTACATTTCTAACTGTGAAGAAAGAGCGAATGTCTCTTTTTTTGCGAGGGGGTCCGTCATCCATTGTCATTCACCGAAGTCCAGTTCAAGAGAAAGTTATCGCCAGGATCTCTCTCTCTCTCTCTCTCTCGGAACTGATTTCCAGGCATGGGTTTCCTAACAAACGTAGGCTGATTTTGACACCTTGAAAACTGCTCAAGTGCGCAGGAAAAAAAAAAACTTTTGGCGATGGTGATGAACAACTGAAAACAACCGTTACGCTATATTAAAAATTTAGCGTAGCGGGGGGAAATTACCGTTGCGGTCTGAAATTTTAGCGTAGCGGGCCGCAACCATATAAAGCGCTGGCGAGAACCCTGTACATTAATGTTCACACAACTTGAGAAACTGCCACGTGGTCCAAAATGAAAAACAACGGAAACCATCCACACGTGGAAGGAAAATGCTGATATTCATTTCCATTCATATAGTTTTGTCTTGTTTCCAAGATTTATAGGCTACTGCCTCTATAAAAACCTTAATAGCTATGTGCTAGCTACCAATATTAGCCTCAGTCATGAGCTAAGTTGTGCTTGGTGTCTACATTTACGGTAATACGGTAGCAGCAGTGAACAGCGAGTGTATTGTGTTTGCCTTTCCATGTCGAAAACGTGACTTCACAAATTCCGTAACCAACCAACCATTGGAATGTAACCACCTCAACAAGCACGTCTTGTAGAGATAATGGGACAGGAGCGTGAACATGTATACGTGCTCATTGCTAGCAAAGCCATTAGCTACGGTAGATTCCTCCTGATGTCCATATTTCCTCGCTACCTAGCAACAGTATTCTCATTTCGAATTCACCATTGAACTGCTTTGTGTATTCGCCTTTCGATTGTTGAAAACACAACTCCACAAATTTATATTAAGCGTAACCTTGACAACAAGCATGAAAAATTGCTTTTCATTAGTTATGCTTAGACGTATGTGGTCATTGCCATTATGTGACTAACCATAAATTAGAAAAAGAAAAGAACAACAGGGATGCAGTTTTAATTAAACGTAGACTGCTTTTCAGATTTTTCAAGCGTAGGTCATAAAAAGAATTTTCCCCGACACTCAATTATTTTTGTTTAGTGACCGAAAGCTACTGAATTCGAATCACAGACTTCCAATTTTATTAGTTTTTTTAAAAATAGAACAATTAATGAATTTATCTCCACGTGGCCTGAAATTCTCCACTATTTTTTCCTGCTTCACCATGACCCAATACAAGATACTACATCATGCATCACGTGGTGGGCTTTCCCCGTTCACGCAAGGCATTGTGGGATACAAATTTGAAACAGGAAAGAAAAATGGAGGACGTGAGTGTGCGAATGAAACATGAAAGGCCGACTACAGTAACGGAAAGAAAGCGAGAAGAAAAGACGTTATGTTATATACGAAGGAAAGGAAACGCAGGGCCAAACTAATAAATATCGGCGCTCAGCGAGCACCTCGGTGTGATCAGCTGTTCGTTTAGCGACAGAATGATGGAACTGTCAGTGCACGCTCAAAGGGAAACCTGCGCATGCGCACACACACGGACTTCATCTGTCTGCGTGACTGCGCGAAGCGAGCGATTTCATGCACATTATTTGCTTTAATCCCCTCAAATTAAATAACTTCCCAGCCACAGAATGGCCTGATATTTTGTGAGATATTACAGAAATAAACATATATCACAATGACCACATTTCAGAGCAAACTAAATTTCACCGATTTTATCAAATCGAAAGGCCGTCTCGCTTTAAAAGCGATAAGAACAGAGTCAGATATTATCACTGTGTTGGAGATGTTACCATAGCAACAATTGTATTGTATTAGGGTAGGCTATTGACGTGTCGAGGGAACTACGAAGTTGTAAATAAAATTAAGGATATGTGTTAGCTAACAAAAGTCGTTAGATAGATCACTCTCGGTGTCTATATTTACGAGTTGCCTGGCAACAGTGTTCTCACGACATCGCCTCTTCAGCCTGTATTTCGTGTGTTTACCTTTCCGAGAATTCCTGAATTCCATTTGAACATATTCGTAATCATGTAGGAATGTAACCATGAAAATAAACATTAAACATGCTTTAGGCTATTTATTATTTGTAAGTAAAAGTTATATAACTTGTTGCATTGGGCATTATGACTTGGATTTCGAATGGAAGTATTTTGAAAGAAATGTGATTCATCACTAAAGGCAGAATCTTGGCATTTTATCGTGTGGGAGCTTTACTTCATCACACCTTTTGTCAGGGCTTCAAAGAAACTACAATGTTTTCTGATAGTGTTTATATAGCCTCACCAGCCACTTTTATAGAGGATGTGCAGTCACGTGACCCGTCCGTGTTTACTCCGCCATATTGGACGTCTTCAGGATTGTTTACCTTGCGCGAGCATAATGGATCCAGGGAGTAATCCCCAAGAAAATTCGGAAAATACCCCATCTACATCGCACGATAACTTGTCTAAGTTTGTTCAGCATCTTGAAGGTGACATGAGGCAGCGTTACGTGGAAAAGTGTTCCAGGTTGGGGATTGCAGATCCGTACAACTTGCCACAATCCTTGTTCAGGGAAATTCGGAGCTGCGGTGCCGGCGATTTGCCCGATCTGGCCTACCACGACATTTACAATTTTCTTGTTAATCGTGAATCGTGTTACACTGGCAAAGCCCTCAAAGCTTACAAGAGCCTGGAAGCTTATAAATATTTTGTTGCGGGATGGGTATCCCAACTATACCTCTGGAAGGTTCCGAAGAAGAACGTCTACTTGATAACCTCACGGGTAAGTGGCATTAAGACGTTTATCATAAAGAGACTATGCAGGACGTTTTATCATAAGAATGTCCAAAATCTAAACTCAGTTCCAGATAATGACAGGGTTGTAAATATGTATGTTTTTGTCTGAAAAAAAAGTTAGAGATCAAGCGGACTAACGGCCACAAACACTGTACTGTCTAGTTTCTAAGTATGCAGTTATCATTCAATCCGAAAATCAACTTAACAGATGTACTAGGAGTATTGAATTACAACCCCGATTCCAAAAAAGTTGGGACAAAGTACAAATTGTAAATAAAAACGAAATGCAATAATTTACAAATCTCAAAAACTGATATTGTATTCACAGTAGAACATAGACAACATATCAAATGTCGAAAGTGAGACATTTTGAAATTTCATGCCAAATATTGGCTCATTTGAAATTTCATGACAGCAACACATCTCAAAAAAGTTGGGACAGGGGCAATAAGAGGCTGGAAAAGTTAAAGGTACAAAAAAGGAACGGCTGGAGGACCAAATTGCAACTCATTAGGTCAATTGGCAATAGGTCATTAACATGACTGGGTATAAAAAGAGCATCTTGGAGTGGCAGCGGCTCTCAGAAGTAAAGATGGGAAGAGGATCACCAATCCCCCTAATTCTGCACCGACAAATAGTGGAGCAATATCAGAAAGGAGTTCGACAGTGTAAAATTGCAAAGAGTTTGAACATATCATCATCTACAGTGCATAATATCATCAAAAGATTCAGAGAATCTGGAAGAATCTCTGTGCGTAAGGGTCAAGGCCGGAAAACCATACTGGGTGCCCGTGATCTTCGTGTCCTTAGACGGCACTGCATCACATACAGGCATGCTTCTGTATTGGAAATCACAAAATGGGCTCAGGAATATTTCCAGAGAACATTATCTGTGAACACAATTCACCGTGCCATCCGCCGTTGCCAGCTAAAACTCTATAGTTCAAAGAAGAAGCCGTATCTAAACACGATCCAGAAGCGCAGACGTCTTCTCTGGGCCAAGGCTCATTTAAAATGGACTGTGGCAAAGTGGAAAACTGTTCTGTGGTCAGACGAATCAAAATGTGAAGTTCTTTATGGAAATCAGGGACGCCGTGTCATTCGGACTAAAGAGGAGAAGGACGACCCAAGTTGTTATCAGCGCTCAGTTCAGAAGCCTGCATCTCTGATAGTATGGGGTTGCATTAGTGCGTGTGGCATGGGCAGCTTACACATCTGGAAAGACACCATCAATGCTGAAAGGTATATCCAGGTTCTAGAGCAACATATGCTCCCATCCAGACGACGTCTCTTTCAGGGAAGACCTTGCATTTTCCAACATGACAATGCCAAATCACATACTGCATCAATTACAGCATCATGGCTGCGTAGAAGAAGGGTCCGGGTACTGAACTGGCCAGCCTGCAGTCCAGATCTTTCACCCATAGAAAACATTTGGCGCATCATAAAACGGAAGATACGACAAAAAAGACCTAAGACAGTTGAGCAACTAGAATCCTACATTAGACAAGAATGGGTTAACATTCCTATCCCTAAACTTGAGCAACTTGTCTCCTCAGTCCCCAGACGTTTACAGACTGTTGTAAAGAGAAAAGGGGATGTCTCACAGTGGGAAACATGGCCTTGTCCCAACTTTTTTGAGATGTGTTGTTGTCATGAAATTTAAAATCGCCTAATTTTTCTCTTTCAGTGATACATTTTCTCAGTTTAAACATTTGATATGTCATCTATGATCTAGTCTGAATAAAATATGGAATTTTGAAACTTCCACATCATTGCATTCTGTTTTTATTTACAATTTGTACTTTGTCCCAACTTTTTTGGAATCAGGGTTGTAGAAGATTACACCTACCTGATATGAAGTGTTCACTACAAATTCGGCTGGTAGAACTGGGGTACCAGTTTTCTCTTCGCACAGCGGACACCCATTTTGCGCGTCTCTCCTCGTCTGCGGGGAATCTATAAAATGACAGGCCCTCCTTTTGGCCCTGTCTATTGGTACAACCAAATGCTGAACAAGATATAACCATTCTCGAAAGATCTACTCCCACACACTTGATAATTAGAACGGGTTCGTCTAAGTTCTATGCGCGGCCATGCCGTCCAAGATGGCAGATAAACAAATATCACGTGACCTCGTGACGTCACGTGCACGCTCTCTATAGGAACTTTTTGTTGAGTCTAAGATCTCTGTTCTTGGCTGCAGGACTGGAACCCAGTGTGTTCTTCTGCTCTTTCATGCTGAGATGCTTTTCTGCTCACCACGGTTGTAAAGAGTTGCTATGAGTTACTATATCCTTCTTGGCAAAAAAAAAATCTCGAACCAGTCTGGCCATTTTCCTCTGATCTCTCTTATCAACAAGGCGTTTGTTCGTTTTTTTCCACCCACAGAACTGCCGCTCACTCACTCAGTGTTTTTTTGGTTCTTTGCACCATCCTGTGTAAACTCTAGAGACTGTTGTGTGTGAAAACCCCAGGAGATCAGCAGTTTCTGAAACACTCAAACCAACACCCATGCCACAGTGAAAGTAAGTCACACTTTGAGATCACAGTTTTTCACATTCTGATGTTTTGAAGTGAACATTGATGAACTGAAGCTCTTTATTTGTATCCGCATGATTTTATGCATCGTGCTGCAGTCAAGGGATTGAACTGCAGAAAACAGCTGCAGGTGTATGGGTGTTCCTAATAAAGTGGCCGGGGAGTGTATTTTCAGGTGTTGAAAAAGCATGTGTTGGAATTGTATAAGAACTTGGAACTTATGGAACGATTTTGATACCGAACTGTGACTTCCTCTGCTCTGTTATCAAGATGGAGGAAATGGCATCATCTCATCTCATCTCATTATCTGTAGCCGCTTTATCCTGTTCTGCAGGGTCGCAGGCAAGCTGGAGCCTATCCCAGCTGACTACGGGCGAAAGGCGGGGTACACCCTGGACAAGTCGCCAGGTCATCACAGGGCTGACACATAGGCCAAGTTTACATTAGACCGTATCGGTCTCGTTTTCTTCGCGGATGCACTGTCCGTTTACATTAAAACGCCTGGAAACGCCGGGAAACGGGAATCCACCAGGGTCCACGTATTCAATCTAGATCGTGTCTGGTCCGGTGCTGTGTGAACATTGAGAATACGCGGATACGCTGTGCTGAGCTCTAGCTGGCGTCGTCATTGGACAACGTCACTGTGACATCCACCTTCCTGATTCGCTGGCGTTGGTCATGTGACACGACTGCTGAAAAACGGCGCGGACTTCTGCCTTGTATCACCTTTCGTTAAAGAGTATAAAAGTATGAAAATACTGCAAATACTGATGCAAATACTGCCCATTGTGTAGTTATGATTGTCTTTAGGCTTGCCATCCTTCCACTTGCAAGTGGTAAGTGATATGCGCTGGGATCACACACACAGCGGCTCAGTCCCGAATCACTGCTTGTGCGCTCCACTCGCGCGCTCTGTGAGCTGCGCAGGGCCGGAGTGCGCACCCTCCAGAGGGCACTCGCTGTTCAGGGCGGAGTGATTTGGAGCGCAGGATGCCTGTGGAGCCGAGCGTATCCGTGTATTGGCGTTGCTGTGTGCACGCGAATCGTGTATTGGCGTTGCTGTGTGCACACTAATCGTTTTAAAAACGTTAATCTGATGATCCGCTGATACGGTCTAATGTAAACCCCACCATAGACACAGACAACCATTCACACTCACATTCACACCTACGGTCAATTTAGAGTCACCAGTTAACCTAACCTGCATGTCTTTGGACTGTGGGGGAAACCGGAGCACCCGGAGGAAACCCACGCGGACACCGGGAGAACATGCAAACTCTGCACAGAAAGCCCCTCGCCGGCCACGGGGCTCGAACCCGGACCTTCTTGCTGTGAGGCGACAGCGCTAACCACTACACCACCGTGCCGCCCCATTTTTAATTCCTCTGAATATAATTCGATTTTGATAATTTAATGATCAATTCGGCAAAAGACACGAGTGATAACTAGCTAACGTTACTAATGTAAACGTACAGTACATAATTACAGTTCTGTATCATCTTCATCAGACGAGGCTCGAGAGGAAAGTGCAGTGTTCCCCATCTGCTGCTATTTTATTTCAGCAGTATCTGTGTTTTCGATCTGCTGCTGCTTGCTGTTAATGGACCCAGCATATTTCCAGGAACCTCCAGCTGTTTGGAGAAACCATGAAGGCTTTCAGAAGTTTGTTTTCGAGTCCTCTTAGAAGCATGTCATTCTGACGAAGCATAAAGCAGACTTGTAGAGAGCGAGCTGGCCGAGTCTCAAAAACAAGCCAATGTGGAAATCCAGCCTGGAATGTCAAATATGCAGGCGGTCAACAGGGCCATGTGTGTTGCCTGCCAAGAAGGAAGGAACATGTGCGTGTGTGTGAGTGTGTGTGTGTGTGTGTGTGAGTGTGTGTGTGGGGTGGGGTGGGGGAGTGTTAACTAGCACATCGTAACATGTTCAATCCCAATAAATCCTGGAGTATTAAAATATTATTGGATGATGTGCTGTTTCAGTGTAAAACTCTCTGTAAACTCAGTCTTCAAGATTTGCAAATGTGCTTCAGGACCTGAATGGTGTGTGTGTGTGTGTGTGTGTGTGTGTGTTGCCAGGTAATTAGCAACATAACACTGGCATTAGCGAAGTTAACTAAGACTTCTCGAGTTTGCAGTCCTGCTTAGCATAAAATACTGGCATTAAATGTGCAATAAAATGGCTAGCCTGTGTAACTTGGGGTTAGCTAGCTTGGTGATGTCAGGTTAGCATCATAACATTGACCTATTGAGGTTTTTCACCCACGTGACCAAGTCATGTGATGCATCGTTAGGCTGCCATTTTGGACGTCACGGCTCGAATCAGTTTGAATGCGAGGAAGGCGACAAACGAAAAACATAAAAGAAAAAGGAGCGAGATGCAGAAAACACCTTCACTATCCAGCGACGTAGGGCATTTACAGGGCGAGCAGAGGGAGAGGTATTTGCAAAAATTGAGGTTAGCAGGTTTAGAGAACGACGTTTACCTGCTTCCACCAGGATTGTTGACTGACGTACGGAAGTACACCAAGCCCTCGTCTTTACCTGACTTCGGCCCACATGATCTGTATACCTATGTCGTTAAAAACCCATCGCCATACACAGGTATTGATCTGAAAGCGTATAAGAGTTTGGATGCCTACAAATATTTTGTGTCAGGCTGGGTAACATGCCTACATCAACGGGTCGTCCCTGGAGCCGGTGGTCGCCATCTTATTACAGCTAAGGTTTGTTCACATTTTCATTTACTTCCGGTCCTCAGGATAAACAAAATGTTATTAAATGTCATTGAAATAACTTCTTAGTCTGTTGAGACATGGCCCGTTATAAATTTGCTGTTACCAGGCAATGACCAAGAACTGTATTATTAGGGTCGGTGTCTGTGTTGTAGCAGTGTACTAGCAGCTAGCTGTTAGCACTAGCTAATGTCAACAACATAGTAGCTAGTATGTTACTGTAGCAATGTTTACGTTCAGTCATTTGGATGACTGTTAAAACCTTTCAGTCTCAAGTTTTTCCTTTACTGTATTTACTAGTTTACTGTAATTATGATCCGGCAGCTATTTACACCGGATCCAGTGTAAATAGCTGCCGGAGCGCGCTCCGGAACCTCGGCCAGAGCACTCCGGGAGCAAGCCAGAGCGCGCTGCTTAATTTGAGGGGGAGCAAGCCAGAGCACGCTCCGGCAGCTATTTACACTGGATCCGGTGTAAATAGCTGCCGGATCATAATTACAGTAAACTAGTAAATACAGTAAAGGAAAAACTTGAGACTGAAAGGTTTTAACAGTCATCCAAATGACTGAACGTAAACATTGCTACAGTAACATACTAGCTACTATGTTGTTGACATTAGCTAGCTTGACCTTCAAAATGGCAGACACTGGGGTGTCACGTGACCCTGTGACGTCAGGTGAAATACCTCAATAGTGGAACTATCTAACTAACATTTGTTCAGTTTAATGTAGTACTGCTTAGTATAAATACTGGTTTTTAAATCCATAATATAATAGCTAGTGTGTGTGTGTGTGTGTGTGTGTGTGTGAATGTTAGCTAGCTAGGTTACATCTGATAGCTACTGCTAGCAAGGTAATGTTTATATTAGCTAACACTTCTTCACTTACCAAGCTGCTTAGCATAAAGTGCTGCTTTTAATGCAAAATAAAATAGCTAGAGCGTGTAACTCAGAGTTAGCATGACTGTGTGTGTATTGCCAGGTAATTAGCAACACAACCCTAGCATTTCAAAGCTAACTAAAACTTCTTGAGTTTGCAGTACTGCTTAGCATAAAATACTGGCGTTAAATATGCAATAAAATGGCTAGCCTGTGTAACTCGGGGTTAGCTAGATTGACTAGCTTGGCTATTCTTGGGTTTCAGTCATATGACTTTTCTTAGCGGTTTCACTTCTGGTAAAACAACTGGTGGTTTAGTAAACCAAAACGGCTGCTGTAGTGCAAACAACTAGCGATAACTTATCAGAGTACGCTCGTAATCTAGAAGCCACTGCTGGCTTTAGATCTATTCAGAAGATTGCTATGTGCAGTGGAATCAACCCCTACAGTCTGGGAAAGAAGGATTTGTCATACGATCTCGAAAACTAGCCTTCAGTCGAGTTCCCCGACATCTCGAACTATCTGGTGCTGCAGACGTCCTTCTACACCGCAAAACAGATGAAAGCGTGGAAGAGTACGGAGGCTTACAACTTTTTTGTATGTGGCTGGGTAAAGGACCTCGGGATCAAGTCGCTCCCGGATGAATCCTGGATTGTTTCTGCCCATGTATGTATGGCTTTTTTAAAGCTTTTCGTTCGTGTCTTTACAATGAAGCGCTGCGAGTTGAAGTGTAAACAAACAACAGTTGGCTTGATTCTTACTTGTGTCGGCTCTTATCGCTCAGCTAAATCATTCACAAAGATCATCAGAAACCCCTTTAAAGACCTGGATCTGAGTTAAACAGGACGGAGAAGTGATCACGGCGCATTGTAACTGTACAGCTGGGGAAGAATTTTGTCGCGACCTTCATGCATGTGGACTTCGTGAGGAGGAAACAAAGAAACAGCTGGGGACTTTAGCGCTTCGTGACTAAAAAAAGTACCGTAAAATAATGACCCATAGCAAGAAAAGCACTTGGAAAACACTAAGGACAGAGCTGAGAGGGAAATACAAACCTTTCACCAAGTGATCACTGCAAACTCGAGCACGCTTCGACTCGGCTCCCTTCGACTTCACTGAGAGGTTCAAAAGCCACCTTTCTCGACGTCTTTTTGTGAAATCCTGTGTTTGTTCACCCTTTTTTATTAGTTCATGAGGAACCCTGAAGAAACTTTTATCAGTTTCATGGTTTGATCGATTCGAACAACCTAAAACAACGCAAGCGTAAGGCGTTTTTCATGCAGGCAATGCAGCTTCTCCATACAAACACTTTGTTAACTGAACTTTGGTTGACCACTAGATAAAGTTTTGAATAACTAATGAGGCGGATATGACGTCACGTAAAACCCAAGAATATCAGATTAGCATCATAACATTGACCATAGTGGAACTAATGAACGAACGAACTAACCCTTGTTCAATTTATTGTGCTGCTCAGCATAAATACTGGTTTTTAAATCTATAATATAAAAGCTTGTGTGTGTGTGTGTGTGTGTGTGTGTGTGTGTGTGTGTGTGTGTGTGTGTGTGTGTGTGAGAATGTTAGCTAGCTAGGTTACATTGGATAGCTACTGCTAGCAAGGTAATGTTTATGTTAGCTAACACTTCTTCACTTACCAAGCTGCTTAGCATAAAGTACTGCTTTTAAATGCAAAATAAAATAGCTAGAGCGTGCAACTCAGAGTTAGTTAGCATGACCGTGTGTGTGTGTGTGTGTGTGTGTGTGTGAAAATGAAGTGCCCTGAAGCTACACCTGTTCTTCTGAATGATCAAACGCTTGAGCGCTGAGTTTTGTGCATCATTGCACAACACACTCATCTACATTCCTGGCTCTCTCTCTCTGTGTGTGTGTGTGTGTGTGTGTGTGTGTGTGTGTGTGTGTGTGTGTGTGTGTGTGTGTGTGTGTGTGTAATTAGAGATATGTTATTTGAGGTCCTTAAAGGTCTCGCTCTCCAGCACTCTCTCTTATTCTCTTCTCTTTTAATGAACTATTTAAGCTTCTTACAATCTCTCTCTCTCTCTCTCTCTCTCTCTCTCTCTCTCTCTCTCTCTCTCTCTCTCTGTTTCTCTCTTTTTTGTTCTCAGCGTCTCTTTTTCTGCCTCTATCTCTCTGTTTGGTCTTTTATTCTTACTCTCTTTGTCTATCTTTCTCTTCCCCCGCTCTTTATGTCATCCTTTCTCTATTTCTGTCTATCTGCCAATTATTTTATTTTGTTCTTTCTGTTTGTTCCTTCTGTCTCACTTTCTTTCTCTCCTTTCTTTTCTGTCTGTCTTTCTGTTTTTCTGCCTCTTTTTGTCTCTGGTTTGCTTTCTTGCTTTCTGACACTCTTTGCTTTTTTGTCTCATTCTCTGTCTCCTTTCATTCTTTCTGTATCATGATTTTTGTCTCTCTTTGTCTCTTATTTTTCTGTCCTCTCTTTCTGTAGCTTTTCATTTATTTCTTTCTTTCTTTCTTTCTTTCTTTCTTTCTTTCTTTCTTTCTATATACTCTCTCTCTCTCTCTCTCTCTGTGAGGATTTAGAAGAATTTCTGTCTTTCTGTCTGTCTGTCTACTCTGACTATCTGTTTCAAGATTTTTTCCTCCCCATACATAAATGTGTCCTCACATATCCTCAGATCACAGATTGTTAATTCATCATGCATTCTCTCTCTCTCTCTCTCTCTCTCTCTCTCTCTCTCTCTCTCTCTCTCTTCATGTTTATTACACAATCAGAATGAAAAGCTTTTTTTCCAGGAGACCTGGTGTAATGACTTGAACCCAATGTTCCTGTTCTACTCTTTGTTATGTCTCATTAACTCACACCGCTCCCAACATGTTACAGCAATACAACACACTGAAGTTCTATCTATCTATCTATCTATCTATCTATCTATCTATCTATCTATCTATCTATCTATCTATCTATCTATCTATCTATCTATCTATCTATCTATCTAATTGACAGGTAAATTGATATTCAGCTATTTCTCTTTCTTTCTTTCTTTCTTTCTTTCTTTCTTTCTTTCTTTCTTTCTTTCTTTCTTTCTTTCTTTCTACCACTTTTACTTTCTGTCTTTCTGTCTGATTATATTTACCACTCTTTCTCGCTCCCTTTCTCTCTTTATGTCTCACTTTCTGGCTTTGTATCTCATTATCTTTTTCTCTCTTCTTTTGTCCTTTATGTCTCTCCTCTTCTCGTCTCTCCTTCTCTCTTACTACCTCTTGTTCTCTTTCCATCTCTTTCTCTGTCCTCCTATCATTGTTTTTGTCTGTTTCTATCTATCTATCTATCTATCTATCTATCTATCTATCTATCTATCTATCTATCTATCTATCTATCTATCTATCTATCTATCTATCTATCTATCTATCTATCTATCTATCTATCTGTTTCTCTAGAATATTTCTCCTTTGTCTTGTCATTGCCATTGCAATGTCTCTGCCATTTTTCATCTCTGGCTCTCTGTTGTTGTCATCTCTCCACATCTTTCTCTTTTCTCCTCATTCTCTCTCTCTCTCTCTCTCTCTCTCTCTCTCTCTCTCTCTCTCTCTCTCTCTCTCTCTCTCTCTCCAGTCTTTGTTGAGGTAGCTTGGCATTAATTTAAGCTCATCTAATTGCTCTCTGCCTAATAGCCAACAGTTTAGGACCTCTGGAATCAATATTGTAAATTGCTATTGCTTGCAAGAGATACAGCTGGAAATACTGATGGTGTGTGTGTGTGTGTGTGTGTGTGTGTGTGTGTGTGTGTGTGTGTGTGTGTGTGTGTGTGTGTGTGTGTGTTTGCATCTATTTAAGATGGGCTAAGGAAGAAAACATAAAAATTCTCTCTTGATAAAGAAAAGCGCACACACACACACACACACACACACACACACACACACACACACACACACACACACACACACACACACATCTCAGCTCAGTATCAGTGTTGAAGTGTGTGCACTAATGTGTCTTACATCATGATCTTCATGTCTATAGTTTAACTTAGACTCACTTATCTATGACACTCAGACTTTGGACTTGAATTACTGAATCTGAGGCTCTGATGTGTAAATAGGTTATGTGTTCGCAACACATTAGTAATATTATTCAACGCTGACTGTACTCCGAGTGCTGAGATATGCAGGCATGATGAATTACACTGTCAGAATTTTTAATTCAGGATTTGACTTTACTTTAAAATGAGGGTGAAATGATGTAGACCAGGACTTAGAGTACTATTTATACAATGTAAATTGGATCAATGATTTTGGTTGTATAGATCGGTTTGTTGACCCGGTACAACAAAGTCACATTTTGGTTGTTTGGTTTTGAAACAGTAAGGATGAGGTGTTACCGTGGAAACATTTAACTTCCATATCATGATGTGTATAATTGTTGTCTAGCTTCATTGCTAAAAAACAAGACTTAAAAACAAACGCTGAAGTCTGAACGATAGCCAGTGGTGGTCCAGACACTCGTCCCTACACACACTGATATAACAGCGTCAGCTTTACTTATGGTGGTACAACTGACCCACTTTAGAACCCAGGATGAGAGTATGGCGTGACACCTCAGGCTGCAGGAAACCCTGATAAAACAACCAGGATAAAGGAAGGAATATTAGAGAGAGAGAGAGAGAGAGAGAGAGTAGAGCAGAAAGGAAAAACAGAGAAAAAAAATCAAACAAACCCAGTTGACGTCACGGAGCAGAGAGGAGACAAAAACATAAAACTTATCTACATGACATCGCTCTATTACTGCTACTGTTATTACTGTATGCTACACTCTTACTGTTACTACTGTGTGTTGCTCTGTTACTGTTACTGTTATTGCTATGTGTTGCTCTGTTACTTGTATTGCTGTGTAGTACAGTACTTTGTTACTGTTATTACTGTGTTACTCTGTTACTGTTACTAGTGTGTTGTAATTACTGTGTTAGTCTGTTATTGTTACTGTTATTACTGTTACTGTTATTACTGTGTTACTCTGTTATTGTTACTGTTATTAGTGTGTTGTACTCTGTTACTGTAATTACTGTGTTAGTCTGTTATTGTTACTGTTATTACTGTATAGTACAGCACTTCATTACTGTGTGTTACTCTGTTACTGTTGCTGTTATTACTGTTACTGTTATTACTGTGTTAGTCTGTTATTGTTACTGTTATTGGTGTGTTGTAATTACTGTGTGTTAGTCTGTTATTGTTACTGTTATTACTGTTACTGTTATTACTGTGTTACTCTGTTACTGTTACTAGTGTGTTGTAATTACTGTGTTAGTCTGTTATTGTTACTGTTATTAGTGTGTTGTAATTACTGTGTTAGTCTGTTATTGTTACTGTTATTAGTGTGTTGTAATTACTGTGTGTTAGTCTGTTATTGTTACTGTTATTACTGTTACTGTTATTACTGTGTTACTCTGTTATTGTTACTGTTATTAGTGTGTTGTAATTACTGTGTGTTAGTCTGTTATTGTTACTGTTATTACTGTTACTGTTATTACTGTGTTACTCTGTTATTGTTACTGTTATTAGTGTGTTGTACTCTGTTACTGTAATTACTGTGTGTTAGTCTGTTATTGTTACTGTTATTACTGTTACTGTTATTACTGTGTTACTCTGTTATTGTTACTGTTATTAGTGTGTTGTACTCTGTTACTGTAATTACTGTGTGTTAGTCTGTTATTGTTACTGTTATTACTGTATAGTACAGCACTTCATTACTGTGTGTTACTCTGTTACTGTTGCTGTTATTACTGTTACTGTTATTACTGTGTTACTCTGTTATTGTTACTGTTATTAGTGTGTTGTACTCTGTTACTGTAATTACTGTGTGTTAGTCTGTTATTGTTACTGTTATTACTGTTACTGTTATTACTGTGTTACTCTGTTATTGTTACTGTTATTAGTGTGTTGTACTCTGTTACTGTAATTACTGTGTGTTAGTCTGTTATTGTTACTGTTATTACTGTATAGTACAGCACTTCATTACTGTGTGTTACTCTGTTACTGTTGCTGTTATTACTGTTACTGTTATTACTGTGTTACTCTGTTATTGTTACTGTTATTAGTGTGTTGTACTCTGTTACTGTAATTACTGTGTGTTAGTCTGTTATTGTTACTGTTATTACTGTATAGTACAGCACTTTATTACTGTGTGTTACTCTGTTACTGTTGCTGTTATTACTGTTACTGTTATTACTGTGTTACTCTGTTATTGTTACTGTTATTAGTGTGTTGTAATTACTGTGTGTTAGTCTGTTATTGTTACTGTTATTACTGTTACTGTTATTACTGTGTTACTCTGTTACTGTTACTAGTGTGTTGTAATTACTGTGTTAGTCTGTTATTGTTACTGTTATTACTGTTACTGTTATTACTGTGTTACTCTGTTACTGTTACTAGTGTGTTGTAATTACTGTGTTAGTCTGTTATTGTTACTGTTATTACTGTTACTGTTATTACTGTATTACTCTGTTATTGTTACTGTTATTAGTGTGTTGTAATTACTGTGTGTTAGTCTGTTATTGTTACTGTTATTACTGTTACTGTTATTACTGTGTTACTCTGTTATTGTTACTGTTATTAGTGTGTTGTACTCGTTACTGTAATTACTGTGTTAGTCTGTTATTGTTACTGTTATTACTGTATAGTACAGCACTTCATTACTGTGTGTTACTCTGTTACTGTTGCTGTTATTACTGTTACTGTTATTACTGTGTTACTCTGTTATTGTTACTGTTATTAGTGTGTTGTACTCTGTTACTGTAATTACTGTGTGTTAGTCTGTTATTGTTACTGTTATTACTGTATAGTACAGCACTTTATTACTGTGTTACTCTGTTACTGTTATTACTGTTACTGTTATTACTGTGTAGTACAGTACTTTGTGACTGTTATCACTGTTACTGTTACTGTAATTACTGTGTTACTCTGTTATTGTTACTGTTATTAGTGTGTTGTACTCTGTTACTGTAATTACTGTGTGTTAGTCTGTTATTGTTACTGTTATTACTGTATAGTATAGCACTTTATTACTGTGTGTTACTCCATTACTGTTACTGTTATTACTGTGTAGTACAGTACTTTGTTACTGTTATTACTGTGTTACTGTTACCACTATGTAGTACAGTACTTTGTTACTGTAGTTACTGTGTTACTCTGTAACTGTTACTATTATCACTGTGCACAGTAATAACAGTAACAAAGTGCTGTACTACACAGTACAGTAACAGAGTAACACACAGCAATAACAGTAACAATAACAGACTTACACAGTGATTACAGTAACAGAGTAGGACACAGTAATAACTAACAGTAACAGAGTAACAGACTAATAACAGTAACAAAGTAATGCTCTGTCATTGTACTGTGTGTTACTCTTACATTTACTATTATTACTCTGTTACTCTCTTACTGTTTTTTTGCAGTGTAGTACAGTACTTTGTTACTGTTATCACTGTGTGTTACTCTCTTACTGTTATTGCAGTGTAGTACAGTACTTTGTTACTGTTATGGTGTGTTACTCTCTTACTGTAATTGCAGTGTAGTACAGTACTTTGTTACTGTTATTACTGTGTGTTACTCTCTTACTGTTTTTGCAGTGTAGTGCAGTACTTTGTTACTGTTATTACTGTGTTACTCTGATGTTTCAGCATTACTGTGTTACTGTTTCAGTATTACTGTATGCTGCTCTCTTACTGTTATTACTGTGTTACTCTGTTACTGTTATTACTATTTGTTACTTTATCACTGTTACTGTGCATTACTTTGTCATTATTATTATTGCATGCTACTCTGTTGTTATTATTATGAGTTACTTTGCCATTGTTAGTATCATGCGCTACTATGCTATTGTTATTATTGCACATACACGGTTAATGTTTTTATTGTGCATTACTCAATTAATGTTATTATTGTATGTTACACTGTTATTAGTATCTGTTATTGGTATGTCATGATATTATTATGCTGTTACAGTGTTAGGGTTATTATTACATGTTACTCTGTTTTGATAATGTGTTAGTCTAATAATTTTGCATGGTATTCTCTTATTTTTATTATTTCATGCTACTATTTTGATATTTGTGCATGTTACTCTGTTATTATTATATTATTGCGTGATTGTTATTGTTGTGAGAGCATGTTACACTGTTACTGATATTTGGTAGCCTGGGCCCGCCCATCCTAAGTGTGACGTAACATGAGGGCCTGTTGCGAGCTTAGAGCTTTGCAGTCGCGTTAGCCAGGCTAGATGTTTGGTGCATTTTTGTATTTTCGATATTTGTGTTCTTTTCCTCATGCACATGAAAGCACAACACTTTTCACACGGTTTGCCTGTGAACCTTTCTTTGAATTTATTTAACTACTCCCTTTATTTAATTTACCTGGAGCCAGCTTGGCTCAGTTTAATGCATCAGAGAAGATCAGGCTTTATTATATTAACTGTATATAAAAAAAGATTACCAGTAATTATTACATTCACCTAACTTTTAATGACACTTTTAAAACTATAAAGTAGATTTGAAAGGGTTTGGGAAGGAATGATGGAAAATTATGCAAATGATAAAAGGTATGGCAAAGAATGCTGGGCATATGCAAATGAAACAAACAAACAAAAAAACCCTCCAGAAACTTCTATTGACTCCAAGGAAACACAAGATGATCCACCACCAGAGGAAAAGTGATTGGACAGAAATAAATACAAGTTTCTACCGGTGAAGAAAAGCTTCTGCTGAAATTAATGCATGAACTTGAGTTAATTATTGTAATTGTGTATCAGTTACTGATATCATATGATTTGATATTATTATGCTGTTACACTGTTATTGTCATTATAGTGTGTTACTCTGTTATTGTTGTGTGTTACAGTATTGAGTAGTGATTTACAAACACAACATTCTTGGCCATTATGGTATCATTATACTGATAACTAGCAGCTGCTATTATTATAACATTATTAAAAAATAGCTGCGGTAGTTCAAGATTCATTAACAAGTCTGGAAATGACCTTGAGAAGTTCATTTTTTGTTAACAATGCTGACCAGTGGACGGAGATCTATGCAGGACGTAACCAAGAAATGTACCTCCAGAATGAAAGGCTGACAAAGCCTGATTCTTTGATAAAACATTATTATTTGTAAGGTGTGTGTTTATATCCTCAGTAGGAAGCTCAACGCCGAACAGTGGCTCCACAATCTCAACGTGTCTCTTGATCAAGGAAAATGGATGAGCTCCTTTGACCTCCGGCGTCCAGACCGAGGCTGCAGAAGAGACACTTACGAATGATTAATCAGAGCACTTCAATAGTGGCCGAGCGGAGGGTGTGTGAGCAAGGTTTCGGACCATTAGAGAGAGAGAGCACAGGTCAGTCAGTGGACACACACTGAGCCCTGCTGGGATCTTGATCACGCTATCCTTCAATGTTCATCCTGTGTAGCCACAGCTTGTGTCTCTGCAGGCTTCAAACAGGCCAGATGTGGACAGCCTGGAGAGTCCAGTGTAGGAGAGTTTCAGTGTGTGCATATGTTCATGATAGTACAAAAAAAGTGCAATTGTGAGTTTCTGCTTGTGTAGAAATATTGTGCAAAGCATGCTTTAAATTTGACATCTACATACTGCAGTATTTTATTATGCCCTTAGACATTTAGATAATTATTCTAATAATTAACTTAGATAATAAGAATCAGATGACACTACACTACAATAGACTACAGTACAATACACTACACCAAACTACACGACACTATACTACACCAGACAACACTAAACCAGACTACACCACACTATACTACACCAGACAACACTAAACCAGACCAGACCACACTATACTACACCAGACAACACTAAACCAGACTACACCACACTATACTACACCAGACAACACTAAACCAGACCAGACCACACTATACTACACCAGACTACACTACACTATACTACACCAGACAACACTAAACCAGACTACACAACACTAAATCAGACCACACTACACTATACTACACCAGACAACACTAAACCAGACTACACTACACTATACTACACCAGACTACACTACACTATACTACACTACACTATACTACACCAGACCACATTACACTACACTACACCAGACTACACTACACTATACTACACCAGACAACATTAAACCATACTACACTACACTATACTACACCAGACTACACTGCACTATACTACACCACACTACACTAGACCAGACCACACTACACAACACTAAACCAGACTACACCACACAACACTAAACCAGACTACACTACACTATACTACACCAGACTACACTGCACTATACTACACCAGACAACACTAAACCAGACAACACTACACTATACTACACCAGACAACACTAAACCAGACTACACTACACAACACTAAACCAGACCACACTACACTATACTACACTACACTACACTACACTACACCAGACAACACTAAACCAGACTATACTACACCAGACAACACTAAACCAGACCACACTACACTATACTACACCAGACTACACTACACTAGACAACACTAGACAACACTAAACCAGACTACACTACACTATACTACACCAGACAACACTACACCAGACAACACTAAACCAGACTACACTACACAACACTAAACTAGACTACACTACACCAGTCTACACTACACTATACTGCACCAGTCTACACTACACTATACTACACCAGACAGCTCTAAACCAGACTACATTACACTACACCAGACTACACTACACTATACTACACCAGACTACACCACACTATACTAAACCAGACTACACTACACTACACCAGACTACACTACACTATACTACACCAGGCTACACTACACTATACTACACCAGACTACACTACACTATACTACACCACACTACACTAAACCAGACTACACTACACAACACTAAACCAGACTGTGGACAAAAGTGTCAATAATTGTGGAACAGCATCGATAACTGTGGACAAAGGTGTTGATAATTGTGGAACGGTGTCGATAACTGTGGACAAAGGTATCTAATTGTGGAACGGTGTCAATAACTGTGGAACATTGTCGATAACTGTGGACAAAAGTGTTGATAATTGTGGAACGGTGTCGACAACTGTGGACAAAAGTGTCGATAATTGTGCTGATAACTGTAGAACATTGTTGATAACTGTGGACAAAAGTGTCGATAATTGTGGAACGGTGCTGATAACTGTGGACAAAAGTGTCGGTAATTGTGGAACAGTGTCGATAATTGTGGAACGGCGTCGTGTGATCTGATACACCAAGTAATCAGTAATCAATTAATTTTTTCCCAGTGGAAGTTTGAATAATTATTCACGCACAATTTACATATTGGAAGTCTTTTTTTAACTTTCGCAATCGCCAAAACATCGTTAGGGTGTCGATAATTGTAGCCGCTGCTCTAGTTTTGTAAAATGTGATGTTTTTAATGCCAGTCATGCTAGTTTTCCATGGATAAAACTATCAGCTCTATTAATTTGTGAACGGACAAAAAAAAAAGCTTCACAGAGAAAATTATTGACTTGTGTACAAAACTTAACACAAATACATCGATGAACTCGCTTCAGTTCACGGTGATAATCGATTAAACGCGTCTGGAAACTGTTTACAAGTCAGTCAAGGGGTGTGAGTTGTATTGTGTAGAAAGCGCTAGATCGGGCTGTGTTTCACATCTCCCTGCACGCCCTATATAGGGTGTGAGATAATAGGCTTCACACCCTAACTAGTGCTCTGGGTTTGGGAATCGGAACGCGATCCGGATTGGGCCGATTTTTTTTTTTAAATTATTTTATTTTTTTCACGGCTAAAACAGAGCCTGGTCCCTTTAAGCCGGCAGAGAAACAGACTTGACGTTCAGCGGGAGTCTTTACGAAAAAAAGAAAAGAGAAGAGAAGAGAAAAGAAAAAGGAGCAGCAGCAGCACATTTTTTCGGACATATTGTGGATTTATGCTTGGAATTGTGAGCCTAAAGTGGGATGTTATGGGGTCCCTGAACGCGTCTGTATGAGGATGAGTGGATAAGAAGGAGAAGAAGAAGAAGAAGAGAAAGAAAGGAAGGAAGGAAGGAAGATCACTTCTTCACCCAACACACACACACACACACACACACACACACTCATTCTGAGGACCTGGGGTTTGGGGGGGAAACCAAGGACCAGGACCTTTCTCTATCTACATGTGGATTAATTTCTAATTTTTTTTATTTTAATTTTTTTAAAAACAAGAACTAAATAAATAAAACGGTCATATTGGATACACACACACGCCTTATACACAAGGTAAGAATCCCAAATTAATCTTTATCTGCCTATTTATTAATTATTTTCCCCGTTTTGTCCAAGTTGTCTTATTTGCCCAAGCTAGCTTAGCACAACGCTTAACGGCTCTCTCTCTCTCTCCCCTCAGTGTATGCTAGCTTCTCCTCACTTCTCCCAAGTTTGCTCTCACAGCACCAACCCTTTCGCGTTTTCACCGCTTTACCTCATAGTTTTAGATAATATAATATATTAAAGTTAACGACATTATTCCTGGACCTGGGTTTTCTTCTAGAACCGGAGTAAAGTCGAGAAAAAAACGGCTGGCTAACACTCTGGCTAACGCCTTGGAGCTTAGCTAGCAACGTTAGCAACCAGAACTCTGTAAACAAACAAGGTGGGAAAAAATATATATAAAACAGCAAATTATTAATACAGCCAGATGGTATGGAATAGATGATTTTATAATATCAGGCTGTCGTTTATTTAAAAAATATATATTGTTAAATGTTTATTTAACGTTGAACGTAAGCAGGCATGGTTCAGGTAAACATTTTTTTTCTCCTCTTGGATTAGAAAATATATTTATATATGTTTAATATTTCATCTAATTATTAATGTAAACTAGCAGCTGAAACATCTTCATAGCTTATTTTATGATTTATTTTAAAATTGCCTAATAATGTTCATCATATGCATTTGTTGTTGTTGTTGTTGTTGTTGTTTACTATATTCCACTAGTGTATATTGTCTGTATGTTGCACAAGTCCACCATATTATTGTGTAACACACACCAGCCACTTTAATAGGAACTTGTTCTTGGCTGCAGGACTGGAACCCAATGTGTTTTTCTGTTGGATGCTGAGATGCTTTTCTGCTCACCACGGTTGTAAAGAGTGATGATATGAGTTACGATATCCTTCCTGGCCAAAAAGCTCGAACCGCTTTTGAGTCTGTCCGTTTTCCTCGGACCTCCCGTCAACAAGGCGCTTGTTTCCACCCACAGGATTGTCGCTCATTCGCTCGGATGTTTTTTTTTGTTTTTCGCACCATTTTGTGTAAACTCTAAGCAGGAGCAGTTTCTGAAATACTCAAACCAACACCCATGCCGCAGTGAAAGAAAGTCACACTTTGAGATCAGTTTTTCCCGTTCTGATGTTTCGAAGTGAACGTTAAAGTGCATGGACCAAATTCGTTTTTGTTTTTTTTTTTAATATGAAAGAATGTCCTTTTACACACTCATCCAGAAGGGTAATTTTGCACAAGGCCATCTGTCTATAGCAGAAAAAAATAACAAAACGTGTCTGGAAAAATCCCAAGGGAGTCTGGAGCCAGATTCGTGACGTCACCTGCGGAAGCGCCAGCAGGCTGCGAGAGCTTTGCACGGTTTCAGTGCACAGCCTGTGTAGACCAAGTTTAGCAGCGAGCGATTTTGCATTGAAATATGGAATTGTCACCTGAGCGCAATGTGGGAAACGATGAGTACTAATCCCATCAGGATTGGTGTTGCTACACCCTCCTACGATACATCTGTTAACCATTTTAATAATTACGCAATAACGAAGAAATTTGCAGAAAACCACCAGGTCGTTTTCTTATAAACAAACCAGCGCTGACGTAGGATTCAGAGGGAGGCGTCCCGCACACGACGTCACGAAAATCAATGTTTGTCGGGAAATCCAAATGCCAAGTTTTTTCAGAGGCAGACCAGTTCACCTCAAATGGCTCGATTTCAACTGAATTTTTCTGGTATTGCGCAAGGTAAAAAAATTGCGCAAAATGTGACAGATATTTGACCAAAGTTTAATATAAAATAGGAGAATTTACATTGACCTTGCTCCTGAATTTACCCGTGATATGCACTTTAATGAATTGAAGCTCTTGATTTCGTATCTGCGTGATTTGATGCATCGTGCTGCTGTCGAGGGATTGGCTGATTACAGAACTGCATCAGACAGCACGTGTGTGTTATGGGTGTTCCTACTAAAGTGGCCGGTGAGTGCATTTCTCAATATTTTTTTTTGTAAATTTAAAGCAACATCTTGGTCATATTATAAACACACTATCGAGGAACCGTGTGTGTTATGATTTATTTTATTGGTATTACCGGCAGTCATCCTCAGCCCTGTTTTCCTGGACGTTCCAGAATTCACCCCCAACATTCCTGAATCTGACATTCCTAGATGCTCCAGAGTCTGCTTTACTTGATTAGCCGGATAAGGGATGAGTAGACCATAAACTCGACTGTGAGTCTGTTGTAAAATCTGTCCTGTTACCAGGTTCAGTCTCACTGCTGAGACTTAAAGGAAAACTGAAGTCATTTTTTAAACTTGCTTTATTTCTTAATTAACGTGTTATTCAAGTACGTTTTCGGTTTGATTAACCTTATATTGTGACTTGGAGTGGCATATTATACTACACTTATCGGCCTTTTCGGTTTTTAGCCATGTCGAATGCAGTTCTTTTGGTCCACGGCAGGCGTCGCTTATCCGCGCGATCTTCACGAGACTTCAAACGTGAAGTGTCAGCGCCGTCATTTTGAAAACTGTTTACACAGCGGCCATATCGTTCCAATTTAGATTAATTTCGAGATTTGCCAGCTTCATCAGTGATTGAGTTTATTCCGTACAACTTTGAACCAACGTGGAGTAGAGAAGAGTTGGAAAGACGACAGGATAAGGACGAGTCCGTCACGCTGGTATTTACGTCATTACTGTCGCACAATTAAAACGTGCCAGATCAGGTGGGTTTTCAAAATAAAAATCACATGCATGTATTTTTGTGATAAATACATATTATACTGAGCACATTTCTCACATAATCCTCATTAAGGTTTCAGACAGCGCTACAAAATGGCGTCCCCACTATTTAGTGCCCTATATGGTGAGTAGGGAGCGATTTTGGACACAGGGAAAACTTCCGGCTTGATTACGTCAGCATTCGAAAGAGGGTGCGCGCGTCTTTTGACGACGTTGGCAGATGTCGGTCACTTTGATTTCCGCTGTACGTTTTACTTCCGTCCTACGATGTCTCGCACAGGTCTCAACGAATCTCGTTTACGGCCGTTGCTTTGACATATGGACTGATATATTACAGAGCATATTTCAAACACTCATAACTTGCTATAGCAGCGACAAAATAGCTATCAAACATGCATTCCGATATTTAATGAAATGAGAGAGAGAATTTTGATGATAAATTTGCCTTCAGTTCTACTTTAAAGGTGCAATAAGTCTTTATTTTTTTGTACAAGTAACCTGGGAGATGTGTGGAATATCTGTCTAAAATCTAAAATAACAAATCTTTATTCTCTTCTGTTCTATTTCAGCGTTAACTGAACATTTACAAAATAAACAGTCGTAGCAGCAGTCCATCTTTCACACCATTATGACATTATCCATGCTGATGTGAGACGTAAACCGGTCCTGACCAGTAGCTACATATGACCTTGCGGATATGAACCCCCGCCCCACCCAAATCAATAATAAAGGGACCCCATAAGCAGAACTGAAATGTAAAAAAAAAAATACAGCTACTCTATTTTGGATTCAATTCTAAGTTGGAACCAAGTTTCGTTCCCAACCTTAGATTAAGTCGTGACCTTCACAAAAGCATCTTAAGTGATTTAAGAGAACTCGTTTGGAAAACTGACTAACGATCCGGAATGCTTGGGCTCCCTGTCAGTCATCTTGTTTTCCGCTGTAGGTTCTGGGCGGCGCTTTGTGGACATGGACAGGAAAAAGCACGTTCAAATGTCAAACCCACCTCGTCATTAGAGACCTAATCTTTAGAGGAAAAAACAAGACAGATGTTACGTAATGCACCTTTCAACAGAAAACTCCACCCTGATACACATGAAATATTTTCCTGTTACAGTGAATTTGTTGGCTGGTGGTGGTTGTGAGAAGTTAGTCGTTGTGTAAGGCGCCGATGCAGTCACACTGGGGTTTCTTTGGAGAAAATGTGAACAAACCTGAAGATGAGGGACAAAATGAACAAGAGCATCTTTTCTCGTTCGCTGTCGAGTTTGCGAGACGTAGAGATGTCAGTGCAAACTTTGAACTCCCAGGATGCAGTGCAGATGTTCAGCTCCACGAGGTGTTGGTGCTGAGTTTTTAGATAACGATCAAGACGATGACGAGTGATGAGAGATAATGATATTAGCAAGAAAGTTGAAGCTTTGTTGAAACCGACCTATTTTAGCAGAGATTATAGATTAAGGATTAAAGCACTGCCGCATCAGTCCTAATCTCTTAGTTGAGCTGTCAGTCTTCCTGCCTGTCTGTCTTTCTCTTAAGGTTTCTTTCTGTTCATATCTCTCTCATATTCTGTTTCTCTCATATATTGTGTCTCTCTTGCTCTCTCATATTGTCTGTCTCTCTCATATATTCTGTCTCTCTCTCGCTCTCTCATATTCTCTCTCATATATTGTCCATCATATTCTGTCTTTTTTTCTCTCTCTCATTCATATTCTCTCATATTGTTTGTCTCTCTCTCATACTGTCCATCTCTCTCATTCTATCTCATGCTCTCTCACTGTGTCTGTCTGTCTTGTTCTCTCTCTCATATTCTCTCTCTCATTCTGTCTGTCTCTCTCATTCTCTTGCTTCCTCATTCTCTCTCCCCATATTTTTTCTCTCTCGCTCTCTCCCCTCTCTCTCATTCTGTCTCTCTTTTTGTTTTTCTCTGTCTGTAGCTCTTGTCTGTCTCTTTCATTCTGTCTCTTAATGTCTGTCCAGCTGTCTCTTTCTGTTTGTCTCCGTTTTTCATTTTTCTGTTTGTTTCTATCAGTCTGTCTAGAAATGAAGCAAGCACTCGGAATTTCTGACCTCTGACTCGGGGGGGACGCAAAGACAACACCCTATCAACTAGGATTCGGTCTCTCCTCAACCCCGAGTTCATCAAGTGACGTTAAAGCAAAATGTCTGCTCTCAGTGGTGTTTACGGCACGGCAGCTTTAAAGGAGTCGAAACCCGAAGTCTCTGAAGCTGATCTGTTGGAACGGAGTACAGATTTAAAAATCAAAGGAATAAAGCACCGCTGCATCACTTGAGTAGGTAGCAAGACCTAAATCTCACTGACACCGCGATCAGAGGAGCATTGTGGGTAATGTAGGAAATGAACCAAAGCGAAAAGACGTTTAAACTCAAACTCAGGATCACGGTTTATTTAGATGAATATCCCAGTCGTTCAGGGTGTCGTAACTGCGGAGAGTAATTATACTGAGGGTTTTTTTTTTTTTTTTAAATGCAGGCTTCATTAAATCTGTGGATCTGCCCCATAATGACGTCCCTCTTTCAGGCGTATGTTCAGCGTAATGCGTGTTACAAGTGAAGAACGACGAGTCGTGTATTAACATTTGACAGATTGATTGGACTAAAGAATAAAGCGGCGTGTTCTCAAAACGTTCCTCCTCTTTACGTACGCCTGCTCGTTGCTAGGATACCCGTCTGTATTTCCGTTCAACAGAAAACATAAATCAGAACCGTCAAACGGGTCAAAGACCTTCGATCTTTCACACCTCGTCGCTGAAGTGGAATTTTTTTTTTCTTTCTCTGCTGTTTTTCCCATCAAAGCCAAACCAGCTGGATTTTTATAACCGATTTTGTTTCATTTTCTAATCAGATCGTTTAGAAGACGCATCATCGTTCTTTTAATTTAGAAATAACACCTGGCGAGTAACGCGGTAAAGGTGCAGGAATGTTCCAAAAGGGAGCTGATGTAACCGAAGGAGACGAGCGTAATGACAGCTGAGTCAGTGTGGAGCATCGCCATGTTGTGTGGTTTTTTTTTTTTTTTTTTTCCTGCTCTGAGAAATTTGTTGCTTGTTTGGTTGCCAGATCCAGATGAACAACTCGTTAAGTAAGTGTTCTCGATCCCTCATTGTTCAGATTAACGATGTTGGTGGATTTACACATTGGATGATTTTAAACAATGGTTTAACGGCTGAATGTTTTGAAATGTTGTGTGCAGTGAAGCTGCGCCAGCGTTACAGTGACGTGCTTTTTTTTTTTTTGTGTGCCTCACCTCAAGATAAAGGTGGCGTGAACATATTTTCAAGCTCTTTGTACCCTCTTTTTTTTTTTTTTTCTTTAATAATTTATGAGGATCTTGGCCTGTATCGACTCCAGCCCGGTTCGCTGACTGGGCCGTATTTTATTTTATTAGCTGTTTTCTGCAGACGTAGGCAAAGTCCCCCTGCTTTAAAAAAAAAAAGAACGAAAAACACCTGAGGCAGGAGGTAAAGGTCAGCGGCATTCGTCATGAGACGCCTCTGAGCACCTGGAATATCTGCAGCACTGCCGATTCTGAATTCACCAACTGAACACAGATATTTGCAGTATTATTATTATTATTATTATTATTATTATTATTATTATACTGGTTTACGTCTGTCAGTCTGTCCATCCTAATCTCCGTCCATCCGAAACGCCCTTTTTCTCAGCAGCCACAAATCATAGCTACTTGGTACCGAGCTTCAGCTTGGGGTTCTATACCGTGTATACCGTTTTTTCAGGTCTGTCCCACATCCACTTCCTGTTTACCGACTGTATGTATTTATGAAACGCACAGCATGGATTTACAAACTTGTCGTAACACTTTTCTCAGCAACTACAAATCACAACTGCTTGATATTTGGTACCGAGCTTCAGCTTGGGGTTCTATACCGTGTATACCGTTTTTTTCAAGTCTGTCCCACATCCACTTCCTGTTTACCGACTGAATGTATTTGAGATATCGGTTGGATTTTGACGCTGTTTCAAGAAGCAAAATGCGATTTCAAAATGACAGTTTACCGGGATGCTGTTTGAAATCCCTGGCGAGAGACACTGCTCTTTACTTACTTATTTCAGGGTTCATTATTTGTTGAAATCATCGTTCATAATAAGTGTCCTATTCCTTCGATTGCTTGCATTCTGATATAAGTGAGAGTGGGGGGGGGGGGGGGATACGTACGAATACTTTATTGTCCACAATGTGGAAATTTGTCTTCAGTTTCATCACAAACAATTAAACATTAAAATCACAATACACAAATCAAACATTCAAGCACTACATTTTGTAAAAATAGAAGAAGAGAAAACGAAGTTATTATAAAAATACATTAGCACTCAAAAGAGTGTTTAAAAGAATGAAATGGCTGAAAAGTAATAAATATCATATATAATAATAAATAAGTACCGTATTTTCTGGACTATAAGCCGCTACTTTTTTCCTAGGTTTTGAACCATGCGGCTTATACAAAGGTGCGGCTATTCTGTGGATTTTTCTTCCACCGCTAGGGGCGCTCTAACCGGAAGTAGAATCAAAAATAAGATAGACGAAAAATCAATGCAAAGAAGAATTAGCAGATCTTTAGCAGATAGAACACGCACGACAAATTACTAACTGGTAATTATTTTCAAATCCAGCGAAGATGATTAAAGTGACTTGTGGTTTCAAACACAGGAGAAATGAAGGTAAATAAATACCGGTTATTTTCTCTTGGCTCTGTTCCGTTTTAATCAGCAAAGTTGCTGCCGTGTTAAAAGGCACTGTTCGGAAAGAATCTGTTCAGGTACATACATGTACATTTACAGTACAAAATCGTTCTGTACATGCAGTAAATATCTAATTTTTCAACATAGATATCTGCGGCTTATAGCCCGGTGCGGCTTGTATATCTTTTTTTAAAATTTTTTTAAAAAATGGAGCGGATGCGGCTTATATACAGGTGCGCTCTATAGTCCAGAAAATACGGTAATCAGACCAATAAAAAAGACTGGGGTGAATTAAGTAAGAATCCCTATATTATTTATCGCCCTTATTCCTTTTGAGATGAAGGAGTTTTTAAAGATGTTCTTATTAGCTTTGGGCACTCTGAAACGCCTCCCAGAGGGTAGAAGCTCGAATTCACAGTGGAGCGGGTGGGAAAGATCATTTATGATTTTCCTGGTTTTGTTTAAAATCTGTTCATTATACATTAAAGTGCTTTTGTGGCTTTCCTATTATCTTTGTACGTAAGTGAGCAGTAGCTCGTTGTCATTGTCGTTTCCAGTTGCGTTCTGTCTCTCTGTCCGTCTCTTGAGCGTTTCACACACGGAGTCGATACTCAGGAGGGCCGCTCAGGAATATTAACGGCTGCTGAAGTATATTTGTTGACCCGTTTTGGCAAATAATTTGAAGAGCGAGAACATTCCGTGAGCGATGGATAAATAATGAACATGATGTTCTGGATCAGTGAAAGGAGCTGCGTTGTGCTGGAATGAGGGGATGCGTAGCTGAACATGAACCGTAATGACGTCACACGGGGGCGAAGTAAACGCAGCAAGTCATACAAACGCACAATAAGTGGTAACAGGAACATATACGGTACTGTGCAAAAGTCTTAGGCCCCTTATTTTTTTTTTTCCATACAAACTTTTGTTATCCATTTTGTATTTTATGACTTCTACATTGAGCCATCGAGTTCTAAATGTTCATTTCTTTTCCAGCACAAAATTAAATGTTACAGAAAAACAAATGTTTGTATCTGAGCAGCATAATAATAATAATAAGTTCAACTTGTATAGCGCCTTTCAAGAAACCCAAGGACGCTTTACAATTATAGACAAAGAAAAAAAATCATAACAAAAAATAATAAATAATTTAATAAATAATAAAAAAGTAAAAAGTCCACCAAGTAGGAGTCAGGATGTAATTCCAGTGGTGTAGCAGCCACAGTCCCACCAAAAGGTGCATGAGAACGAGTCCCACATCTCCAGCACAGCCGCCGTGACGCCGTCAGCCACATCGCTCAAACACCACGCCGTGGATCCACAAAGCGAACACAGAAGCTCCGCCACGCAGAGCGCTGGTGTGACCCAAACCGCCTGCACAGCCGCCGCGACGCCACCGAGCAACATCGCTCGGAACATCACGCCAAGCATTAAAAGCGCAGAGCGCTGGACAACCACGAATGTTAAATGAGCAGCGAGCTCACTGCAGTCCACAGCTGGGAGCACAGGCATCACCCACAGCGAACCAAGACCTGGAGGGAACCGACGCCCAAAACTGGGTCCGGAGCGACACCACAACGGGCGGACAAAACACTCAAACACCAAACTATACAAACACACAGGGAAAAAAAATAAATAAATAAAATGAAAATTGAAAAAGAAATAAAATAAAAAAAAAAAAAGCTCTGGTGAGAAGCGACAGCCAGAATGCGCACGACGTTCTCTCAACCGGAAACGAAATAATAGTATATAAGAAATAATATATTATATTATATAAGGGAGCGCTTTTCAGATTAAAAAAGAAACTATAATGAAGGCTGCTGGGTTTTGGTGCAAAATGAAGACGCGAGTGTGACGGTCAAAGTGTCCAGAAGAACTGTGGCTGGTTCTGGAAGATGCTCAGCAAAACCTACAGCTCATTTCCGCATAAAACTGCACTCACTGGACCTGAATACCTTTTTTTCTTTTTTCTTTTTTTTTTAAGCGAAGGGTTGTGTCATACCAAATATCAGCTTCCTGCTTACTGTTTTTCATTTCGTTATTTTGTTCTTTTTTCTTCAGCTGTTTTTGGTCGACAGCGTTTCTTTAGACGTGCCTCAGACTTGCACCGTGCTGTGCATCACTGAGAGCGTTCACTTGCCATGTTGGTGTAACTTGGATGCGTTTCCGCTTGTGTAATGACGCTTCATGTAACTGGTTTCTCAGCTCACTGCTCTTTCCAGGTGGCTACCCGACACTGCTAAGTGGATCCAAATGATGAGGAAATAAAGCGGGATTTTTAAGCGCTAAACCAAAACCTCAAATGAGCTCACGAGGAACAAACTCGAAGAGAACTTTTTTTTGTTAAGCTTTGAATTTTGTATGTTCTGTGTGCAACATTTTCATGTCCTTTACAAGTCACGGACCTGTTTAAGTGAAGTGATGAGCTGCACTATGTGTAGTTGTTGTTTTGAGATGTGCCCAGATGTTTGATACTCGTGATAAAGCAATCAACTTCTGTAGAACCAGTGCTCTGTATGGGGGGGGGGAGTGTCATGGCCTTGTGTGGGTGTGTGAAGGTCAGGTCTAGGCTTTTATTAGAAGTGTGTGTGTGTGTGTGTTTAGATTTCCTCTTAGCGAGAGCATTGGTGTGACCCAGACAAAATGTTTAATTACTCTAAAAGGTCAGAGGAAGCGTTTAGAGTAATCACCTGCTGGCTGACTGCAGGCTGCTGTAATTTTGTTTTATTTAAAAATTTTTTTTGAGTTTGTGTTCATTTTGATGAAGGTCAGTTAAACCGCATGACTGCTGACGCTGTTGGGATTCTGGTTGTTGCCCTTTGTTGCTGTTCTGTGTGTGTGTGTGTGTGTGTGTGTGTGTGTGTGTGTGTGTGTGTGTGTGTGTGAGAGAGAGAGAGAGAGAGATTTGTTTTGTTTTTGTTTGACAGCTTTCACAAAACGGTGTCACTTGTTTAGTGGTCATTTATTAAAGGAGAACTGAAGGCAATTTATTTATTTTAAATAATCAATTCTATTTCTCATTTTATTAAATATCGGAATGCATGTTTGATCGCTATTTTGTCGCTACTATAGCAAGTTATGAGTGTTTGAAATACGCTCTGTAATATATCAGTCCGCATGTCAAAGCAACGGCCGTAAACGAGATTCGTTGAGACCTGTGCGAGACATCGTAGGACGGAAGTAAAACGTACAGCGGAAATCAAAGTGACTGACATCTGCCAACGTCGTCAAAAGACGCGCACGCCCTCTTTCGAATGCTGATGTAATCAAGCCGGAAGTTTTGTTTGTTTTGATAGCGATCAGGAAAGTTTGAAAAAAGTAGGCAGTAATCGTCATTTAAACTCGTTTTTGTGCAATATTTCGTTTGGAAAACAGTTTTCAAAATGGTGGCACTGACACCTGGCTGACACTTCATGTTTCGAAGTCTCGCACAAGTCTCGTGAAGATCGCACGGATAAGCGACGCCTGCCGTGGACCAAACGAACTAAATTCAACACGGCTAAAAACCGAATAGGCCGATAAGTATAATATTTATTTAATTGCAATCAGTTGCCAATACGAGTCACGATATAAGGTTACTAAGGTGGGGTTTACATTAGACCGTATCAGCGGATCATCAGATTAACGTTTTTAAAACGATTAGTGTGCACACAGCAACGCCAATACGCGGATACGCTCGGCTCCACAGGCATCCTGCGCTCCAAATCACTCTGCCCTGAACAGCGAGTGCCCTCTGGAGGGTGCGCACTCCGGCCCTGCGCAGCTCACAGAGCGCGCGAGTGGAGTGCACGAGCAGTGATTTGGGACTGAGCCGCTGTGTGTGATCTCGGTGCATATCGGGCATGCGCATCACTTACCACTTGCAAGTGGAAGGATGGCAAGCCTAAAGACAATCATAACTACACAATGGGCAGTATTTGCATCAGTATTTGCAGTATTTTCATACTTTTATACTCTAATGAAAGGTGATACAAGGCGGAAGTCCGCGCCGTTTTTCAGCAGTCGCGTCACATGACCAACGCCAGCGAATCAGGAAGGTGGATGTCACAGTGACGTTGTCCAATGACGACGCCAGCTAGAGCTCAGCACAGCGTATCCGCATATTCTCAATGTTTACACAGCACCGGACCAGACACGATTTGGATTGAATACGTGGACCCTGGCGGATTCCCGTTTCCCGGCGTTTCCAGGCGTTTTAATGTAAACGGACAGTGCATCCGCGAAGAAAACGAGACCGATACGGTCTAATGTAAACTTGGCCTAAAAACGAAAATGTAATTGAATAACATGTTAATTAAGAAATAAAGCAAGTTTAAAGGTCAGAGGTGAAATGTAGAATATTAACTTTGTCTAGAAGAACAACCCAAGAAGCGAATTCAATCTTCCTAGTGACTAACTTGCACCCTAAAACTGAATAAAATTAGCCTAGTAAACTAGACCCACCCGCCTAGCGGCCAAAAATATTTTTGCCTACGAGTGGGTCTAGCCTCGGACCATATCAACAACACACCCCGGGCATCAAATCGTGCCCGCCAATCACAACGCAAGGTTTTTGTTTGGATTCTTTGGGCGGGCTTTTGCAGGAGTGACGACAAAGCTGCGCGACGCTGGAGAAAGCACAACAGGAAAGATGGCTACGGCTAGTGAACAGCGCGCGTTTGACTCCGCTTTGGAATCAGTTTTAGAAGAATTAGACTTGGAGTTTTCGTTGAAACATGAGCAGGAAGAGGCTCTCCGCTCATTCCTTTTCAAGAAGGACGTTTTCGCTGTTTTGCCGACCGGCTATGGCAAAAGTCTGATCTACCAGCTGGCTCCCACACTGCTTTCTGTCTCTCTGACTACGTCACAGTCACTGTTGCGCTGATTGGTCAGAGCGTTGGCCTATACGCACAGAGACAGTTTGAAAGACAACGGGTTGTTCCACCCACCCCCTTTGGAAATGTCTACGACTGAGACCAGACTAAATATTCACATTTAGTCTGGCTTGCCAGGCTAGAATAAAATGGTTAAAATGTACTGTTTTGCCCAATTTCTGAAGGTTTGTTTACATCTCACTAGAGCTAGGCGATAAATCGATTTTATCGATTAATTTGAATTTACAGTTAAGGACGATTTTTTTTTTTTTTTAAATGAAAATCGGTTTTCTCTCAGTTTTAACTTCCGCCACCGACGCTCCCCTCTGCGCATGTGCAGAACGGATCAGGCACTGACACAATAGTCCTCCTCCCGCGCGCTTGCCATAGACGCACACGAACAACATGGCAGCGATTGAGGGAAAGCCGCAACTTGTGCCCAAGAAAGGAGTAACTTCCTCCGTGATGTGGAATTGGTTCGGTTTTGCGGCGTCGGATGCAGACCAAACAAGTCCTCGTTGTGAGGTGTGTGTTTGAAAACGGTTGCTTCCAAAGGAAGCAGCACGACGAATTTATTCCAACACCTTAAACAGAAGCATGCAGCGGAGCGGGAGAAGTGCTGCTCCCAGCGGAATGAAAACAGCCGCAGCACGAGCACACCATCCGCAGTAAAGCAAGCAACCGTCCCTGACACATTTTCGAACTGTGTGCCTGATGATAAGAATGGGGCGCGGTGGAAGGCAATCAGAGATGCTATCGCGATGTTATCTCGTCTACAAGCTTGTTTTTTGGCTTGTTTCTGGTTGCACTTTAACCCCAAAGGGGAAATTTAAGTGAAAACACAATGAAGGTAAAACTCGTTTTGAACCATTTCTTTGTCATCTGTAGTTTAATTTTTAGTGTGGGGGGGAATCGATTAAAATCGGAAATCGGATTTTTTTGTGAAAAAAGATTCTTTTTTTTTTTAAGGCCATATCGCCCAGCTCTACCTCTCACTTATGCGCACTTTCACCACCAGGGGACCGTCGTCGTGACGTCATTCAAGGCAAACAGACTGGGGGCAGCTCTGTGTTTACCTGCGAACCGAGTACACGTGTACGGACTTTGGTCGTGAGAGGTTGTGTAAAATGTCTGATAGTGATTTTGAAGTAGGAACTCTCCAAATTGAATATCAAGAGGTGAAACCATATACGTATGAACCTATGGCCGTCGCGAAGCAATCAGTGAATCGGACAGCGACTCGGCCGACTCTGATCGCGGTGACCCCGGACCTCAACAAGACTCGCGCCCAAACGATTTATCCTGGTAGTGATGATAAATTCCTACTTTCGTCGTAATACTAAACTAGAAAAGCACTCGGAGAGCGCAGACCTCCGCCAAGAATCCTTTAAAAAATTCCAGGATCCAGACGGTGATCCGGATCACCGCCAAAATTTAATGGATTGTTACTTGTGCCCAGTCACACCTCTGGAAAAAATTTCAGAGCAATCCGTTCATAACTTTTTTTCTGTAATGTTGCAAACAAACAAACCAACACTACCGAAAACATAACCACCTTGGCAGAGGTAATAAGAGGCCTTTTGAAGAATAATTAAACCGCCCTCCTTAGTGGATATAGGTAACGATTACTTGACAGTATGCCGGTAGGCCACATTAGCCTGCCATCCGCGGCATTATACTATTTATAGCCGACTCTAAGCGAGGAAATCTCCCTTTGTCTCATTTCCACAATGATTGTACAGGATCCCTCAGGATTCTTGACTTGTTAATTGCAAGCAAAAGTAAAAATCTTTACCTCCAATCTTCTCCCTTTTGCTTGAGCGTTGCTGCTCTGTTTCTTCTTTGACTGCTTGATTTTGTTTCACGTGCACAATCCACTCTCTCCGCCTCGTCTCCTCTTCCGGAAAAAACAACCCTCTGGCTTCACACGCACAGTCCACTCTCTCCGCCTCGTCTCCTGTTCCGGGAAAAAAACAACCCTCTGGCTTCACATGCACAGTACACTCTCTCCGCCTCGTCTCCTCTTCCAGAAAAAACAACCCTCTGGCTTCACGCGCACAACCCATTCTCTCCGCCTCATCTCCTCTTTCGGAAAAAGCCAACCCACTCGCTCCGCCTCTTCTCCTTTTGCGGAAAAAGCCAACCCACTCGCTCCGCCTTTTCTCCTTTTTTGGAAAAAGCCAACCCTCTCGCTCCGCCTCTTCTCCTCTTTCGGAAAAAGCCAACCCACTCGCTCCACCTCTTCTCGTTTTTCGGAAAAAGCCAACCCACTCGCTCCGCCTCTTCTCCTCTTTTGGAAAAAGCCAACCTACTTGCTCTGCCTCTTCTCCTCTTTCGGAAAAAGGTAAAAACTTCTTCCTGAACTGGTCCCGTTGTTACAGTTCACTGCACAACAATAAGGCATGGTTTTTCTTTGGAAATTCCTGAACGCACGCCTGCACTCAAGCCGAACAGCAGTGCAAGTAAATGGAAGTGGACTCAACTCAAGCGGTTTGTTTGGCTTAAATGACGTCACGTGCCGAGTGGTCACGAAAATAGCCGAACAGAAATTTTACAGCATGGATAGCGATAACGACAGTGTTCACAGCGGAAGCGAGTTTTACTACCCTGAGGAAGAAGAAATAAAAGAAAACATTTCGGGAGAAAGCTAAAAACCGCTAACTTGCTAACGCCGAGCAAAAACATGGCTGACTCCTATTTGTATAAATAGGGGACTACATAGGCGGCAAAATGTAGTTTTTTTTTTCCTGCCATGGAAGTGCACTTGTATACCGAGGAGGAAGCCATTTGCATTACAGCCGTGAATGAGGATTCAAAATGGCGGCTCGGCTCGGTTTTCCCTTTCGGGCGCTCTCGTTTTCTGTTAGAATTTGGTAAAGAAAAAAATAAATATATTATTTACCAGCTTAAGGTCGGTCCGTATGGTGAAATACCGTGACCTCGGCCTTGAATACTGACCTCGGCCCAGAGGGCCTCGCTCAGTACTTTCAAGACCTCGGTCACGGTATTTCATGATACGGACCTCCCAGCTGGTAAATAACATTTATATAATATAGGATGAATTTTACAAAATTTTCGTCACATTTTTCTCAGCAACCCCCAATCATAGCCACTTGGTACCGAGCTTCAGCTTGGGGTTCTATACCGTGTATACCGTTTTCAGGGTTGTCACACTTTGACTTCCTGTTTACCGACTGAATGTATTTACAAAACGTATAGGGTGGATTTTGACGCTATTTCAAGAAGCAAAATGCGATTTCAAAATGAGTTGACCAAGATGCTATTTGAAATCCCTGGGGAGAGACACTTCTCTTTACTTAGTTGTTTCAGAGTTGATTATTTGTTGAAGTCAACATTCGTAATAAGTGTCCTATTCCTTCTGTGTCCTATTCATTCTGATATAAGCGAGAATGGAGGGATACGTAAGTGAGCAGTGGCTCACAGTTGATCTTGTTTAGACCAGTTGTTCTGGACGATGAAATCATTTATCGTGATACTTTAAAATCTGGAAAATCACGATCCGAGAAATCCGTATCGCGCAAGCCTATGTGGATCTGATCCCGATCGTTATCTTTCACCGGCATAAAGTGACTACACAGCACGACGAGCTAATAACCACACACCTCTCCTTCACACCACGTTAACCGAAACTTTTATGCTCCTGAGGCTGAAGTGCCAATACTCAGCTGTTAAATCTTTAATTAAAGTCCACACTCGTGAAGCACAGGACTTTTAAAAGCCACATCCTGGTCACCGTCCAATCGATTTCTTCATCGTTGCTGTTGGCTGACTCATGTTGTGTTGGTGTTCTGGGGTTGATGTAGGAGTCAGAGATGTTTATTCAGCATGTTTTGACTTTCCCTTCTCCCTTTTTCAGTCAGGTGACGTTGCATGATGTCTTCGTGATGGATAATTGACCTTGAGCTGAAAGATTTGAGCTAGCAGCAGAGAATTCAGGGCTGAGGCTTTCAGTGTGATTTCAATAGCTCTGCTGAGGAAAAACAGTCGTGGAAGTGTGTGTGTGTGTGTGTGTGTGTGAGAGGTGTGTATTCAGCCTGTCCTCTCATAGGCCCTTTCAGCTGCAACCTCGCTGACAATTCCAGGAAACTGGAGGCCTGCCAGAGAGAGAATTTTATATTTAAAAAAAAAAGGTATGAAAGACTAAAACGATGTGCAAGGCTGGCATTGAGCGTTAGACAAAGTGTGTGTGAGTGATGCAGTAGATACCAGAACCTATAGAGCTTGAGTGCTGATTCCATGCACATGTTTATCCACAAACTAATTTATGCCGCTTTTCCACTACAAACGTGGCTGAGTCGGGCTGAGCCGTGCCGTGCTGAGTCGAGCTGAGCGGGGCTATTGGAGTTGCATTTCGACTACAACCGTGCTGGCTGGAAGTGGGTGGACACATTGGGTGGAGTTAGCGAAAGTGGGTGGACGTCACGTGATGTTGTTAAGCAGCGCAAACAGTGACATCAGTGATCTTTTAAGCGGTAGTCTCACGACCCGGATAGTAAACAATAAACATGGAGGACATGGAGTCGTTAGTGTTGCTGGTCTTGGTGCTGTGGCTTGTTGTCACCGACAACGCCAACAGATACTGGCAAGAGCGTATAGATGAGGCGAGGCGCATAAGGCTTCAGAAATTCTCGTAATTTGTAATTCTTCTCCTTCCGGGTTTGCGGTGTTTACAGATCCCCAGCGTGCTCGCGGGGCGTGTGTGGGCATGTGAGGACACTCCTCCTCACCAATCAGTGCACAGGGGAAGTGTCTGCTCACGCCCCCAACCTCACTCGGCTCGCTTTGGCTCGCTTCAGCCCCACTCCAAAACTGTGCGAGTTTTAGGGGCTAAGCAGGGCTGAAGCGAGCTGAGTCGTGCTGTTTTTTGGTAGTCGAAACGCGAGCCGTGTCGGGCTGAAGTGAGCTGAAGCGAGCTGAAGTGAGCTGAAAAAGGGTAGTGGAAAAGGGCCATTAGTGTCCACAATTGTTGGAACCCCTTGGAGAGATTAAAAAAAATATATTGAAATAAATGTTCATAGAAAACAAACCCCTTCATCAAGATATGAAATGAATCAAAACCCCTGAATTTAATACTTTTTGTACAATCTCCCTTTGCTAGTAAAACAGCACTGAGTCTCTCCCAGAACACTTTTTTTTTTTTTAAATATAAGGTTTGAGATCCAGAGCAGGGCATCTGTTGCCCCTTTTCCACCAAAGCAGTTCCAGGGCTGGTTCGGGGCCAGTGCTTAGTTTGGAACCGGGTTTTCTGTTTCCACTGACAAAGAACTGCTCTGGGGCCAGAAAAACCAGTTCCAGGCTACCACCAACTCTCTGCTGGGCCAGAGGAAAGAACCGCTTACGTCAGCGGGGGGGCGGAGTTGTTAAGACCGACAACAATAACAAGACTGCGAAAGGTCGCCATTTTTTAAGCGATGAGAAGCAGCAGCTGTACAAACGCGAAGTAATTGTTGTTGCTGCTGCTGCTTTTTCGTGTTGTTACTATGATGTTTGCGCCAAGGTTTATACAAACGGAGCGACGTAACTGACGTATACAGCGACGTAATGACGTGGCACCGCGAGCTATGGAAAAGCAAACTGGTTCTCAGCTGGCTCGCAAGTTGAACGAGTTGTGAACCAGCACCAGCACTGGCCCCGAACCTAGCCTGGGCCCGCCCATCCTAAGTGTGACGCAACACGGGGGCCCTGTTGCGAACTTAGTCTGGCAAGGCAAGCTATCTCCAGCTCTTCCAAGCTCCCGAAAAATCGGGAGCCAATCAACTTTGAGCATCTCCAACGGCCCTGGGTAGAGGCGTGTTCAAGGCAGTGACGTAGTAGAACTGCGACCGGAAAGCCATAGATTGTTTACAGAATCTGTGCCGGAAGCGCTTCATTCACTAGAAACATTACGAACATGGAGCAGCGCAAGCCTTTGACACAGCGGTAGATGCTGTATTGAAAGCATTCAACGGGAAGTTCTCATTGAAAACGGAGCAAAGAGCAGCCCTGGAGGTATTTATCTTCTTCCTGTTACTCAAGCAGTTTCCGTCGCGTCACATACATCAGAGGAAAGAGTGATGTGATTGGTTTAAGCTTCGTCACAGCCTTTTCTGGCTTCGACCAGTAGCAAACTGAGGCATTTCAGGGAGGCGGGTCAACCACGCGCTTTGGGAAACGGTTGGGCTTAATATCTTTGCCAGACCAATGCTCGCATTGCTTTAAAGTTGCGTTAGCCAGACTACCCCGAACCAGCCCTGGAACTGATTTGGTGGAAAAGAGGTATGAGACTGTTCCTCTGTACACAGTCTCTCCAGAGATCATCCAGGGGCCTCGACCCTCTCGTGTGCTCTCTCTCCTGTTCAGCGCAGCCACAGGCTTACACTGGGGTTCAGCTCAGGGGACTGACATGGCCATGAAGCTTGATTTGTGCTCAGGGAACCATTTTTGTGTTGATTTGGACATCGGATCATTGTCTTGCTGGAAGATCCAATGACTACCCAGTTTTTGTTTCCTGGTTGAGGCAGCCAGATTCTGATTCTGGTGTTTTCATGGAGTCCATGAGGCCATGGACCCTAACAAGGTTTCCAGGGCCTTTGGAGGAAAAACAGCACCAGAACCTCCATCATGTTTTACAGTTGGGATCGGGTTCTTTTCATGATTGCCCTTTATTTTTTCTCCTTGTTCCATCGGACCAGAGAAAACGGTTCCAGTCAAAGCTGTAGTAGCATTCTGCAAATTCCAGATCCTTACGTTTTGTGGTTAACTGACAGAAAAGGCTCCCCCCCCCCCCCCCCCCCCCCCCCCTTTTTCTTCTGGAACCTTCCAAATAACCTGTTGCTATGGTGGTTTTGGTGACTTGGAAACCCCAAGATTTTACCTTTTCTTGTAATTCACCAACAGTGATCCAACAGATTTTATTTATTTTTTGGGGGCGCCTCTTACCCTCCTCCTCACTGTACATGGGCAAAATAAACTCTGCTCCTCTTCCAAGAGAGTTTGTTCCAATTGGTGTCCACTTTTTATTTTTATTGCGCTAATAGTAGAAATGGACATTTTTAGACGAGTAGCTATTTAAAAAAAATAAATAAATTCCCTGACTTATGAGCAATTCCAGCGTAATGGACGTGACACTTGAACTCAAAATGGCAACAAATGACCCAGTGCATGTTTTATCGTCTCCCAGTATTTAAACAGGTGTTGCATATTTTGAGGCTGTACCATACTGGAGAAGTGATAGAACAAGAACAATTCCCATAGTACATCTAGGGCATGCCAGAAAATGCCAATAAAAGATGCGTTATGGATGTGACAGAAAAAGTATCACTTTTCTTGGGTGACTGTACATTTTTATCAAACTCTGTGAAATTGTAAACCTAATGTCGAAATGGAGATATCCGTTTGATAGAGGGGTCCAAGGTGAATATTAAAAAATCTTTGTTTAAAATATTTTGTATTTTATGCAGAGTTTTGGAAGGAAAAGTCAGCGTTATGGATGTGACGAAATTCCGTTATGGATGTGACGCGTCTGAAATAGACATGGCATATGTTTAGAAAATCAGCAATTTAACCACCATAACCCTTTGAAAAACTCTCTAAATATCAGCTAAAACTATCAAAGTTCTTAAATAATATTTAGGATGGCTGTTGTTTTGCTGTTTTGTGGATTTTAGCATACATTTCTGTGGCTTGTGGCAATAATATAGAATTGTACATGATCAAAGTTGATTTTAGCTTGGGTTTTACATTATAAGAAAGAAAGACTGACAGTGACATATTAGGTTGGTTACAAATTGGTTCAACTTATTCACATCTGTAAAATACAGGCTTAGGTGAGATCTCTGGGAGTGGTTTTGATGTATTACATGCTGCTTTATTTTTGCATGGTGAGGTTGACATTTACATGGAATTGCCCTTATGAAAGTTAACACACTTCTCGCTCATTTGGTTTGTGTGTTCTCTGATCTTTCCCATGTTGATGGATAACTAATACCCCTTTTCCACCAAATCAGTTCCAGGGCTGGTTCGGGGCTGGTGCTGGTTCACAACTCGTTCAACTTGCGAGCCAGCTGAGAACCAGTTTGCTTTTCCATAGCTCGCGGTGCTAAGGGAAGCCACGTCGTTACATCGCTGTATACGTCAGTTACGTCGCTACGTTTGCATAAACCTTGGCGCGAATATCGACGCAAAAACAACACGGAAGAAGCAGCAGCAACAATAATAATAATAATAATGGATGACTTCGCGTTTGGTCAGCTGCTGCTTCTCATCGCTTAAAAGTGGCGATCTTTCGCAGTCTTGTTACTGTTGTCGGTCTTAACAACTCCGCCCCCCGCTGACGTAAGCGGTTCTTTCCTCTGGCCCAGCAGAGAGTTGGTGCTAGCCTGGAACCGGTTTTTCTGGCCCCAGAGCCAGTTCTTTGTCAGTGGAAACAGAAAACCCGGTTCCAAACTAAGCACTGGCCCCGAACCAGCCCTGGAACTGCTTTGGTGGAAAAGGGGCATCAGGGAATCTGGCCTCTGTCACATACAGTGGGGAAAATAAGTATTTGATACGCTGCTGATTTTGCAAGTTTTCCCACTTACAAAGAATGGAGAGGTCTGTAATTTTTATCGTAGGTACACTTCAACTGTGAGAGACAGAATCTAAAAAAAAAAATCCAGAAAATCACATTGATTTTTTAAAAAATAATTAATTAGCATTTTATTGCATGAAATAAGTATTTGATCACCTACAACCATCAAGAATTCTGGCCCTCACAGACCTGTTAGTTTTTCTTTAAGAAGCCCTCCTATTTTCCACTCATTTACCTGTATTAATTGCACCTGTTTGAACTCGTTACCTGTATAAAAGATACCTGTCCACACACTCAATCAATCAGACTCCAAGCTCTCCACCATGGGCAAGACCAAAGAGCTGTCTAAGGACACCAGGGACAAAATTGTAGACCTGCACAAGGCTGGGATGGGCTACAGGACAATAGGCAAGCAGCTTGGTGAGAAGGCAACAACTGTTGGCGCAATTATTAAAAGATGACTGTCAATCTCCCTCGGTCTGGGGCTCCATGCAAGATCTTGCCTCGTGGGGTATCAATGATCATGAGAAATGTGAGGGATCAGCCCAGAACTACATGGGAGGACCTGGTCAATGGCCTGAAGAGAGCTGGGAACACAGTCTCAAAGATTACCATTAGTACCACACTACGCCGTCATGGATTAAAATCTTGCAGCGCGCGCAAGGTCCCCCTGCTCAAGTCAGCACATGTCCAGGCCCGTCTGAAGTTTGCCAGTGACCATCTGGATGATCCAAAGGAAGCATGGGAGAAGGTCATATGTTCCGATGAGACCAAAATGGAGCTTTTTGGTATAAACTCCACTCGCTGTGTTTTGGAGGAAGAAGAAGGATGAGTACAACCCCAAGAACACCATCCCAACTGTGAAGCATGGGGTGGAAACATCATACTTCGGGGGTGCTTTTCTGCAAAGTGGACAGGACGACTGCACCGTATTGAGGGGAAGATGGATGGGGCCATGTATCGCGAGATTTTGGCCAACAACCTCCTTCCCCCAGTAAGAGCATTGAAGATGGGTCGTGGCTGGGTCTTCCAGCATGACAATGGCCTGAAACACACAGCCAGGGTAACTAAGGAGTGGTTCCGTAAGAAGCATTTCAAGGTCCTGGAGTGGCCTAGCCAGTCTCCAGACCTGAACCCAATAGAAAATCTTTGGAGGGAGCTGAAACTCCGTGTTGCCCAGCGACAGCCTTGAAACCTGAAAGATCTGTCTGGAGGAGTGGGCCAACATTCCTGCTGCAGTGTGTGCAAACCTGGTCAAGAACTAAACGTCTGACCTCTGTAAACACAGGTTTCTGTACTAAATATTAAGTTCTGTTTTTCTATTGTATCAAATACTTATTTCATGCAATAAAATGCAAATTAATTAATTATTTAAAAATCATAGTGGTTTTTTTTTTTTTTTTTTTTAAGATTTTGTCTCTCATAGTTGAAGTGTCTACGATAAAAATTACAGACCTCTCCATTCTTTGTAAGTGGGAAAACTTCCAAAATCACCAGTGTATCAAATACTTATTTTCCCCACTGTATTTGTTCCCTAGTTAATCAGGAAGTCTTGGATTACAGATTGAAAGTTCCTTCACACTCCAGTCAATTCAAACATGGACAATTTAAATGGGTAGCATGCTTCAGGTACGTCATGTTCACCATCCTTTCCAGGGGGCCAATAATAGGTGTGTGCGCGCGTGCTGTGTGGTTAGGCTGCTTGTCCTGATATGACTCATCATGGTAGGGGTGAATAAAAACTGGTATTTCATCTGCTGTTAAAACCAACGAGTTCATCGACGTGGCCGAGGTTTAAAATCAGACTGAACTTATTTTTGTTGCCTGGTGTTTAGAAAGCCACACTATACTGTTTATAAAGGTTGGGCTACTTTATTTTAGATTTGTTTATTTAAATTAATTTAAACTGTTTGCATTCTTGCAATTTAATTATTAAAATGAATTAAGTATATTGTTACTGAGTTCCTAACCTACTCACTGAATTACTGACTTACTAATTGACTTAATGACTCACTGACTTCCCAACTTACTTAATGACGCACTGAATTAATGACTCACTGATTGACTTGCCCCCTGATTTGGCTTAATGACTCACTGACTTCCCAACCTACTCACTAATTGACTGACTGAATGACTCCATGACTTCCCAACATGCTTCATGATTGACTCACTCAGTGCGTTTACATACACATCCAAATCGAGCTGCTGTCGGTAATCGAGCTAAGGGTCCCAGCAGGGGTGCCAGAGAAATCCAATCCTACATGCACACAAGGAAATCGAGCTATTGTGTGAGGTACATTGTGCACCCGAGCCACAGGTGGCGCTACATGCCCCATCGTGTTGGTACACTTCCGGTTGTCGTCATGAAGAAGAGCTATTCAAGAGAATAAACAAAGTTATCAGTTCCGTGTTCGTTCGTTCTCCTTGTTCCTCCTGACCTCTTCTGCTGCTCGCTACTACTACTGTTGTCATGCCGACTGAGGCTGTTGTGTTTCCCGCTTGTGGTCTCGTCACTTCCGGAAGGGGCAGTGCTGAAGTAAGTAGCTCGACTACGTAGCTCGATAGGGTTTACATGCACTAAGTAGCTCGGCTACAATCGCATAATCTAGGTCGCGTAGCTCGATTATGAGAAATCCAGTTCGGTTCGATTTCAGCCGAGCTAAGGTGTTTCCATGGCATTTAGAACTTCGATTTCAGTCGAGCTACGGCAGAAATTCGATTTTCTCCATGTGCATGTAAACGCACTGACTGACTTACTGGCTTCCCAACCTACTTAATGATTGGCTTAATGACTTCTCGACTTACTTAATGACTTACTGATTGACTTACCCCCTGATTGGCGTAATGACTCACTGACTTCCCAACCTACTCACTAATTGACTTAATGACGCCATGACTTCCCAACATGCTTCATGATTGACTCACTGACTTACTGGCTTCCCAACCTACTTAATGATTGGCTTAATGACTTCTCAACTTACTTAATGATTGACTCATTGATTGGCTTAATGGCACACTGACTTAATGACTCACTAATTGACTTAATGACTTCCCAACCTACTTTATGATTGGCTTACTGACTTCTCAACCTACTTCATGACTGACTTAATGACTTCCCAACCTACTTCATAATTGACTTAATGACTCACTGATTGATTGGCTTAATAATGACTTCCTGACCTATTTACTGATTGACTCACTAATTGACTTAATGACTTCCCAGCCTACTTAATGATTGGTTTAATGACCTCTTAATTGACTTGCTGGCTTCGTGACCTATTTAATTGATTGACTTAATGACTCACTAATTGACTTAATGATTTCCTGGTCGACTTAATTGATCGGCTGAATGACTCACTGATTGGCTTATTGATTCACTGACTTCCTGACCTCCTTAATGACTGGCTGGCAAACTTATTGGGGGAGTGTTGCAACCAGCCCTGGCTCATCCACAGGGACTTGTAAAAACCTGTCTAATTGTTTGGTTTTTTATGTTTACCGTAAAGAGGTGTTTATTTGGCAGTTATGGAAGGAGTCTCCAGTGTCGGTGGTAAAGCTGGAGCATCTTCAGGACACAGGAATTTAGAGTTTTTTTTTTTTTTGGGGGGGGGGGGGGGGGATCTGGTGAGGAAACGACTGTTTGCTAGAACATAAGTGAGAAAGGGGACTGACCTTGTTTCATAACATTTTAATGTAACTACAAATGGGTAAAGTATGTCGTTCTTTAATAAATGAAAAATCACGGGGGCGTCATGGTTCAGGTGGATAAGGCGCCATACCATAAATCCGGGGACCCGGGTTCGATTCTGACCCGAGGTCATTTCCCGATCCCTCCCCATCTCTCTCTCTCTCCTGCTCATTTCTTGTCTCTACGCTGTCCTATCCAATAAAGGTGAAAAAAAGCCCCAAAAAAATCTTTAAAAAAAAATAAATAAATGAAAAATCACACCACCACATCATTGATTTATTTTATACAGCAGCACACCATGGTGTGGTTTATTTCTTCAGCTGCATGTTAAATTATGATGACGACCTTATTTCACTCAGCTTTTGGCGCGAGGTCACAATTGTTTTATATATTTAAAGTGCAGTAATGAGTTGACATAATTGAGGATGAGTAAATATGATTCCAGTATTGAGCAGAGTCATCACAGTTGTGGTTTTGCTACAAGCACTGGCATCATTAGGCACCAAATGTGGTGCCAATATTTCTGCACTTTGTCTCGCAGCCAAAAGAGAGGAAACAAAATGAAACCGAAACTGGGGAAAAAAAAAAAAGACCAAGAAAACCGGGATTTGAAGCTTTTAGATTCTACTTTCCCATTGGGATTCGATATACTGTACTTCTTTAATTTACATTGAGCATGAATGCAGCTCTTTTTCGCATAGCTTGCCCCGCCCACTTTGTGTTCTTAAAGGAACAGTCCACCGTACTTCCATAATGAAATATGCTCTTATCTGAATTGAGACGAGCTGCTCCGTACCTCTCCGAGCTTTGCGCGACCTCCCAGTCAGTCAGACGCGCTGTCACTCCTGTTAGCAATGTAGCTAGGCTCAGTATGGCCAATGGTATTTTTTGGGGCTGTAGTTAGATGCGACCAAACTCTTCCGCGTTTTTCCTGTTTACATAGGTTTATATGACCAGTGATATGAAACAAGTTCAGTTACACAAATTGAAACGTAGCGATTTTCTATGCTATGGAAAGTCCGCACTATAATGACAGGCGTACTAACACCTTCTGCGCGCTTCGGCAGCGCATTGATATCTGAGCTCCGTATCAATGCGCTGCCGAAGCGCGCAGAAGGTGTTAGTACGCCTGTCATTATAGTGCGGACTTTCCATAGCATAGAAAATTGCTACGTTTCAATTTGTGTAACTGAACTTGTTTCATATCACTGGTCATATAAACCTATGTAAACAGGAAAAACGCGGAAGAGTTTGGTCGCATCTAACTACAGCCCCAAAAAATACCATTGGCCATACTGAGCCTAGCTACATTGCTAACAGGAGTGACAGCGCGTCTGACTGCGCCTGACTGACTGGGAGGTCGCGCAAAGCTCGGAGAGGTACGGAGCAGCTCGTCTCAATTCAGATAAGAGTATATTTCATTATGGAAGTATGGTGGACTGTTCCTTTAATAGTCGCACTCTGTTCCTTGCCGTTGCAAATCAGCAGCTTTGATTGAACGTTACGGTTTTCAGAACTTATTATCGTTGCCTTTATGTTAAAGTAAGCTGCTTTTGATTCAGTGACATTTTTTTAGGGTGGGTTTTTTTTTTTTTTGGTCTTGAGAATTGCATCACAACAATTGCCGTGATCGAAACCTGATACGCATATGAATATTTGAATGTTTGTGATGCTGCTTCAGTAGGTCAGTGTCGCAAAACGAACGACTTATGTTTTCAAACTTGATCTGGATAATCGAAGCCTGCTCTCAGGACTGATTCTGGGTTTGTTTGGGGGCGGGGCTTATCACAATTTTGCTTTCAGTATCTTGCCAGCCATGGCTCAGTCGTGCAGTTCCGTACGTCTTTTTTTTTTTTTTTTTGTACATGCAGCTTCACTGTTGTTCACTTTTGGATGCACGATATGACATCATCTGGGAATACCTACCGGAGTACGAGGAACTGATCTCAAGACTTTGTAGATCAAGAAACATAATTCCTTGGTATCAAGATCATCAAAATGATTCGTGGTGCCGAGTGTAGCTAGCTAACTCACCTGATACGGACAGTGCTGAGGTTTGGTTGAGGTGAACCCAAGACCACAAGTTTCAAGAAGACCAGGGATGGGAACTCTGGACCAGTCTCAGGCTCGAGGACAATGGAAATGCAAGTGTAGCTCGAGTGAGACTTGAAAAAGATGTGATCGTTGATATAGCTATCGCAATCATTTTCATTGCAGCGCAGCATATTTACATTCAAACCACTAGAAAGATAGAAGTCAAAACAAGCAAACACTACTTCTTTGTGTAGAGATGCGTGATGTTCTGGATAAGTGTTTCAACATTCTTGATTTCTCCCAAAATGGGTCAGTTGCGCCATCGTTGGGTTAAAATGCATCCCATCGTAACGGTTTGTTGTTAACTGGCCCGAGTAGGCGATGTTCCTTTGCTGGTCTCCGTTGTTCATGCTCTCTGGAGCTTTGGCAACGTTTCAGGCACACTGATTTAATCAAACCTTCTGGAAGAGCGCAGTTCAAACTCCATTTGGACAGCACTGGGTTTTTTGTGCAGCGGAATGTTTAGCGTTGGCGATCTGTTTTCTCTCCGCTCATCTCCGTGCTTGATGAACGCTGACATGAAGTAAACAAGACTCTGCAGTCTTCTCTGACTGTAATAGTAGCTCTGTTGTGGTGTGGGTCGTCGTCTTCATCCTACTCTGAAACCAAAATGATTGTCCTGTGGATTTGAGCTGAGCTGTCGAACATCTCGGGCTTCGATCTGAATAAAGACCAGATGAACCTGCAGGAGGTAAGGAGCTCTGATCGCTAACTAACACTTCACACTTGGCAGTTTTCGGTGAATATTGTTCTACTTGATCCAAAACAATCTTTCATGTCGTATCCTGATTGATTTGATTGGCCGTCAAGTGTGTGCGCGTGTGATAGAACGCCGTTAAATGAGACTCTGTCATTAAATCTGTTCCTGTTGTGGAGTTTTAGTGTTGGATCCAGCTCATGGTGAGGAGATAATGTTGGTCACGTCCCATCCATGTCCATCAAGTTGCTGTGAAAGTAGGCGGGGCAGTGGTTGGTCACGCTTACTCATGAAATGCGCTCTAGAAGCCTGCCAAGTGAGATTAGTTACTCTGAAACCATGACGGTTATAAATAATCTTCTGCATTCAACGTCGCAGATCAGAAATCGGAGTTGCATCAAGCTCCATGCTGAATTGATGCCACTTGCTGAACTGATGAGATCGTCCCGGGTTTACTTTTTTGTCAGAAATTAGGAAGAGTTGCCGACAGCGACGGTTTAGCCAAACTCTCCGAGATGTAACCATAACAGTTGTCTGAAGGTTGCTTCCTGAACTAGAACATTTATCGCATTTGCTGTATTGGTTTAATTCTTCAACAGCCTCGGATTACGCACTCGAGTGTTTTAAAACAGTGTAACATCAAAAAAGTTGGGTTTTCTGTGTCACCGTTTCTTATTTTCTGATATCGGGACACGGCGCTACATGTTCGAAAGCAAACAAATTTCCACTCTACCAGAAAATGAAGGCTACCTGAAGTGTTTGGTGGGATGTTTTTTTTATAAATTTAGTTTTGATTATAAAACTGTTTACCGCAGTCCATCTTCCATGCTGTTGTGACAGCAATCCATCCATCCATCCATCCATCCATCCATGTATGCTGGCTTGTATCTGAACAGCCGAACACGCTGTAGCGGTGATGTGTGATGTGGTCGTGTAGACCGGTCCTGATGGATAGCTACATGCGTCCTGACAGATGTGTAGCTTTTGTTTGCAATAATAAAGGGGTGTTATGTTTAGGGATCAATAATCAGAACTGTGATGATTTTCAGGGTTTTTTCTAGAAAAATTTAGTATGATGGCGCTCACCATGGCGAGGGAGCGAAGCGGTGGGGATGGTGCCGGTTGTCCGTCCCCCCCTCCCCCCTCCGCCGCCGTGCGAAGCCTTTGAAAAATTGAGGCTACAGTGGGACATTCTGAGGCTATCTGAGAGGGAAATTGTAACAAATTGTCTGTCAACATTGAAAAAGAAAGAAGTAATCATCTCCTGCCCCGGACAGTCTTTGGCTTTCTTCCGTTTCGTGCCGCGGGATGACATCTTTAAATGCCCAAGTGTCAACAAAAACAACTCGCGAAGTACTTCTGTCAAAAGCTCCCGCGCCGGTGGGTGAAAGGTCATTCAGTCTCGAGAAATCTCGCTCTACAAGTCAGCTGACCTTGTATGTACCCCATGTCAAATCTGGCGAGAGCAGCTGCGACAAGTAAACAACATGGCGCCTCAGTCTGGAAAACGCCAATTCGGATTGTTTTTGCACCGTCTGGCGGTGTATCTACTATGATTGGAATATTTTTGGAGTAATTATAACATATTTGATGATCAGACACATTGTCACGTGGTGTTGCTGGGATGTTTTCACGGAGAAAAGATCGTTTTGAGAAAGATTGCATGTTGTGCAGTAGCATATAAGTGCATGGCCTAAGTGTGACTTGGGGTTCAATCGGCATTTCGGTAAGGGGGTGCACGCCGAGAGTAAGAGGGCGCAGCGCCCCTGTTCCCCGGTTTAGACGAAAGCCTGATTTTTAAATACAGGGACCTGGTACTTGACATCGGTTCCCATCTTGTATTACTATAGAAATATTTACGTGCGTGCGTGCATGCGTACTTATTGCTTGTGTGCGCGTGCGTGCTGGCTTGCTTGCGTGCGTACGTATGTGCTTGCGTGCGTGCTGGCTTGCTTGCGTATTGTGAGAATCTATTCAAAGACTCAGGAGTGTGGAAAGCGAGTGAGTAACAGTACTGAGCGGAGCGGAGAGAGCCGACAGCAACGTTTCAGAGAGACGCATAGCGGAGTGTGTGGGTGGTTTGAAGCAAAGAGGGAAATGGTGGAATTCTCAGCGTAGGAAAAAACGACTGTCACACTTCCTAAATCTCCTCAGTCCCATTGTTTCTCAATACGAGCCTAAACCCGTTCAGAACGTTCTCGGTGAAACTCGCAGAACCCGGGTCCGTGTCTCTTACTTGGTTTATTTAAACCTTTTTAACTCTGGTAACTAATTTCTCCACAGTTGTTTGTGTCGTGTTGCGTGTGCGCACACCTTTTCCCATCAACACATGGAGGGCAGGGACTTCCATGATCCGTTATTAGAACGGGTCTCTCTGCTCTCACGTGATCTCTGCTTAAATATAAACCAAAGGACATGATGCTTTCAGGTGCCGTGTGCGCGCGCACTGGTTCCCGGCTGCGTGATGGAGCATTGAGTCATGTGGAAGTGTGCCAGCGGGTTACTGGAAGAGGAGTCGTGCTTTCTATCAGCTCGTGTGTCCTTGATATCAACGACAGGAATCAAACACACCAGAGAGCCGCTTACACGCCAAAGCTCTATTTACAGCACAGAGGGTCGAGTTCTCCGTTCTGATTGGGCAGAAGGTGTCGGTTATTTCCTTCAGCATTCGCTCCAGCTGTAATTCAGATGATTAACACAACTTTAGTTGACAATCCGTTTGATTAAAGGATGAGCGCCCTGCCGTGTGCGTGGTAGTGCTGTTCGGGTTATTGTTATGAGGGACGCAGTGTTGTGTTTGGTTTGATGATGAAGTCATAGTTATAAGAAGGCAGCTGTGAGTTGGTTACACCTGTACAAACAGCTCCGAGAGGGAAATGTGGGCCGTCAAACTGCTGCTAGTCTCTCTTTTCCTCTTTTTTCTGTCTGTTTTTTCTTTTTCTCTCTCTCTGTCTCTTTGTCTGTCTGTTTCTCTCACCCTCTTTCTGTCTCTCTTGTCTGTCTGTTTCTTTCTCTCACCCTCTGTCTGTCTGTCTTTCACCCTCTCTATCTGTCTTTCTCTCACTGTCTCTCTTCTCTCTCTCTGTCTGTCTTTCTCTCACCCTCTGTCTGTCTGTCTGTCTTTCTCTCACCCTCTGTCTGTCTGTCTGTCTGTCTGTCTGTCTGTGTCTCTCACCCTCTCTGTGTCTGTCTGTTTCTCTCACCCTCTTTCTGTCTCTCTTGCACTCTCTGTCTGTCTTTCTTTCTCTCACCCTCTGTCTCTCTGTCTGTCTGTGTCTTTCTCACCCTCTCTGTCTGTCTCTCACTGTCTGTGTCTGTCTGTCTCTCTCTCACCCTCTGTTTGTCTGTCTGTCTGTCTTTGTGTCTTTCTCTCACCGTCTGTCTGTCTGTGTGTGTCTCTTTCTCACCCTCTGTCTGTCTTTCTCTGTCTTTCTCTCACCCTCTGTGTGTCTCTCTCTTCTCTCTCTGTCTGTCTCTCTCTCACCCTCTGTTTGTCTGTGTCTCTCTCTGTCTGTCTGTCTGTCTGTTACTCTGTCTGTCTTTCTCTCACCCTCTGTCTGTCTTTGTCTGTGTCTCTTACCCTGTCTGTCTGTCTGTCTGTCTGTCTGTCACCCTCTCTCTGATCTGTGAAACTGCACTATCATCAGAGCTGCTGTTCTATAAAATTAATCAATGCCTGCTGACCAATCACATTATAGAATTCAGCAGCGCTGTGGTTTAAATCCTCATCACATAACCCTCACTGGGCGGGATGAGATTTTGAATATTTGTGACGGAACCTCAGACATGAGCTGCAGCTTTGATTCTCAGTCCTGAGTTTCTTGTAAAGGCTGAGGTTCTTCAGAGGAACAGGTTTAAACACACGGTGCTAGACATCACACTGGAGCGCTGTTTCATTTACACTCGCTGCCACTGTTCACTCTGTGTGCGAGTGAGCAGTGCGAGAGCTGAGAGACAAAGCCTGTAGGAAGGAAATTCCACGTGGCTGAGTGGGGGGTCGAAGGTCGCGAGTGGTGGAATCTCATTTTCTGCTCCGCTGACGCTGAAAAATAAGCGTCTGAAGCAGAGCGGTGCACAAAAGGGCCGAGATGGGTTCGTCTTTTACTACACACACACACACACACACACACACACACACACTCTTTTACTGAAAAAGGAAACCTTGTGTGTGTGTGTGTGTGTGTGTTGTCTAAAGGAGGAAATGAATACTGCGGTGTCTGTGTTTAACGGGTGTCCCTCAGGAATACGGGGAAAATCCCAGACGCTCAAGCAGCTTGTATTATTCTCTTATCTGCCTTCCTTTTCTTCTTTCCCCTTCAGTTTTTTTCTTTTCCTTCTAAATAACGTCAGATTTCAAATCATGACCTTAAAGATAGACGGCCTTTCGATTTCATGAAACTGGTGAAATTTAGTTTCCTCTGAAATTTGGTCATTGTGTTCTGTTTATTTCTGTAATATCTCAAAATAAACAAACAAAAAAACAGGCCATGCTGTGGCTGGGAAGTTATTTAATTTGTGCAGGTTTACCACTTCTTTTTCCTCTTCTTTTGGGTTTTACGGCAGCTGGCATCCACATTGTTGCATTACTGCCATCTACAGGTTTCCCTTTGAGCGTGCACTGACAGTTCCATCATTCTGTCTCTAAACGAACAGCTGATCACACCGAGGTGCTCGCTGAGCGCCGATATTTATTAGTTTGGTCCTGCGTTTCCTTTCCTTCGTATATAACATAACGTCTTTTCTTCTCGCTTTCTTTCCGTTACTGTAGTCGGTCTTTCACGTTTCATTCGCACGCTCACGTCCTCCATTTTTCTCTCCTGTTTCAAATTTGTATCCCACAATGCCTTGCGCGAACGGGGAAAGCCCAACACGTGATGGATGACGTAGTATCTTGTATTGCGTCATGGTGAAGCAGGAAAAAATAGCGAGAATTTAGAGCCATGTGGAGAGAAATTAATTAATTGTTCTATTTTAAAAAACTAATAAAATTGGAAGTCTGTGATTTCGAATTCAGTAGCTTTTGGTCCATTAAACAAAATAATTAGGTGTCGGGGAAAATTCTGTTTATGACCTACACTTGAAAAATCTGAAAGGCAGCGTAGCTTTTAAGAACCTAAAATCGTATTTTATCGTAGATTGAGTGGGATCGTCAAATATTCAGTCGTTACTTCAGGAATCGGACCCTCACGTTTTTGTATCCTCAGGTTTTTCTTTCTTAAGCACTTATGGCATCGTCAGGATTCTCACGTGACTGTTGCTGATGGAAACCTGCATTCTTTCACCACACACACACCACACGGAGGCTATGAGAGAGAGAGAGAGAGAGAGAGAGAGAGAGAGAGAGACGGGGGGATTAATGCAGATTATCCTCTGCTGAGTGACAAGTCATTCACAGCGCTGTTATGCAACACGTGTGTGTGTGTGTGTGTGTGTGTGTGTGTGTGTGTGTGAGAGAGAGAGAGAGAGGATTCAGTCTTGCATTACTCAGACTGCCACAGGACGTGTGTGCGAGTGGAATATTTGAATGCAGGGAAAGAGTGATGTGATGCTAGAAGGCCAGACAGCTGCTCTGTCACTTGACCTTGAGTGACCTCCAGGGGTTAAAGCTCCAACAGAACAATGGTGGAAAGAGAGAGCAAGCAAGAGTGTACACACACACACACACACACACACACAAGGGAGAACTTTGACCAACTGGTGTAGAATTAAGCATACTTCCAGTTATAGTTGTGTGTGTGTGTGTGTGAGAGAGAGAGAGCAAGAGAGAGAGATGCGGAGAGCTGGAATGTTACTGGGCCATTTGGCAGCTCGAGGCTGATGAATGAAAAGCCGTAGTGCTGTGACGGCGCTGTTTCTCTGCGAGATCTGCTCATCACATGTTCACTGAAACAGTACTGAAGTGTGTGTGTGTGTGTGTGTGTGTGTGTGTGAGAGAGAGAGAGAGAGATGAGTGAGCCAAACACTATCCAGAGTCATTTTCCCACCGGCTGTTTGTGATTTAGTTCATGTGGAACTCGAGCGATGTTTGGTGGATGTGTTTTTATAATTGCGTAAGCAGCTGTGTTCCAGAACCGAGACATGGGTTCTAGAGCGAGAAACACAAGCTTGTGTGGTGGAACTGTTTACACGTCTTTTACACTGCCGCGATGTTTTCTCCGTGTTTACTCCATTCCCAGGCTTTCGGTACTGTGTTTTGCATAGAAGCTCCGTGAAAAACATCAGAGTATGCAAACATGAAAATCTGGAACAATCTACACAGGATTTTTGAACTCTCCGATGTTATCGGAGGCTTCTTGTAAACCCCGCCCCCTTCCCCTATTCTCACACGGTCTGCTTTTGTCACGATATTTTAATATCGTCATCATGAACAACAACAACAAAAAATCGATCGGTGTATTTGTTCGACCTGGTGATCATTCGTCGGTTTGCGCTGTTTATTCTGGATGCCAACGAAAAATCAAAATTGCACAAACTAACATCGGTCCAAATCTGAGGAGCAGCTTTTATTTCGGGGATGATTTTGATTCTAAAATCTGATTGGCTCAGCCTCGATGAAGCGGCTGTAAAATCCTCAATATGCTGTACACACATCTCAGTAATTAAAATAAGCAATAACGCACCAAGACAGCGTTCCAGATCGTGTTATTCCACCCACGCTGCAGTGATCGGCCGCCGATTACTACGTTTAATTTATTCATGAATGACGCGTTATACTTTTTCACAGGTTTTAGTTACGCTGTGAACGCAGCTTGTCAAACGTAAACTCTGGGAAACTTTACAAAGGAATGTGTGACTGTTACAAAGCACTGATACTGGAGTCTCCTTCTAGAAGTGTTGGGGGGGGGGGGATCAACATCTGACGATGAAAGTCACCATATTGACAATTGCTTTGTTTTTCTTTGTCAAACATCATTTAAAAGAGAATTCAGTGCTGTCGAAACTAGGGCTGAACGATATATTGTCGTATCTATATCTAGATATTAACATTCAAGATATTAATGTCGAAAAAGCAACGATATAGACGATATAGATTTCCGCTCCCCGCGCTCGCCCTGCGTGTACAGCTCTGGCGGTCACAACAAACATCATTTTTACGATTGCCCTTGAATGCACCGTGAAGGCCAGCCAACCACAAACCTTATTTCATGCTTGCTGTGGATCGACAGCTGAAGCCAACCAATGACAAACATATGAGGGCGGGAGTGAGGGAGACGGAGACCGAAGCGCGTACGCACACTACAGACACAGCGGGGAAGTTAAAAAGAAAGAAAGAAAACGTGACCCCTCACCGAATCCAGGGACGCATGTCGGCCGAAATGAATCCGAGATAATCGCAAAAGAAGCATTTTTTTTTTCGAAATTTGTGATTTTCGTTTTTTTCCATCATGTGCAAGTTGAGATCTTGAAGAATGCAATCAGTATTTCAGATAATAGATTTTGTTGGAAAAGCATACATTTTTTTGTTGCAAATTGTCTCGTTTTTGTCAGGACTGTAGCCTGCTGGGGTGTGTGGGTAAATTACCATATGGGCCATTCACATGATGATTTAAGTCTTCTTTTTTTTTTTCATGAATCAGTTGTATGATACGAGCTGAGCTCGTGGCTACTTAAGCTGCATACAGGCATGTAATTTCACTATGGAATGAGCAAGCTAAACAGAGCGCAGAGGAGCTGAAACACCGCGAAGCAAACAGACGCACGGTAGTTACATCGGAGATAACCATTTCTAGCAAAAAAAAAACGCAACCAAAAGGAAGTGTTCTAGGACTACATATTCCATCGGAGGCATTGATGTGTGCAAGGTGACGTTTCTCTTTCTGATGGGGTAAGTTTATTAATCTAAGGCTGTGTGGTTATTTTTGCATGTAATGGAGAGTGTTGTGGTTTGGTTACATGAAACTAGCGTTGTGTTAGTTGTGTCATCATTTCTTTCTAACAGTGTGAGTAATTTTTCAACCACAAAACGTTAAAGTATACTTTAGGACTTATTTTTGTACTTCATAATTGTGTTGGGCATACTTTGCATGGAAGGAAAATTGACATGGTGATCTTTGTTTACATGAAAGTAGCATCGTGCTAGCTCGTAGGGGGTAGGGCTTTCCTTAATATCATGCAAATGAGCACCATTATGTGCCCGCCCTGCACCCAGAGTAGCTGAGAAGGAAAACTTTGAGGGCGATTTTCTCCCTTTTCTGTTTTAAGAGGTATGCACTTTCAAAAGGCCACACATTCTTCAAATATTGTCAGATCTCCACATGGAAGGCATCATTGGAAAGCTTAGAAACTGTACTTTCTGAATCTGTCAATAACTCAAAATGCCCCCGGGCCGACATGTGTCCCTGGATAACATTATCTGACACAAATGAGTGCGGAAGATAATGCGGCCGGTGGCGGTGCAGAATCTGACTTGGTGCCAAAACATAAGTCATCCTCCATTATTTGGAGGTATTTTGGATTCAAAAAGGACAATGCTAACCAGAATGAGGTGTTGTGCAGGTCGTGCTTTGCAAAAATTGCAATGAAGCAAGGTAGCACAACAAACCTGTTTCGCCACCTGAAACAACATCATCACGTGCTGCACGAAGAGTGTATGACGATGAGAGAAACACCGGGGACTTCTCAGTCATCCCAAAATAAGCCAAAGCAAAGTTTGATTGCTGATGCGTTCAGTAGCGTTACACTGTACGAGTCGACGTCCACCAGACTAGGGATGGCGAAAACTAAAAAAAAATCTTGACCGACCACGAGCCTCATTAGCCGGTTAAAGTCGGTTAACCTATGAGTTTAACAGGGATGCAAACGGCGCGCCTTTTGGCGGATGCCGCCTTTTTCACGGCTGAATCGTGCAGATCCGATTTATTTATTTATTTATTTTTTTAGGGGGCGCGTTGGAGTGTCCGAATAATTTAATCAGATTAAATTCTGTATTAAAATTACTAAATAAGCAAATGCCGTTACAGTCCATGAAACATAGGAAGTATGAGAAGAAAACAGTAAATCAGAAAGCTGTGCACGTTTTCGCAGAAGCTGTGCAAATGTGCGCAGCTTTCTGGTTTACTGTTTTCTTCTCATACTTCCTATGTTTCATGGACTGTAACGGCATTTGCTTATTTAGTAATTTTAATACAGAATTTAATCTGATTAAATTATAATCAGACACTCCAAACCCCCCCCCCCCCCCCCCCCCCCAAAAAAAAAAAAATCGGATCTGCACGGTTCAGCCGTGAAAAAGTCAGCATCTGCGCCTTTAGTTTGTGTGGAGAGATATGATCTGCAATAACATGCATTGTTGGCTACAGACCGAAACATACTTTCAGAATGCACTGGCCAAGGCAGGACTAAACTCCATGTGCCTTCTAATAATAATAAAAAAAAAAAAAAAACAACAGAATAGTAATTTGTAAGCTAAAAAGCCTGTGTCTACACTTTTCTTTCACCGAGTGGCAGCTGTCTTCAACTGGGGTGGGAGGGCGGGACATGACTGAATGGGTGTTTCTGATTTGTCAGCTGTCGTCCTTACACTGCATGGCATGCCCCAAGCGTTTACAACACAGAATTCCAGGTTCTCCGCTCCAAAATCGGCAGCTTCAAAACGATTATTTATTTATTTATTTATTTATTTTTTAACCGACACCCAAAAAAAATTAACCGGTTGATGTTAATTCGGTCAACCATCGGTCAAACGGTCATCGGTTAACATCTCTACACCAGACATAAAGAAATTACACACGCTGTAACATACCACATTGCAAAAGACATGGTACCTGTGTACAGTCTCGAAAGAGGGCTTTAAAAAAATGTTTTGGACGCTGGACAAGCATTATAAAATACCATCCTGAACACATTTTAATCAAGTGGCCATTCCGAAACGCGATAATGAGTGTAAAATGAATATTGAATCCGAGCTCCGTGAAATTGATCATTTCGTCACAACCATGGACCTACTGTTAAAGCAGAGCTGCAGTAAAATGTTTGATTTGTAATTTATGTTAATGTTGATGACTGGTAGTGAGTTCTTAAAAATAAAACTGCATTTTCCACATTTTTTTGTATTATGATGTTTTTATTTTTCTGAAAAATGCTTGGTTTTCACCGAACCCGTAGTCCTATCGTATCGTATCAAGATTTGAAATTTTGTCCATATCATTCAGCCCTGGTCGAAACCTTAATTTGGTTTGGTGCATTGGGGAGGGGAGAATCTCTTCCTGGATGTTTCGTCTTAAATCTTTTGCATGTCGTCCCTTTGGGGTCGAGAGCTTCTCCTGCGAAGTTCAGCAGGTTTAGAATGAGTAGGTCATGTATTTAGATAAATGTCTCCGTGAGTGATTTATCATACAAGCATGATGAGCATATTGACAAACTTTATACATTACACTTTCCTATGTGCCCACCAAGGTCTTGAAAGTACTGAGCGAGGCCCTCTGGGCCGAGGTCAGTATTCAAGGCCGAGGTCACGGTATTTCACCATATGGACCAACCTTAAGCTGGTAAATAATATATTTATTTTTTTCTTTACCAAATTCTAACAGAAAACGAGAGCGCCTGAAAGGGAAAACCGAGCCGAGCCGCCATTTTGAATCCTCATTCACGGCTGTAATGCAAATTGCTTCCTCCTTGGTATAGACCCCTTTCACATGATGTCACTGCACCGCGAGATTTTGTTAGGCGCCATATTGGAAGACCAAGTACATGCACTCACAATATAAAACAAAGTACGAGCGAGCGTAAAGTGACACGATGGATGATAATTCAGGTTATGTGAGTACATTACCAGCTGCAGAAAGGGCACGGTATGTGGAGAAACTGGCTGTGATTGATGGGTTTGACCCATATAAGACTCGCGGCAAGGGAGAATGGAAACATAAGGAGGACCGGACACCAATTCTGCCATCTGTTTGCTACCCAGACATTGTAAACTATTTGTTGTTTACACCCAGTGCCTACACTCAGTGTTCGAACTATGCCGATATTTTCGGGGGGCCCCTTTTTTTCCCTTGGGGGGGGCGCACTTGCGCTTGTCTCGGAGCGCGGATCTCCAAACACATGAGAAGCCTATCTTACGCACATATCACGCGGACTCCACACGCATCGCGTCTGAAGTCATAACTCATCAGGGGAAATCGTGTCCGCATTGGCATGTTCAAAAAACAACCTCGCGTCAACAATGATACCACACGCAAGAAAAAAAAAAAAAAAAACAGTCAGGCTACTCAACAACCAACCTGGCAGCAGCGAGCAAGCCCCAAACCATCCTAAATTATTACTATTATTAAATTGTAGAAGTCTGGGAGGCTTGCTCCTCATACAGTTATCAACTTGGGGCCAACTTAGCATGTTTTAAATCTGAATTTCTTGCGTTTGCTTACCTCAAAGTGTCTGCAGATCATGCACAGACTTATCCATTATACCCACAGTTTTTTGCCAAGTCTCACACAGGTTTCTTTCAAGTCTACTGTTGGGCCAATAAATCATAAATAAAACAGCTCCGATTTGTTTAAGTCGTTTGCCACTCCACTTTCTCGTGGGTTCACATACCGCTGCCGTTATTTCCCCCTAATCACGAGTTTTTTGGTCTTCCAAAATGGCGCAGGGTCTGTTTACTTCCGGTTTCGGGTGACGTCAGTGAAAGGGGTCTATACAAGTGCACTTCCATGGCAGGAAAAAAAAACTACATTTTACCGCCTATGTAGTCCCCTATTTATACAAATAGGAGTCATTCAGGATTCAGCCATGTTTTTGCTCGGCGTTAGCAACAGTTAGCGGTTTTTAGCTTTCTCCTGAAATGTTTTCTTTTATTTCGTCTTCCTCAGGGTAGTAAAACTCGCTTTCGCTGTGAACACTGTCGTTATCGCTATCCATGCTGTAAAATTAATGCTATTCTCCTGAGAAATGCTGGCAAAAATTTATAAGATTTTTGATAATCTTATAAATAAATCTTATAAAAAAAAAGATAAATGTTGACCAAAAATGCTACTGCGTTTGTTGCTGTTGTGAACGAGCGAGTCGCCAGAGGTCCATACCGTAAGATACGGCCCCGCTTGCCAGCCAATCAGAGCGCAGGATTTGATGGAAACCATCTCATCTCTAGCCGCTTTATCCTGTTCTACTGGGTTGCAGGCAAGCTGGAGCCTATCCCAGCTGACTACGGGCGAAAGGCGGGGTACACCCTGGACAAGTCGCCAGGTCATCACAGGGCTGACATATAGACACACCCCTTTTCCACCAAATCAGTTCCAGGGCTGGTTCGGGACCAGTGCTGGTGCTGGTTCACAACTCGTTCAACTTGCGAACCAGCTGAGAACCAGTTTGCTTTTCCATAGCTCGGGGTGCTAAGGGGAGCCACGTCATTACGTCACTGTATACGTCAGTTACATCGCTGCATTTGCATGAACCTTGGCGCGAACATCGAAGCAACAAGAACATGGAGAAGAAGAAGCAGCAGCAACAACAATAATGGATGACTGCTGCTTTACTGCATCCATGATATCTCGTCGCTTATTTAAAAATGGCGCCCTCTCGCGGTCTTGCTATTGTTGTTGGTCTTAACAACATAAGCAGTTCTTTCCTCTAGCCCAGCAAAGACCTGGTGCTACCCTGGAACCGGTTTTTCTGGCCCAGAGCCAGTTCTTTGTCAGTGGAAACAGAAAACCCGGTTCCAAATTAAGCACTGGCCCCGAACCAGCCCTGGAACTGATTTTATGGAAAAGGGGTAACAGACAACCATTCACATTCACACCTACGGTCAATTTAGAGTCACCAGTTAACCTAACCTGCATGTCTTTGGACTGTAGGGGAAACCGGAGCACCCGGAGGAAACCCATGCGGACACGGGGAGAACATGCAAACTCTGCACAGAAAGGCCCTCGCCAGCCACGGGGCTCGAACCCGGACCTTCTTGCTGCGAGGCGACAGCGCTAACCACTACACCACCGTGCCGCCCTGATGGAAACCACACCGCGAAAAAAAAATTAGTTTTTAAATTACATAAATTAGATGAAACATAACTTGCCACCTTAAGCCAGTATCTCACTGGACTGCGACAGCTTGTGACAAATTGCAAACGTGATTCGCGAGAGAGTTTCAAAAGTGTCTTGAAACATTCGCAGGGCTTCTCAATTTCCTTGCATGAGTCGTAAAGTGTCGCTGCTTCGTCGCTGAAATTTTGAACATGTTCAAAAAATTCGTGCGACAAAATTTCTCTCAAAATAGCCGCAAATGCGTCGCTGGTGTCGCAAAACTGTCACAAACCCTTCTCAAGTCAGTTTCCGTGAGATAGGAAGTGCGAGTGTATCTCACTGGGCTGCGACAGCCTGCGACAAGTTGGAGTCACAACAATTGCGATAAAATATGCGAATATCAATTCAGTGTGATTCCAAGTGAAAATTGTCGCCAATTCACATATTTTATCGCAATTGTTGTGTCTCCAACTAGTCACAGGCTGTCACAGCCCAGTGAGATACCACCCTTACTCCGTCACACTGGAGTCACGGCGCTGAGCGCGCACTTACATGTTCATAAAAGACTGTTCACATGGCATGATGATCACTTTCGCTGTTTCGGTTTCGATTGGTTTCTCTTTCGCGGTGGGAACACCCACCATAAAGTCAAGTTTATTTGTATAGCGCTTTTAACAATAAACATTGTCGCAAAGCAGCTTTACAGAATTTGAACGACTTAAAACATGAGCTAATTTTATCCCTAATCTATCCCCAATGAGCAAGCCTGTGGCGACGGTGGCAAGGAAAAACTCCCTCAGACGACATGAGGAAGAAACCTCGAGAGGAACCAGACTCAAAAGGGAACTCATCCTCATTTGGGCAACAACAGACAGCCTGACTATAATATTAAGTTTTAACATGAGGACAGTTTCGTTGATGTTATAACTCTTCATTGATGGAAACTTGAGTGCAAAACTGATTCATGATAACTGCAGTCCTAAAGTTAGCAAGACAACTGTAGTCCTCAGCCATAAAAGCATAAACAGGATAAAATCTGTCAGCCACAGTTTAGGCTATTTGGAGGTAAAACTTGTTGCGAGATGGGATGCCGATTTTATGTGCTTTGGATGAAATCAGGACATCCATTCAATTTATGATTCAGGATAGTGATTCAATCCAATCTTGACAACTGAGACCGAGTGGTGCCTTTTTAAAAAAAATTTTTTTAAATACTTCGACTCAATCCAGCCGAAGATCACCTCGAGTAAGTGTAAATATTTTTTTCTATTTCTGATGAGCAGATCGGTTGATATGCGTGTGCTGGAAAAACAACTGAGCAATTTTTCCAGAGTTAAAAGTATTTTCCTCAAAAATAGTTAATTTTGCTCTATTTTGAGTTTGGAGAGTAAAATTTGGAGTTGGAATGGGAGCAAAATTACAGAGTTGGTTGTGACTCTGAACTGAGTAAAATGGTACAAGAGTTAATTTCAGGGGACACTGAATAGTCAAATCCCAGATAAACGAAGGTGTTGTAAAAAGTAGTTTTAGAACTGTGTTGGAATGTGTGAAAAAACATGCCCTTACCCATTGTGATGAACCGTTTTGATCATTTGACCTGATGGGATTAAGAGTTGGAGGTGTTTTCACTCTTCTCATGGAATGGAATGGAAATTTTTACCCTTCTCATTGAATACCCCTCCCACTGCCAACCCTTTATCCCAAAACAATATATGAGATTTTTTTGATGGCCAGTCAATTCTCCAAATCAGTGGAGCAGATTTAAGTTTTTGTGCTTGATTAGGGCTGCGTACCTAAACGTAACATCAGGTACCGGTACCAGTACAGAGGTTTAGGTACAGGTCCGGACCTGTACCTGAACAATTTGACAAATTCTTCTGAACTTCTTTAATAATGACAGAAACATATTAATAAACTGTTGACAACTTGTCAGTATCTTTATTCAAAGAAAACTGAACATAACTAGGTTTCCTACCTCACTTCTCAGTCTCACCCTATGGTTAACTTGGGACAAAAAGTCATAAGTTGTCTCACAGCGAGAAGTGACTACACTAGAGTACTATAGACTACGCGCAGTCCGCGGCCTTTAACTTGCGCGGCAAAATTACACAAAGCAGCAAAGACTGCCAGTGCCAGCAAAGGAAAAATGGCTGACCTGCTTTTGAGTCTTTTTGACCAATCAGAACGCTAGATCAGCCAAGCTCTCGCAATGTCTCGTGAGACTGTGGCGAGAGGATCTCAGATCAAATATGGCTCTGATATCAAGTTTCAGCGCGGCATTTTACGTCTTTTCCAGTGCTAAATTTCAAATCAAGTTTCAAATCAAGTTTATTTGTACAGCGCTTTTAACAATAAACATTGTCGCAAAGCAGCTTTACAGAATTTGAATGACTTAAAACATGAGCTAATTTTATCCCTAATCTATCCCCAATGAGCAAGCCTGTGGTGACGGTGGCAAGGAAAAACTCCCTCAGACGACATGAGGAAGAAACCTCGAGAGGAACCAGACTCAAAAGGGAACCCATCCTCATTTGGGCAACAACAGACAGCCTGACTATAATATTAACAGTTTTAACAGGTATAACCCTCAACTGTCCTCATGGGGCCGTCCTTCACAGGAGTGGGGCGATAAAACTCCGACCAGACACAGGGCACCAGGATGGATCAAGCAGGTCCGAGGGGCAGAAGAGGCCAGCATCTCAATCCCAGGATCAACATGTAACTCAGAGGGACAGATGGGGGGGGAGAGAAAGAAAACACGTTGTTAGGTATGCCCTAAAAATGACAAGTATTAAATCTGTGTGGTAGGCTCGCAGAGACGAGAGTCTTTACATCAGGCATGACGCACAATGGCATGTTAATATGGTAAAAAATATATCATGACCTGCTCTGGCTGGATGCTTGATTGGGTGATGGGAGCACACTCCTCAGCAATGATGAGATGCAGATGGGACCCTTAGGCCTGGCCAAGACAATTCAGTTACATTTCACCGGGTCTGGGACATGCGACAGAACGTCTGACGGCCGATTCCCTGCAGGCTACGATAGCCAGTCGACGTCCCCACCGTCTCCACCAAAAGATTTCCTGTTGACTCCATGTAACTCAGAATTTACGTCTTTGTGGTAGGATTTACGCATCTTCAGTCACAAAATAAGCAGATACTTGGTGTAAATTGATATCGGTACAGTACCGGTACTTCATGATCCGGTATTTTGGACCTGTACCAAATCGATTTTCACGGTACAGTACCGGTACGCAGCCCTATGCTTGATACATTCCTGAGACTGAACAGAATCACCTCAAGTGATCAAAAACGTTCGTCACGATGGGTAAGGTCATGAGTGCCCCCCCTTTCCCCCACACATTCCAACACCGTTCTAAAACTGCTTTTTACAACATCTTCATTTCTTTTTTTTTTTAAAGTACAATCATGACATACAGACGAGAGATGTTATTGTAGCTGAACTTGTGCTGAATACCAAAAGTCATACGACATTGAAAATACCGCTTAGGTTTGTTGAAATTGACGACAAAATCGGAGCATACTAAAATCATTAGAGTGCCAAAAAAGACCCCGAGACCCCGGAGGGTTGAGTACTCTGCTGATTTAAAGGAGTCTTCGATGTATGTCAACTTGTTAATGGTGCAGTTAAGTGTTCTACAAACTCCTGCTAATAAATGGCAATGTTTTGCGAGACGTTTTCATCCTCACGCTGCTTTAAACACTGAAAAGCCTCCCTGCTGCCAGTCGCTGTGTATAAACTCCCCGCCCCAGGGTTTCTGACTGCAGCTTTAAATCACCCAATAGCGTACTTAATTGGACTGTCACTTATGTAAGGAGAGAGAGAGAGAGAGAGAGAGAGGGAGAATATCTTGGCTCATTATCTCAAGTGCATCGGCTTCTTTTTTTTCCCTTTTCTGTGTTGTACACTGTGTGGTTTTTCACATAATTAGCCCGTTGATTAGGATCTGGGCTGCAAAATGTTGAGACAGTGAAGGATGCAGGAATCGTTCCCATTAAAACAAAGAGCTGGTGTGTGTGTGTGTGTGTGTGTGTGTGTGTGTGTGTGTGTGTGTGTGTGTGTGTGTGAAGACAGCTGTGAGTTTTTAATTGAAGAGGAGTGTGTGAAGTTGAAATGGCTGATGGTGATGCAGGTGTTTGGGGGGGGACGAGATGAAACACGAGCACAAGATGGAACGAGATCTCAATTTCTTGATGTTTTAGGGAGGCAAGATGGAGAGAGCGAGCGAATGCCGTAACAGCATGAAAGCTCGAAGTACTGAGCGCCACCCTGTCAGGATGGATTTGCTAAAATGTCTGTGTGGAGCATGACTTCTGATTTGAGAAATTACAAAATGATGTGATTGAAACGGGATAAATATTTTATAACCCCGAATAAGATTTGATGAAAGGAAAGGCGTCGTGAGTTCATCATCTGGTCATTAGAAAGATCAGACGGACCATTTTATGACCTTTTTATCAATTTTTCTTTTATTTTAGCTCATGCTGTTGTTACTGTTTTTTTGTTTGTTTTTGCCTTTTAGAAGCCTCTTTTGTTTAACAAAATAAATAAAAATGAAGTACAGGGCCTGACTGAAACTACCTGTAAAGCCCCGTCTACACGATCATACATTTGTCCATGGACATCGTCATACAAATGCATGATGTTCATGGACAAATGTATAATCGTGTGGACGGTTTTCCCAACAAACTTGAACAACGTCATACTTGTATGATGTTGTTCAAATTTTTAGAATCGTGTTTCTACTTTCCAACAAATGTTCACAACATCTTAGAACGTTTTGGGTCATCCACCAATCAGATTGTTAATTCGGGTCATGTGATCTACACTGCCTGTCATGTGACATACAAAATGTATGATCGTGTGGACAGAAATCCACAACATCATACATTTGTATGATAATGTTTTGGACAAATGTATGATCGTGTAGACGGGGCTTAAAAGACCCAACACACACACACACACACACACACACACACTCCGGTTCATAAACAAGTTGGAAGGGTATAAAAATTTATCAGGTCAAATGATTTAACAAGACGGAGCTAACCAAAACAACCCACGCCAAACAATAAACTAGATAAAAGCAAACAGTTATCCGTGCTAAATAATAAGCGAGATAAAGGAAGCAAAATTTCATACACCGAACAATAAACACAATAAAGGGAACAACTATCCATGCCCAATCAAAATTATCCACACGGAACAACAAATTTTTTTTTTTTCATGCTAAACAAATGAGTATCCATAACAAACAATAGACGAGATAAACAAAATTATCCCCAGCAAATAATAAAGATAAAGGAAACAAAATTATTCGCACCAAACAATGGAGAAGGTAAAAAAAATGACCCATGGTAAAGGAGATAAAATGACCCTCGCCAAACAGAAAACCAGATAAGATGACCCACAGAAAGCTAGATAAGATGACCCACGGTAAACGAGATAAACTGTCCCACACCAAATGGTAAACAAGATAAAATTACCCACACCAAATGGTAAACAAGAGCGAAAATTATCCAAGGTAAAGGACGAGAAACAAGATGACTGAAATGGCAATTTAAAAAAATTTTTTTTGTTTATTTTTTTGGTAACTCGAGATAAATAAGGCTACGTTCACACTGCAGGCTGAAGTGACTCAAATCCGATTTTTTCGCCCATATGTGACCTGTATCCGATCTTTTATTGACAATATGAACGACACAGATCCGATTTTTTCAAATCAGACCCAGGCCGTTTTGGATATGTGGTCCTAATTCCGATTCCTATCCGCTCTTTTCATATGCGACTTCAGTCTGAACCGCCAGGTCGCATTCATCCGACTTGCACGTCATCAACAAGCCACAAACGTCACTATTCTGCACTGAAGTAGGCGGTGGGTCTCTCAAAAAAAGTTACAACAACATGGCGCATAATCACGGGCGCAGATAAAGGGTGGGATTCGTCCCACCCAGATTTAAATTCACTTCGTTCGGTCCCCCCACTTATAGGGAGGAAAAAACGTCTATGCTGTCTTTCTTTGCATAAGGCAAACTTCACGGAAAAATCAAAAGACTAATTACCATTCGGTTTATTGAGGTGCACGGCAGTGTATACATAGTTGCAACAACTCACATAAAACAAAACAAAGACTGATATTCGGTTGGTTGAGCTGCGCAGACTGCACAGGTTGCGAGCTCGAGCTTGGTTGCTATGGTTACTAACAACAAGTTTGACAGGCATATCGGGGTTGGGGTTGGTTTGCTGGCAGCTTTGTCCCCCCCAGTTTTTTGTCCCTCCCAGTTCAAAAAACGTATCTGCGCCCCTGCGCATGACATCAATGCGAGGGACGCTTCGGGCTGTGAAGGTTCTGAATCTTCTCAATGGAAGGACGCAGAGGTTAGGGAGCTGATTTCCATTTGGGGGGATGCAGCTATTCAAGCTAGATTGGATGGGTCATAACGCAATCGGGCGGTTTTACTTCCGTAAACACTGGCCATGCTCACTGCGTGTGACGTCGTCGTATCCTGCAATGCGCATGCGGAACACTTTTAGGTCGCTTTTTGTTTATACTGAGGATCACATACAAGTCGCATATATTTGTTAATGTGAACGACCTCACAAAAAAATCGGATTTCACAAAAAAATCGGAATTGAGCATTAAGCCTTGCAGTGTGAACGTAGCTTAAGCTGGCCACAGCCAACAGCAGAAGAGACGCTGCTTTCCAACACCAAGCGACAAAGGAGACGCGCATCAAACGCTGCTTGCTGCACTGATCAGATAGAGATGCTGAAAATCTCTATTTAATACAAATGAGTATTAAATCGCAGACAGACTTTAATGAGATTTTAAACTTTTTAAAAAATTATTTTATTTGTTTAAATACTTGTTCCTTCCGGACTTCTGCAGTGACCTCAGCTACATTTTTTGTTAGCATTTAAAATATTTTTGTAGCTTGTTTCTATAGGGCTGGTGTCAAAGAGAAAGTGAGTGACTCTCAAAACACCACACACACACACACACACACACACACACACACACACACACGGGTGAATGAGTTCATCCAAGCCTCTGGCAGGCGGCCAATTGCTCTTGCCTGTGGGTGTTTGTATCTGTGCCAGGGCATGTGTTTCCCCTCCTGTCTGTGTTTATTCTCCCCTCTCTTTCTTTTCCTTTCTCTCATTCCACAGCAGTACTTTGGGCCTTTGGAGTGAATTTAATCCACCTCTCTTTTTCTTTCTTTCTTCCACCATCCATGGTAACCAAAGCATTAATCCATAATAAAAGAATGTCGCCCCCCTGTCTCTCTCTCTCTCTCTCTCTCTCTCTCTCTCTCTCTCTCTCTCTCTCTCTCATATTCCACAGGTTCTCTGTAGTCTGCAAGCGTTTGATTATTATTTTTCCCCCCCAACCCCCATCAGTTTCTTCCTCTCCGTCTGGCCGTTCGATGTGGAGTGTGAGATTTCACTACAAACACTTTCACTTCATCTGATCCTCCATCCATCTCCTGCTGTAAATGTTCCCTGGGTGATTCCTCCTCAGATAAAGGTTCTCCTCAGACTTTATCTTTCATGATAAAGAGCAGTGTGTGTAAAGCATCCGCGCCAAGTGAAATGCAGCTGAAGATCACACAGATAATAAAATGAGGTGGACTGAGGTCGGAGAGATCTACCGTTTCTGTTTCATACAAGTGTCTGTCTGTATCGGTACATTAATGATGAATCCTTTTCTTTAGCTTTTACACATTTAATGTTTTGCTGTTATTTCGTGAATCTGTTGATCATTTGACTGACTGTTTCACTGCATCACTGTATCTCTCTCTCTCTCTCTCTCTCTCTCTCTCCATCTGGTATCTTTCTGTTTTCTCTGTTGGTCAGGTCTGTTTCTGTCTGCCGTGAGCTCATATCACTCTGCTTAGACAGCTGTCTCTCTGTTGATCTGTCTGAATTGTGTCTCTGACTGACTACAGTCTTTCTCTCTGATTGTTGGTCTGTCTGACTTGCAGTCTCTCTCACTGTCTGAATTATGGTCTCTCTCTCTCTCTCTCTCTCTCTCTCTCTCTCTCTCTGATTTGGTCTGTCTGTCTGACTTGCGGTCTCTCTCATGGTCTCTCAAACTGTCTGAATTATGTCTGTGTCTCTCTCTGTCTTTCTGACTTGTGGTCTCTCTCATGGTCTGTCTGACTGAATTATGTCTGTCTCTCTCTAACTGTCTTATTTGGTCTGTCTGACTTGCAGTCTCTCTCACTGAATTATGGTGTGTGTGTCTCTCTCTCTCTGATTTGGTCTGTCTTTCTGACTCGTGGTCTCTGTCTGACTTGCGGTCTCTCTCATGGTCTCTCAAACTGAATTATGTCTGTGTGTCTCTCTCTGTCTGTCTGACTTGCAGTCTCTCTCACGGTCTGTCTCACTGTCTGAATTATGGTGTGTCTCTCTCTCTCTCCTCTCTGATTTGGTTGGTCTGTCTGTCTGACTTGCGGTCTCTTTCATGGTCTCTCAAACTGTTTGAATTATGTCTGTGTCTCTCTGTCTTGTGGTCTCTCTCATGGTCTGTCTGACTGAATTATGTCTGTCTGTCTCTAACTGTCTGTCTTATTTGGTCTGTCTGACTTGCAGTCTCTCTCACTGTCTGAATGATGGTGTGTCTCTCTCTGATTTGGTCTGTCTTTCTAACTCGTGGTCTCTGTCTGTCTGACTTGCGGTCTCTCTCATGGTCTCTCAAACTGTCTGAATTATGTCTGTGTGTGTGTGTGTGTGTGTGTCTCTCTGTCTTTCTGACTTGTGGTCTCTCTCATGGTCTCTCTGACTGAATTATGATGCCTGTCTCTCTCTAACTGTCTTTCTTATTTGGTCTGTCTGACTTGCGGTCTCTCCATCACTGTCTGTCTGTCTGACTCACGGTCTCTCTGACTGACTGAATTATGATGCCGGTCTCTGTCTGTCTGTCTGACTGACTAGACTGTTGGTCTTTCTCACTGTGTCTCGGACTGTCTGTTGGTCTGTCTGACTGACTAGCTCTCTCTGATTGATTATCTAACTGTCTTACTGATCATCTCTATCTCTCTCGCTTTACACGCTTTACTCTCCTCAAGAAATACAGATTGTATAAATGTGCGGATTGGAAAGTCCCCCAGTTTCCTGTCCTCTGTTCGATATAAAGTCAGATTTTCCACTGATCTCTTCAGCTCGCTCTGTTTATTACAAGAATCCAGCGAGAGCGTGAATCCGATAATGCTCGGCTAACCGAGGAGCGCCGGTGTCGTAGCCATCGTCCCTGATCGAGGATTTTATTGGCTGTATTGAGTTAATGTACAGTATTTCAGTCATCGTTTTAGTTTCCTGTTTGTGACAAAGACCTGAGCTGAACAGTAATAATAAAAACACACAGACTCTATCTTTATTCTGTGGCCCAATGATGGAGTGTCAAATCTGCTTAGCTCAGCCAGATCGTGTGTGTGTGTGTGTGTGGTGAAGTTTCTTCAAACCGGTGTGTATTTATAGCACATAGAAATGTGCTGACCCTTGCTCTTTTTCCTGTTTTGTCAAACCTTGCCTCTGAATATTGGCGCTGAGATGAGAAGAATCTATCATCTCTTTTCATGTGGCCAGAGATCATTTGGTGTGCGTGTGTGCGTGCGTGCTTGCACGTGTGGCTTCGAAGACTTCCGAAACCATCTCTGAAGAGTTTAATGCACAGGGCTGAGAGAATCAGTATGTGAGAAGGGTGTGATTATTCCTTTGATTCGAACCCTGGTTTGTTCTCAGTGATTTTGACTCTGAATTGACTACTTTTTTGGGGCGGGGGGGGGTTATATGCAGAGCATGAGCACACTGAGTCAGCACTAAATGATTCAATGATTTCGACAATTCGAATTATCAAAATTTATTTAGTGCTGACTCGGTGTGTTCATGCTGTGCAAAAAAATTTTTTTTTTTCTTTTTAGACTTTCTTGTGCGGCATTAACCCATTGACGCCTGAAACGCCTGCAAAAAAACGTCTGCAAATGCCTAAGCCAGCTTTTAGAAAAGGTCCCCATCTGCCTGAGGGTTTTCTGAAATAAAAGTAATTAATTGAAAACGCCAATGAAAAATTCAATATCTCAGCCTCTGAAGCACATAAAGACATGAAATAAGTTGCATTTAAAAGATAAAATTCTCTGCTTTTATTGGATCATGCTCATTCAGCATTAACACATTTTTATAAAAAAAACAAATCTGGCATGCGTCTTGAAAATAATTGGGGCAATGTTGCGCGATGCAGCATCCGGCGTCAATGGGTTAAAAACCAGCCAAACAGCAAATGAATCAGAAGAATCAACTTTGTTCTGATTCGGAGTCATATTTCTAAAAATGCATTGGATTTGGTCGATGTTGCGTTTTATATTCATTTATCACCTGAGTGTTCTCTCGAGTCTATTTCCCATCCATGTTGTTTATCTGACAAAGAATTGCATCCTTTCTGAATTTTCGGATAATTTACACACCCCACCCGGTTCTCGTTGTCTTTTTCCTAAAGGTTTTGTCGATTGGAGTGGCGACTCCTACACATTTCTGTTCATCTCACGTCTTTTGCTCTTCTTCCTCCAGGTTGTTGTTGACCGTCAGGACTCGATTCTGAAGAATGGTCAGCGTGTGTAGAGCAGCCACACCCACTTCCTGCGCATAGAGGAAGTTTCGTCGTCAGCATGTCCTCTCACCCACAGCCGGTGCCTCAGAGCCGGAGAGCTGTGGAAACCCGACACCTGCCGAGCGCAGCCGGCCTTCCTCTGCAGATAACCCGCGCTCAAACGGTACACACACACACGAACGATCATCTATGATTAGGCACATCCGTGGTCTCACACATCCTGTTTGAACTGGGTAATGAAAGCGCTTGCATCTTTTCATCACTGCTCACGCAGCCCACATCAATTTTCTGTTGGAAATTTGTTTGCAAAGGTTTGTGCACCCCTGGCCCAATCATCTATTTTGAAAAGTAGTCACCAAACTGTTTTAAACATTGTGTGTTTGCACTTGAACTGGATGGATGGATGGATGGATAGATAATGCTGTGTGCAAAAGTATGTGCACCCTTCCAGTTGTTGGTCACAGGGAGATGGATGGATGGATTCAGCAGATACAACAGTCAAGAAGCTGTGAACAGGTTTGGTTTCTTCAAAAACAACGATCCAAAAAAAGCAAAAACCGGAACATAGCTCTATAGAGATCTTGCAGTCACGTGACCGGAAAGTACACAGCCACCATCTTGTCGGTAAAAAACACCGCTGAATACCGCTGCACTCGTGTACAGAATGGATCAATTTCAACCGACGGACTACACGGCTCATTTTTCTAATGAACAGATAACTAGATATATGTCTAAAATAAACGATCTACAGATTAGTGACCCTTATGGCTTACCGGACGTAGTTTTCACGACCGTGTCGGTGGATATGGAACTGCCAGCGGAATACCCGGACGTGTATAATTACCTCATCAACTTTCCCTCGCTGTTCAGTGGTGAAGCACTGTGTGCTTATAAATCTCTGGACAGTTATCTTTACAGAAATTCAGGATTTGTCAGCCGTGGCATCTTGTAAACAAGAAAATAACAATCCTCATTGGACGAGTAAGTCACTTAAGTATTGAGTATAGCACTGACCAGCCAATTATAGAATAGAATAAGGTAATTCCAGCTGTAATTCCAAATCGTCCGTCTTGTTTACCATGGATCTGGCGTTGGAGAGGTAAAGGCTTAGCAGTGGAGGTTTGAGTAGCTGTTTTCTGAGCTTAGTCAACAGGCCGGCTCGGCCTGCAGCCTCACTTTTGCTTCCACTCCCGGCACTGCCTCCTTCGCTTCGCTTCCGATAACAATCCACGGAGACCCCGCTGGTCTCGCTATATCTTGTCTGGAATGTTGTGCATGCGATGGAAATCGCTACAAACCGTCATTTTCTGCTGGAAACCAATGTCCAGTAAGTCCATACGGTTGTAGTGGATATTGAAGTCCGGTACAGACGAACAACACGCAGAAATACACACAAAAAACATAAAAAACGTGCACAGGTAGGGAGAGCTTGTAGCCGCAGCCGTTGTAGTAGAATTGTATATAGTAGGGTTTTCCAGAAGAAAAGGTAGAAGCAGAAGTAGAACCAGAAGTAGAAGGCAGAAAATGGCGTTTGACCGACAAGATGGCGTCTGTCACAATCTGGATCGGCTGTGACGTCACATGCAAGTGCTCCATATCGACCACGAGCTGCTTCAAAAAGTGTTGGCAAGTCCAAGGGGCTTCTTCTCAAAGGGGGCGCATGCAATAAATACCGTTTTGACCTTGTTTGTGATTTTTGGCTCGAGGGTGCCTAAACTTATGCATGCAACTCTAAATATCCTACTTTATTTTTAAAATAATCTTAGAACCATACCTCAAGAAGGTGTCTTGTGCAACGTGCGCTGCAATCATAGCAACACCTCTTAGCAGTGTCAGCTAGATTATATTTTATCATTATTGAAATAAATGAAGATGAAGTCAGTAATGTTTATTGATAACAGGGACCCCGTCCCTTCTCTTTTAGTCCTCCCGCTGTAATCCTTTGTGCTCTAACTGTAACCTTATTGCTCTCTTACTGTAAGATTACGCAACAACAGTAACATTGTCGTGCCCGTAAAAGGTCTTTGGACACAGCACTACTTTTTCCCAGCAGTGGTCACGAGGTCTGTTTGAAGAACATCAGTGTCTTTTGTTCCTTGGTGCATTTCTCCGTCCGGGTCCGGGATTACACTGACAGATGGCTGGCTGTTAGTCTTGGAAAAATAGATACGTTACACCCCCCCACCACCACCACCTCGTTCACTTCGACTGTAACTGAACTCTGATCTGTGATTTGAAGGCGTGTATCGTAACGTAACGTATCGTATCCTGATGTCTGATTTTAGTTGTCCAGTTAAGAAGACTAAAAGTTATCAGAATCCGCTTTAAAACTCTTTAGCGCTGTCCTAACGAGATCTCGATTCTGATTGGGCAGAAGGTGTTGATTTAGGCTACGTTTACATTACGTCGAATCAGCGGATCATCAGATTAACGTTCTTAAAACGATTCGCGTTTACACTAAAACCGTTAGCCGTGCACACAGCAACGCCAATACGCGGATACGCTAATCACATGACTTTAGACGGCGCGTAACATGATCCCAGTGCATTTCAGACGGCGCGTAACATGATCCCAGTGCATTTAGGGCATGCGCAAGGCTCACCACTTGCAAGTAGAAGGATGGCAAGCCTAATACACGGATACGCTCGGCTCCGCAGGCATCCTGCGCTCCAAATCACTCCGTCCTGAACAGCGAGTGCCCTCTGGAGGGTGCGCACTCCGGCCCTGCGCAACTCACAGAGCGCGCGAGTGAAGTGCACGAGCAGTGATTCGGGACTGAGCCGCTGTGTGTGTGATCCAAGCGCATATCACTTACTACTTGCAAGTGGAAGGATGGCAAGCCTAAAGACAATCATAACTACACAATGGGCAGTATTTGCATCAGTATTTGCAGTATTTTCATACTTTTATACTCTTTAATGAAAGGTGATACAAGGCGGAAGTCCGCGCCGTTTTTCAGCAGTCGCGTCACATGACCAACGCCAGCGAATCAGGAAGGTGGATGTCACAGTGACGTTGTCCAATGACGACGCCAGCTAGAGCTCAGCACAGCGTATCCGCGTATCCTCAATGTTTACACAGCACCGGACCAGACACGATCTGGATTGAATACGTGGACCCTGGCGGATTCCCGTTTCCCGGCGTTTCCAGGCGGTTTAATGTAAACGGACAGTGCATCCGCGAAGAAAACGAGACAGATACGGTCTAATGTAAACTTGGCCTTAGTGTTCTGTAACAAGCAGCTCTGAGAGTAGTGCAGCTGCAGATCATAGGCTTACTGTATATTAATGCACTTGTTTCTATAGCAACAGCTCGTTCACAGGGGCTTCGAATTGGTCGAAAGTGATGGACTCGCTGTTTAGAGCTGCTCGAGTGCAAGTTGTTACTTGGATATTCGACAATATTAAACGGAGAAAAAGTACAGTTTATGTAATGGATAAAATATTTTATTTGCTCTGGTGTGAGAGGAATAAAATGCTACAGGACGTGCTGTCAAAGGAAAATAATCCCCTGCAGGGTGGTAACGGGGACGCTGTTGCTTCATTTTCCTGTAACACGACAACTTTAAAAGTAGACGGCCTTTCGATTTCATAAAATCTGTGAAATTCAGTTCCGTCTGAAATGTGGTCATTGTGATTTTGTTTATTTCTGTAATATCTCTCAAAATATCAGGCTATTCTGTGGCTGGGAAGTTATTTAATTTGAAGGGATTAAAGCAAATGTGCATGAAATCGCTCGCTTTGCGCAGTCAAGCCATCATTCTGTCGCTAAACGAACAGCTGATCACACTGAGGTGCTCGCTGACCGCCGATATTTATTAGTTTGGTCTTGCGTTTCCTTTCCTTCGTATATAACATAACGTCTTTTCTTCTCTCTTTCTTTCCGTTACTGTAGTCGGTCTTTCACATTTCATTCGCACACTCGCGTCCTCCATTTTTCTCTCCTGTTTCAAATTTGTATCCCACAATGCCTTGCATGAACGGGGAAAGCCCACCACGTGATGCATGACGTAGTATCTTGTATTGCGTCATGGTGAAGCAGGAAAAAATAGCGGAGAATTTAGAGCCACGTGGAGATAAATTCATTAATTGTTCTATTTAAAAAATAATAATAATAAAATTGGAAGTTTGTGATTCGAATTGGGTAGCTTTCGCTCCACTAAACAAAAATAATTAGGTGTCGGAAAATTCCTTTTATGACCGACACTTGAAAAATCTGAAAGGCAGTACAGGTTTGTGTTAAAGGTGCAATATGTAAATTATTAAAGGTGCAATATGTAACAAAGTGTTTCTCGAGATCCATTACAAAACAAAATGTACATAAAGGTAATTTTGTGTGTGTGTGTGTTGAACAGGATGTTGGTATAGTGGACTACCATGCTCGGGACTTCGGTTCCCATCTCTCCCATGGAGCTCTTGCCCAGTCTCACCGCCGCAGACCATCCCTGCTGTCGGAGTTTCAGCCCGGGAATGAGAGGTTAAAAGCACACACACACACACTCACACTCACGCTCTATCACTGGCTAGAGTCTAGGTTATCTACAACACTCTAGTCTGCGTTCACACACATGAGCGAGCAACAAGTGACTGTTTTGTTCCATGTACCAGAGGTGGACAAAGAACCCAACTTCATTACTCAAATCAAAAGTACAGATCCCGCTGGTTAAATGTTACTCCGATGCAAGTGAAAGTTGTCCAGTCAAATTTTTACTTAAGTTAAAGTACTAAAGTACTTGCTTTTAAAAATACTTAAGTATTAAAAGTACATTTTCTGTCAACGCATTGTTGTATTATTGCCACAACGCTTACAAAACCTAACGCCGTTACCAAAGACAGAAATGTGAATTCACAAAATGAGCGCATGCTGTGCCATCATGGTGGTTTTACGCTAAGCTAGCTAGTGAGTGAAACTCCACCTGACATGCTAGCAAACTATTTTCAAACTCAAAATCATATTGGGTAGCTAACGCTACTAGAAAAGAAAGATTTCTACATTCTGTTTATTTGGCAAGATTATGCTAAAGTTAACGTTATTTATGTTAGCGTAACTCTGTTTTTACATGCTCACGAACAGTGTCCAAGTTAACTAGCTATGTGTTAACGTTAGCCGAGGACAAGGCGATGGCAACTTGGCGGGCAAATCCATAGAAAGTCATTTGACTAACCAGACCGCATAGCTATTGCAACGTTATCGCTAGCTCTAAAAGCACAGACGACTTCGTTGCAAGCTTTCTCTTGGAATAAAACGTTTATGTCCCTCAATATGCTTGCGCAGGTTGGCGTTTTTGAACGCTGTGATTTGGTTCGTTTTCAGCAAGCATTTAAAACGAAATGAATCTTTAATCCTTTCTGAAAACTGAAACATGGGTTCATGGGCCATGAGTGCGTGCATTCTGCAGAAGAACCGCCTCCTTCCGTTCTGCCATCAACTGATCGTGTTAAATAACGCTGCTGAGAAATCACTGGACTTGATTTTATACAGTCTATGGATGTGACGCGACCCTAGTGATTACTGATCGGCCGTCTCAGTGTCACCTGCGAATAAAACCAACCATGTTTTAGAAAAGAAAAAACATCCTTTCAAAGCTGTTTCATAGTAACGAGGAGCCTGATAGAAATGTAGTGGAGTGAAAAGTACGATATTTATCTTTCAAATGTAGTGAAGTTAAAGTCAGAAGTTTCACAAAAAAAATACTCGAGTAAAGTACAGATACTCAAAAAATGTACTTAAGTACAGTACTCAAGTAAATGTACTTCGTTACGGTCCACCTCTGCAACGTGTACACACACACGTGAGATTTGTATTGCGAATTTCTCACTTTTATGTAAATTAGAAATGATGCTTCAAATCCCAACGGTTCCTCGGACGAATCCTACGTCTCGTGCAGTCCGACTTTTCTTCACTTCCCCTCTCACAACTTTTAACTCTTCCCTGCAGTTACTTTCTGGAACGTGTTCTCCGTCCTCCTCGCCACTGTTCTGCTCCAAGCTCGGCTGAGGATCATTTTAGTCTTGCTGGACGATTAGTTAGGGCTGGACGATATATTATGAATATGGTGATAAATTATGTCACGATACATTTTTCTGCGATATCATACATATCATGATTTGAATTTTGGTTTTAAATAATTGGAACCAGCTCATCTTGTTTTGTATTTTTTTTATATTTAAGTACAAGAATTTTTTAATTTTTTTGGGTCAATATATTTTTGTATTATTAAATATTGTAAACATCTCTCATGATATCTGGTGACCTCGCCCAGCCCTGTCCGGATGGATACGCGACTGTGATTTTTATTTTTTTTTTTTCTGTACAGATGCTGCCTTGCATTGGGAATACAGATGTTTAACTGCTGCTTCCTGCTGTATTTAGTTTGGTAGCACACATCGGTGATGCTCTGCCAGATATTAAACACTTTTTAAATATGCTTTAAAAGAAACAGTCAAACCATAAACTTTGTCTAGATGGTAAAACAAACCTCTTGGGAAAGCATTTTCATTAAGAGTCATTAAGAAAAGCGAGAGATCACAGGCTGATTAAAGCAGCCGTTATAACATTAGCTAGACTTATAAAGCATTATTTACAACCCCGATTCCAAAAAAGTTGGGACAAAGTACAAATTGTAAATAAAAACGGAATGCAATGATGTGGAAGTTTCAAAATTCCATATTTTATTCAGAACATAGATGACATATCAAATGTTTAAACTGAGAAAATGTATCATTTAAAGAGAAAAATTAGGTGATTTTTTTTTTTTTTTTTTTTTTTTTAAATTTCATAACACATCTCAAAGTTGGGACAAGGCCATGTTTCCCACTGTGAGACATCCCCTTTTCTCTTTACAACAGTCTGTAAACGTCTGGGGACTGAGGAGACAAGTTGCTCAAGTTTAGGGATAGGAATGTTAACCCATTCTTGTCTAATGTAGGATTCTAGTTGCTCAACTGTCTTAGGTCTTTTTTTGTCGTATCTTCCGTTTTATGATGCGCCAAATGTTTTCTATGGGTGAAAGATCTGGACTGCAGGCTGGCCAGTTCAGTACCCGGACCCTTCTTCTACGCAGCCATGATGCTGTAATTGATGCAGTATGTGGTTTGGCATTGCCATGTTGGAAAATGCAAGGTCTTCCCTGAAAGAGACGTCGTCTGGATGGGAGCATATGTTGCTCTAGAACCTGGATATACCTTTCAGCATTGATGGTGTCTTTCCAGATGTGTAAGCTGCCCATGCCACACGCACTAATGCAACCCCATACCATCAGAGATGCAGGCTTCTGAACTGAGCGCTGATAACAACTCGGGTCGTCCTTCTCCTCTTTAGTCCGAATGACACGGCGTCCCTGATTTCCATAAAGAACTTCACATTTTGATTCGTCTGACCACAGAACAGTTTTCCACTTTGCCACAGTCCATTTTAAATGAGCCTTGGCCCAGAGAAGACGTCTGTGCTTCTGGATCATGTTTAGATACGGCTTCTTCTTTGAACTATAGAGTTTTAGCTGGCGACGGTGGATGGCACGGTGAATTGTGTTCACAGATAATGTTCTCTGGAAATATTCCTGAGCCCATTTTGTGATTTCCAATACAGAAGCATGCCTGTATGTGACGCAGTGCCGTCTAAGGGCCCGAAGATCACGGGCACCCAGTATGGTTTTCCGGCCTTGACCCTTACGCGCAGAGATTCTTCCAGATTCTCTGAATCTTTTGATGATGATATGCACTGTAGATGATGATATGTTCAAACTCTTTGCAATTTTACACTGTCGAACTCCTTTCTGATATTGCTCCACCATTTGTCGGCGCAGAATTAGGGGGATTGGTGATCCTCTTCCCATCTTTACTTCTGAGAGCTGCTGCCACTCCAAGATGCTCTTTTTATACCCAGTCATGTTAATGACCTATTGCCAATTGACCTAATGAGTTGCAATTTGGTCCTCCAGCTGTTCCTTTTTTGTACCTTTAACTTTTCCAGCCTCTTATTGCCCCTGTCCCAACTTTTTTCTTTTGCTTCTAATACAAATTTTATTAACAATCTATACATCATTAGAAACAGCATACACAGTAGATTCTACTTCTCGAGGTGTCCTCCTCCGACTGACATGACCGCCTCCAGACGACTGCGGAAAACTTGACAAGTCTTCTTGATGTAGGATGCCGTCATCCAGTTCCAAGATCTCAGAACAGACCTCTGCAAGGCTGGTACAGAAGGGTGGGGCTTCTTACAGGCACTATCCTCCACAGTTGCCCAGATACTATAATCCAGTGAATTAAGATCTGGACTCTGTGGAGGCCACATATCCTTGGGCCAGAATGCCTCCAGGTTGGCATTCAACCATTCTTGGGTCCTCTTGGAAGTGTGAGCAGGGGCACCGTCTCGTTGGAACACATTCCCATCAGGGTAGTTGGTCTGGATCCATGGCTTGACTTTTTTTTTCTGCAGAATGTCCAGATATCCCTCAGTGTTGATGCGTATAGCCGAGGGAATGAAAACTGGAGGCATCTTCTTGCCATCAGAGGAGATGAGACCAAAAACCATGACTGAAGCTGGGTGCTTTGTAGTGTTGGCATACTTTACAGCATCAGGTACATCTGTGGGATCACCTCCAATCCATCGGTTGTTACTTCGGTTTGATATGGCATTGACAGTGAAGATCTTTTCATCTGAGAACAAGATCGCACGACCTGGCGCAGCATGCTTGATGTTGTTCAACAATGCCTTGGACCGTTTTCACCCTAGTCTGGCTAACGCGACTGCAAAGCTCTACGAGCTATTGGTCTGGCCAAGATATTCAGCCCAACTGTTTCCCAAAGCGCGTGGTTGACCCGCCTCCCTGAAATGCCTCAGTTTGCTACTGGTCGAAGCCAGAAAAGGCTGTGATGAAGCTTAAACCAATCACATCACTCTTTCCTCTGACGTATGTGACTCGACGATAGGATTCTCGCTGAGCCCCATTGATTTGGCTACTAGCGGGGCTAACTGGTAGATTAAACTCTTACCGAAGCCGGTCGGGAGCAAGGCGAAAACGTCCTTCCTTTCAATAAATACCTCCAGGGCTGCTCTTTGCTCCGTTTTCAATGAGAACTTCCCGTTGAATGCTTTCAATACAGCATGATTCTGTAAACAATCTATGGCTTCCGGTCGCAGTTCGACTACGTCACTGCCTTGAACACGCCTCTACCCAGGGCCGTTGGAGATGCTCAAAGTTGATTGGCTCCCGATTTTTCGGGAGCTTGGAAGAGCTGGAGATAGCTTGCCTGGCCAGACTAAGCTTGCAACAGGCCCTCGTGTTGCGTCACACTTAGGATGGGCGGGCCCAGGCTATTTTCACCCTACTTTCTCTTTGAGCTTTAGTAAGAAGTGGAACCTTCACCCTGGCCCTGGACTTCATGTTAAGGTCATTTCTTGACAAGTCGTTGCATTGAGGAAGGACTGACATCAAGCTCAGAAGCCATTTTTCTCATGGACCTGAAAGGATTGGACTTGATTCGTCGTTTAACCTTGTTAATCATGTGTTTTGTCCGTACAGACCGAGGGCGACCAGATCCAGGCTTTCTTTTGGCTGTTCCAGTGCGTTCTAACTTGTTTTTAATTTTGTACACTGCGCATCTTGATATTCCCAGCTGTGTTGCAATCTCAGTAGGAGACAGTCCGGCACGCAGTAATTCAGGCACGACAGAAGTTTTCTTCGTTTTCAAACGAAGCACATGTAGTTGAGTGGAATTAGGAGTTCTACAGCAATCATTGGAGCGTTGAACAAAGTTAAAGAGACCTAAATTGGTGTTTATACAAGCAATCAACCAAGTGTAAACTTAATTTTTTTTGGGGGGGTCACCCTTAGTGTGGTGTTTAATTTGTATAAAAGCTATGTGTTGAGGATGTCACAATATATCATGCAGTCATAAATCGCAGGATTGAAATAAAGAATTGATTGTGTGATTATTAGGCTAGTATCACTGGGCTGCGACAGCTTGCGGCAAATTGCGAACGTCATTCACGAGAGAGTTTCAAAAGTGTCTTGAAACATTGGCGGGGCTTCTCAATTTCCTCGCATGAGTCGCAAAGTGTCGCTCTTTCGTCGCTGAAATTTTGAACGTGTTCAAAAAATTAGTACGACAAAATTTCTCTCAAAATAGCCGCAAATGCGTCGCTGGTGTCGCAAAGCCGTCGCGAACCCTTCTCAAGTCAGTTTCCGTGAGGCTTCCTGTACTTCCCTGCCTGCCGAGGGAAAGCCGGGCTGCGACGGCCTGCGACTAGTTGGAGACCCAACAATTGCGGTAAAATATGCGAATATCGATTCAGTGTGATTCCAAGTGCAAATTGTCACTAATTCGCATGTTTTATCGCAATTGTTGTGTCTCCAACTAGTCGCGGGCTGTTGCAGCCCAGTGAGATGCTACCCTTAGGTTTTTTTTTTTTGTTTTCCCCGAGCTGTAATTGTGGTGTTTGGACAATAATGTATAATCGCAACAAGGAATGCGCATGACTTCAGTGTAGGCGGAAGTAACACAACAGCAGCGATCTTTATTAGCCCTTTATTAGCGTTTATGTTTTTTGAATAGAGATTTTTCAGAACAAGTTTTAGTAAAATACACTGAGGGTACTGGCAACCTGAGATGACCCTAGATGGCTAAAAATGCCTGGTTATCAGATTTAAGGGAAGTGTTGGCTATGTAAGGTCAGACGTTTACAGTACACAGCACTAATGCTGCAGAAATGCACAAAAATAAATCCTAAAATGGAAAGGAGCTGTTGTGTGATTTATTGACTGTACAAATGAGTAGATTTCACACGAAATCTGAGCTCTTTCTTTTTACAGACTGCTGAAAGGAAAAGAAAATGGAGGCGGTACAAATGTTCATAAAGGTTCATTAAGAAAAGGCCCATTTGTTAAGTTTTTACATTATTATCCCCCGCTAGCCGAAAGGCCCGAAGGGGATTACTTCGTGGTGATTTCCGTCTGTCCGTCCCGGGAAGGGTGCTCGCCTTCGGAAATGGACTCCTCTCACGATTTTTGAAGGAATTTAACGAAACTTGGCAGGATTCCTTGTTATATGTCAGTAATACGCATATTGTAATTTTGTTAAATTGGGTCACATTTTACTAGAGTTACAGTCCTTGATTAACAAAATTATACCTTGACAATTTCATGAGGGGCGGCACGGTGGTGTAGTGGTTAGCGCTGTCGCCTCACAGCAAGAAGGTCCTGGGTTCGAGCCCCGTGGCCGACGAGGGCTTTTCTGTGCGGAGTTTGCATGTTCTCCCCGTGTCCGCGTGGGTTTCCTCCGGGTGCTCCGGTTTCCCCCACAGTCCAAAGACATGCAGGTTAGGTTAACTGGTGACTCTAAATTGACCGTAGGTGTGAATGTGAGTGTGAATGGTTGTCTGTGTCTATGTGTCGGCCCTGTGATGACCTGGCGACTTGTCCAGGGTGTACCCCGCCTTTCGCCCGTAGTCAGCTGGGATAGGCTCCAGCTTGCCTGCGACCCTGTAGAAGGATAAAGCGGCTAGAGATAATGAATGAATGAATGAATTAATTTCATGAGGTGGGTTTTTTTTTTCATTCTGAAATCAACTCCTCTCACAATTTGTGGAGGAATTTCACCAAACTTGGTAAAAGACATCATTGTATGCGTATTGTTATTTCGTTCAATTCGGTTGCGTTTTACCAGAGTTACAGCCCTTGATTTAACAAAATTATACTTTGACAATTTTACAAAGGTGCGTTTTCCTTCTGAAATCAACTCCTCTCTCAATTTTTGGACGAATTTCTCGAAGCTTGACAAAAGGCTGTGTTATACGACGGTAATACGGATATATTGCGATTTAATTTTGTTTGTGAAAATTTTCCCAGAGTTTTGACCCATGATTAAATAACTTGGACAATTTCATGAGGGTCGACATTCTTCTGAAATCAACTTTGCTCAGAATTTGTGGTGGAATTTCACCAAACTTGGCAGAAGGCTTTGTTATATGACAGTTATACGCATATTGAAATTTCATTTAATTTGGGCAGATTTTATTAGAGTTATGCCCTTGATTATTAACAAACTTGTACTTTGGGAATTTCATCAAGGTGTGCGTGCTTTCTGAAATCAACTTCCCTCAGGATTTTTATCCCCCGTTGGCCGAAAGGCCCAAAGGGGGATTATGTCATGGCGATGTCCGTCTGTCCATCCCGGGAAGAGCACTCACCTTCTGAAATCAACTCCTCTCACAGTTTTTGGATGAATTTCATGAAACTTCACAGGATTCTTTGTTATATTTCGGTAATGCGCATATTGCAATTTCATTCAATTCAGTCGCATTTTACCGGAGTTATGGCCGAGCTGCCAGCAGAGGATATTAATAAAATGAATCGCGACTCGAATTGTGAACTGGGTGAATCAAAAACCTGGAAAAATGCACGGTCCTGGAAAATCAGTGTGTTAAGCATTTTTCTTGTTGAAGCAGATTAGCAGTGTGCGCTGAAAAATCGATTCAAATCAAAAAGGGAAACTTGAGGCGAGAGAGAGAGAGGGAAAAGGTTGGATATTCACAGCTGAATTGGAGATTGGAGCTCGTCGATGGAGTGTCTGTTCAACGTCAAGTCAAAAATAAACCCCACCAAAACCACACGGGAAAACGACACACACACACACACACACACACACACACACACACACACACACACACACACACCTGCTCCCTGTTTGTTTTAGTGGTAAGACGAGAGGGTGCTGGGCGATCTCCAGTTGTTGAGCTGATTTCCTTTTATTTATTTTTTTAGATTTAAGTCACCATTTAAAAAAAAAAAAAAAAGACCCCGGGAATGTGGTGTGAGCTCGGTGTTTACATAATGTGTTAGGAGTGTAGCGTATCCATGACTTTTTAGAGTTCACCATTCAGATGGAGAGTATTTCTAGACGCCTTTCCTCTTTGTACTGATTTATCCCTGAGACGGCCAGCGGCGCCTGAACGAGACCGGATCGCTCGGAGAACGTATGTGTACGAGCTCTCCTTCAGCCCTCATTCACTCTTCCATCTCGTATTCAGTGATGCACAGTTTCAGATCCTTGCATAAGCATTATGTAAGAGCCACCACACACACGCACACAGTGCCTGAGTGTGTGTGTGTGTCTTTCCTCCAGCTACGTAGTTCAGGGACAGATCGGGAACTCCACTGCTAAATACAGCACCATCTCTGGCAAAGAGCGGCAGTTATTTATTTACAGTTTCACCCGTGATCTGTAAAACCTGCTCAAAGTTCACCTTGACCATCGAGAAACGACTCTGCGCTGACTGTTTAGTTCATCCTTATGTTTGATGTAATAATTTAAGTTATTCCACGAAATCAGGGCGGCACGGTGGTGTAGTGGTTAGCACTGTCGCCTCACAGCAAGAAGGTCCGGGTTCGAGCCCCGTGGCTGGCGAGGGCCTTTCTGTGTGGAGTTTGCATGTTCTCCCCGTGTCCGCGTGGGTTTCCTCCGGGTGCTCCGGTTTCCCCCACAGTCCAAAGACATGCAGGTTAGGTTAACTGGTGACTCTAAATTGAGCGTAGGTGTGAATGTGAGTGTGAATGGTTGTCTGTGTCTATGTGTCAGCCCTGTGATGACCTGGCGACTTGTCCAGGGTGTACCCCGCCTTTCGCCCGTAGTCAGCTGGGATAGGCTCCAGCTTGCCTGCGACCCTGTAGAACAGGATAAAGCGGCTACAGATAATGACATGAGATGAGATTCCACGAAATCAAGTCATACATGAGCTGATCGTGGTTATAAGCCATGTACGACCAGATTGAGTGGAATAACTGTTTGTTTTATTCTGTCCACGTTCACTGGATTTTGAGAAACGGAGGATTTTTTTTTTTTTTTGAAATTCGATAAGTAAAAACTTTTATACAAAACGTCCGACAAACTCATTTCCGCTTAGAATGTGAACAAACTGGCAGCGAAATGACAGGAGCAATTTGTGAAAAATGTGGTAATAATGCTTGCTTGAAGGGGAAAAAAAATAAGAGGCGTTCTTACCATCAAATACTTTTTATTCCATATTTGGTTGCTGGTTTTTTTTTTTTTTTTTTTTCTTGAGGTTTTGTTTTCGAGTAGTTTTTATTTCGTCTTCGGTTGGTTCAGCAACATGCTCTGCCATTTTGTTTTTCTCTACTCATCACACCTGGATCACCGCACAGGCTTCATATGGCTTCAGCCTAGGGGCCCCCACGCCCCCCGCCTCGCAGGGGGGCCCCCAATTGGTCAAAAGAAAAAAAAAACCTTCATATTCATTGGCTCAAAATGAATATTTACCGTATTTTCTGGACTATAGAGCGCACCTGTATATAAGCCGCATCCGCTCTATTTTTAAAAAAAAATTTAAAAAAAGATATACAAGCCGCACCGGGCTATAAGCCGCAGATATCTATGTTGAAAAATTAGATATTTACTGCATGTACAGAACGATTTTGTACTGTAAATGTACATGTATGTACCTGAACAGATTCTTTCCGAACAGTGCCTTTTAACACGGCAGCAACTTTGCTGATTAAAACGGAACAGAGCCAAGAGAAAATAACCGGTATTTATTTACCTTCATTTCTCCTGTTTGAAACCACAAGTCACTTTAATCATCTTTGCTGGATTTGAAAATAATTACCAGTTAGTAATTTGTCGTGCGTGTTCTATCTGCTAAAGATCTGCTAATTCTTCTTTGCATTGATTTTTCGTCTATCTTATTTTTGATTCTACTTCCGGTTAGAGCGCCCCTAGCGGTGGAAGAAAAATCCACAGAATAGCCGCACCTTTGTATAAGCCGCATGGTTCAAAACCTAGGAAAAAAGTAACGGCTTATAGTCCAGAAAATACGGTAAATAAACGGATGCTGATTGGGTGAGGCAAATCCACCTTCCATATATAAACGTTAGACGTCACGCACGACGTCACTCCACAGTTGAACAGTGAACGTGTGACAGAAAATACGAGAGCGGTGCTCAAAAGCGCAAGGCGCAACGGCAAAAAGCCCAACGTGACAGCTCTATTGAGCTTTTTGAGCTTTATAAAATTTCATTTTGAGCTTGATAAAAAAAAAAAACTTTAAAATGTAGAAAATAGACAGTTCTTTACAGGTAGATGGGATAAGATGGTGGTGGCTGGGGGGCGGCCTACAGCAACTTGTAGCCTAGGGGCCCCTGGCCATGTTAATCCGGCCCTGCTACTCATGGCATATGAGCTGATAGCCTAGTAGTAAAGTAGCCAATCGGAGCACACGATTGCTCATATCCAGTGAAATGTGGATAGTATTTATTTATTTTTAATCCAAAGTGATTAGCGTTAAGGGGTTTTGGGTGGTGGTTTGTCTTAGGGCTGGGCAATATGATGTATAACCTCAACATCATGATCAGTTATTTCATGATGCGCTTATCTTTTTTGTTATTACAATTATTTTGCACAAACTCTGGTATTGGATCTTTTTTGAATTTGCTTTTAAAGTTGTTCCCTGCTTTCTGGTGTTGGGTTTTCTCTATAATTTGTTCACCTGCTAATCAGCTAGCTCTAACCTAAAGGCGTGGACCTGTGCTTCTGCTGAGACGCATGGAGCCAGCTGTTGATTGAAGCAAAGCGCTATCCGCCCTCTCCCGCATACACGACGGCGAACGCTCTCGTTTTGTTGCGCTAGTTGCTCCACGCTTAACAGAAGTGCACCAGAGTCATACCTGCAAACTTGTCGCTTTTTGGTGACAGTCACCTTTTTCATTGTCAATTGGGTCATTCACGTGAATCGTGTAGAACCGGAGAGGTTTTTTTTGGGGGGGCGGCATCTGGGCCGATCGTAATCTCAACTGAGCTCGCGCCTGTCAAGAGAGGGGGGGTGGGCTTGCTGCCATGTTATAGGCCATTATTGGACAATTCTTATAATTGACATTTTTTCTGGACCAATCGGAATCTCAGCCTTTGCCTCAGGATCTTGAAACACACTGCCATCTATGTTCGCGCTTGTTAAGAGACCCCTGAACCTAGTGTGGAAACTCTGATGGTAATTGAAGGCAAGTCAGCCTTTTTGGAGCTAAAACAACAGATATTTGTTTGCTAAAGCATGTTTCACAATTGGATCACGATCAGAAGCGACCAAACATTCGTGCGACCGATACATTTTCATATTGATCGTTAACTGTTGCCGAAATAATCGCATATGAAAAAGTAGTCGTGCAAAACCTGCACGTCTAAAGCGACCGTTGTGCAATGCAAAAGCATGAAATCTTGCGATATATCTTGCGACTGTTGTACAATGAAAGCAGGTGTTGTAAGATGGTGCGATAGGGTGGCGCGAATCATCTGGTAATTGGACGATTGAACGCGCGGCGCTCGTGCAATTAACAAATCCATGGTACGAGTGCACGTACGAGTCAGGTTAGAGTCGACGACGACGGATAAGTAATGCCAGCACGCCCAAACGTCTTCGCTGGAGTTCTTGGAGTTGTACTCGGACATTCAGCAATCCCAATAGACGGCGAGGAGGTATTGGTGCAGCAGCATCCATGGTCAGTGGTGGTCTGAAGCAGCTGACTATACAGAGTTTATATACTAGTGACAAAGCGTGGCAAATTGAAGCTGATAAATCGCGCACTGATAGTAAAACATTGCAAGATTACATAAAATGTTGCGCAACAGTCTCATTGTTGCAAAACAGACGCACAGGGAGCTGCGATTCATCCTATGATCTTTAAAACTCGTGCATCAATATTCATTTTCATTATTCATGCAAAACATACTGAAAAATAGTGTTTTTCAGTTTCCCTCCATGGTGTTTGCGTGCGTAAGAGTGTTTGTGAAGCCCTTGTCCAGGCTAGAGAAGGAAAAAATAAATGTTTTTCATTATAATATAATTTGTGTTTTGGTTCTTTTATTGTTTTCTTATTTCTTAACACTTACTTGAGTTCAGTGTCGGCGTCACCATTATCCGCACCCCCCCGGACACTGTCACCTTTTTTTCTCTGACGAGTTTGCAGGTATGCAGAGTGTAGCGTCTTTGTTAGTTTGCTGTTGAGAAACTCGTCTCTTTTTAAAAAAAAAAAAAAAAGTTTAAAAAAGGGCGGGGATATAAAGAGAACCAAGTGACCTGTATCTCCGCCCTTGGTATCGCTTACTGGTGGCTGAAAACCAGTGTGTTTGACCCGACGAAGATGCGGTGTTGATGTGAGCGCGATTATTATGAAGCATGGTGGTGTTAGCATGACATGATGTCAACAACAGCATATTATTTCCTGCATTTTCTCCACGTTTTAGTCGTTACCAGATTCGACCTTCTTCCTCTGGATCTGAACATGAACTCAGTAATGGCATGATATGATACGATATTAGTATCGTGATCCATTGTGTTACGATAAACTGATCGTAGATGTGCATCATATCATAATGTCTTTAGGTGTGTAATTCGAACTCGCGCTGTCTGGACAGTAGGGGTGAGCGCTTTTCTGTTGCACCGTTCAGGAAGCAGTGAAAAATGTTATTTAATGGGCGCGTCGTGGCTCGGGTGGATGGGGCGCCATGCCGTGGGTCCAGGGACCCGGGTTCGATTCCGGCCCGAGGTCATTTCCCGATCCCTCCCCGTCTCTCTCCCGCTCGTTTCCTGTCTCTGCACGGTCCTATCCAATAAAGGTGAAAAAAAGCCCAAAAAAAATCTTAAAAAAAAAAAGTTATTTAATGAAACTCGAATGCAATTTTTAAATGATTAATCCTGCTTCTGGATTTCGTTCTAATGGTGTTGGTTTTCTACACGCGTGAGCGCGTAAAAAAAAATTTCAGTGCTTCAGGATTGTTTCTGTTTCCTGCATAAAGTACATAGAGGCGAGTGGAGGGTCTGCTCTTACCTTATCGCGCCTTATCTCGTCTCAGTTTAAGCTGCGTGTGTAAGGGTGAGAGATAAAATCCCTTTCAACTGGTGTGTGTTGCAGAAAAAGGTGCAGAGGAAGCTGTAGGGGATTAAACAAAAGCGCATTTGAATGTTTGGTCACTTGGAGCAAAAAAATGCACGTCGTCATTCCAGCTAAGAACCAGTTACTCACGAGGAATTAATTTCTGTCAGACGTTCACGTGAAGGTGAAGAAGAATGTGAAACCTCGCGGTTTATTATATTATGACGCCCTTGTGATCTTTGCTTGAGAAAATGGCAGCTTCGTCTTTGTGATCCGTGTGTGTGTGTGTGGCACAACGGCTCATTTATATCGCACCTGAACTCTCGACACTGTCACAGCACTGAGTGTAGATTTAGGATGGAGGGAGAGCTGGGGAGAGGGGTCGAGAGCGCTGGAGAGAAATGTAAAGAAGGAGAGAGGATGGATACAGAGAGAAAGAGGGAGGGAGAGATAAACGTATAAGGGGTGTTCACACGGCAACTTTTACTCCGGTGTAGCGCCGGGGTTGCCCCGGTAGAGCGTTCACACAGTACAAAGTTATACCGGTGTCGCCCCTGAAAGCTGCTTAAACCGGTGCAAATCTAACCCTGCTCGGGAGGTGGTTTAAGAAATTTACTCCGGAGTAAATGCTAGTTTGCGGGGCAGCACCGATATAAAACGGGACGTCTGAACGCTACAGGGGTCGACTCGCGACGCATGAGGAGAGTTGATTACATACATTTGCATCCTGGTATTTTGCGCTTCCAAAATGACGAATATCAACAACAACAGAACTGCGTGTCTTCCAGTGTTGCTAGATTGGGCGGTTTTAAGTGCATTTTGGCGGATTTTGAACATATTTTGGGCTGGAAAACGTCAGCAGTATCTGGCAACACTGGCGTCTTCATCCACATTGTTTTCCCGGCGCTTGGTGATGCCATGACAACCGGGAAAAGGAAGTACATTTTCACGCATGCGCATATGGGTCAGTCCATGAAATGGGGTTACCAAAATGTGACATAGAGGGAGTCACTTAAAACAATTTACAACTGAAAACCACTTTTATTTCCATGAAGCATTGACCATATAAGAAAATATAACATAGTTGTTAAGATAACTCCTGCTCTACAATGTATGATAAAATCCATAAATATTTACCCGGTTGCTAATGTAACAAGGACACGAACAAGCTTTTAAAAATAAAGGAAAAATATTGATAAAATCAATTTTTTGCTTTTATTTGCTTACTTTAAACATTAACACTGAATAAGAATTCATTAGAAATATTAGTTCAACATCATAAACACTGAAAATATGAAATACCAGTATTTCACAAACTTCATGAAATCTCTTTAAGATCTGAACAATAACAACAGTCATTAACAGGAAACAGTTTCATCCTATATGGGGTAAATGAGATTATTGAATTCATTACTTTACTTAGTCACACTTCTATCTGCACTTCTCTAGAGCACGTGTTGTGGTGTGTGAGATCCCGCGAGAAGTTCTCTCGCGTCAGTTCAGCTGACCTAGATTGAGTAAATAGGTCTCGCAGGTTGTGAACGAACCAGGAAGTGAGTGGACGCCAAGTTAGGATGCGAGAAAAAACATCGATAATTTCTTTAATTGCCGTTTGTTTCAATTTCTTTCTACCTACATCATTTTATAGTATATTCTTCTTTATATTAAAAACATCAATCATGATTTCAACTTGTTTTATCATTTTTTATAAGCCTGGTTTCTAACGTAACGCGGTAGGACATCACAATGTTACGTTCACAACCTATTTTTAGTGGATGAATTCGAAGCTAAATAGTTTATAGAACCTTCTTAACTTTATTATGTGAGTGTAAAACTAAATTGCAAGTACCATGAAACTAATTTTATTGAAATTCTCAAAGTAATGAAGGTTTATTTAAGCTCAAAGTCAGCAAATATTCCATGTCACCAAAAAACGTGTCATCCGTGTCCAGTCGCAGGGGAAGAAAATGTTTCGCATTTCTTTATTTCAGAAGAAAACTTCATTTTTTTTAATTTATTTATTTCTTCAAACAATATTTATGGATAATCTGCTAAATATTTCTTTAAATCATGGAAATTAAAGATGAAATGATTATGTAAACCCGGACCAATGAAAAGTAACATCATTTCATGGACT